>NC_140532.1:58639302-59029302 GCF_057382185.1 Mchenga conophoros | reverse complement strand
AGTATCTTATGGATTATCCAATTAAAATTACCTGCATCTTTTGCTCCCTCACAACACATAAGCTGTGAATGCGTCTCCCAGAAAAATTTAAACTGTTGTGTTTTGAAAGCTTTTGCAGTATTTTTACATTCGCTCATACTTTCTTAAGTTTAAGCTGCAGTGCATTTGACCTCCCAGCGCCACTGTAGTAATGGTAAATGGCCTGCATTTGTATAGCACTTTTCTAGTCCATATGACCCCAAAGCGCTTTACACTACATTCAGTCATTCACCCATTCACACACACATTCACACACTGGCGATGGCAAGCTACATTGTAGCCACAGCTGCCCTGGGGCGCACTGACAGAGGCGCCCCAGGGCAGTAATAATAATCCCGGTAATAATCCTTATTACCGGGTTATGTTTGATAGCGTCTGTGCTCAATAATCATATATGCGATGCACATGTGTTCAGATGCATTTGGCCACGTAGCATCAATGTGAGTGGACACTGTCAATAACTGAGCTGTTCTTAGAACACTGTGCCCTATCTCTCCTACAAAAAGGAATAAATCTAACTGTGATTCTCCACTACTCTCATTGGCTGAACAGCAGGAATGTGACAGACAAAGAAAGGAGAAAGGAAAAGAGTGGGAGAGTGAAAGAGAGATGGAGGTCAGCAGGGACAGTGCCGCTCCTGTCCCAGCCACCCGCTTTCACACAGGACTGGACCAGTACATCCATTTGCCTCTTTCACTTTTCCGCCTCTGACCATCAAACACACACTCAAATTGTAACAAGGGTCCTCTGTGATGCGGAGAGTGCAGCGGTAGCGCTCTTCCTCTTACTTACACACACACACGTTTGTGTTTCCATCACCTCAGAGGACATCACGGAGATTGTGCAAACCTACCCAAACCATAGCTAACTTTCCAAATCTGGACCCTAATTGTGAAAGCTTTCAACCTCAAATGTAACATTCAAAGACTTTTTTTTTGCTTTTCCCACACTGACTGTATAAACACATTCAGGTCCCCACAGCATGGGTAACACGAGTACACTGCACACACACACACACACACACACACACACACACACACACACACACACACAGCCAGCCTCAGCACCAGCTGACTAGCATCCAGCTCCTCTCCTGTCTTTTAATCTGCGATCAGTATCTGTTCATCTGCACTGAATGGATCTTTGTCTGTCGCTTTACACAAAGAAGGAAGATTTCCTGCTGCCAAAGCCAACTTCAGTGGGAGTCAATGATGACAAAGACCAAGAGAAGATCCATTGTTTTGGCCTGCCTGACAGACTAGTTCTCTCCACCACCAGCCACATTTTTTGCTGAAAACCTCTTAAAAACAGTTCTCGAGGCTGACTCACCTTTATTGGTCGATCCAGCTCAGGCTTCTTATAGCGGAGCCACATCATTCCTATGATTGCCATGGCGATGCAGAGCCAGTTGAAGAAGCTGAAGAAGTTTATGACGGAGAAGATGTCGTTGGAGAAGGCGTAGAGCAGCGTCATTAAACACTGGACAGACGGAGAGAAGGGAAAACATTACCTCTCTAAGTCTGGTGACACTGCCTCCAAGTATGAGATTTTCTGCATGCAATTAAATAAAGTAACTCATTGAAGTTCAACTGAGCAGGTGTAAGTTGCTAGCATGTTGGTATGGTTTGATTCTCCGCTGTGTAAGAGAGCAGCAAAAAGTCTTTGTTTTCAGAAAAGTTCACCTTTGTCCTTTTATTCAAAATTAATTAAAAATATTCTGTAACTGTATATAATAACCTATTATGCAGTGAAGTGAAGTGAGATCCCACAAATTAAAATACTGAAAAGACACGCACACTATTATTTTAGCTATGGTTTCAGAAGATGTACTCTCTTGCGTGCCAATAAAGAAAGTTAAAAAACCAAAAACATACAGTGAATATAAGTGAGGGGAGTGGGGTCAGCAGAGTGGGGTGGATCATTGACAGCAGACTGGGCAGGTGACCCTCCCGAGAACCCACAAAGAATAACCTGAGATGAATAGAAAGACACAGATATGTGATTAATTGCTGTGAAAAGAAAGATGAAGAGGCTCCGGGTGTTTCTAATCTTGACTCTTAACACTTGCTAATTGTGTGTGTGTGCGCACGAGTTTTTTTTTAACATGGTTGGTGTGAGAGTGTTACCTGGATGATGTGAACAGTGAGCCGTTGACTGATCCAAAGCAGGACAGGCCTACAAACACCGGGATGATCCACGCCATGGGACCCAGGTGGTAGTTACCAAAATCCTGTAGACAACAACATCAGCAACATATATTCAGCATTCAGCAGCAAGTATTCACATCTTTGGACCCGTTATACCCCCCACCCAAATATACAGTGCTGCTAATTTCGTTAAGACAATTACAATCAAGACCGACTTCTTGGAAACTAAACATAAAATGGTCCCGGGCAGTAGTTTTCCAGGCTTCCTGAAGGTGTCTTAAAGTTTTTCTTTGGACACTGGCTGCCTTAAAATACTGCTGTAAAACAAGGTGGAGGCTCTGTCAGGGCAATGGCTTCATTTTTTCAAATTGGCAATGATCCCAAACACTATGCAGTAAGCACACCTGGATAGAAAAACACACTATCACTCATGAACTGGCCTCCCCAGAGGCCGGGCTTCAACATTATTAAAGTAGTATGCGATCATCCTGATAAAGAATGGAACAAAAGCCAGTCAGCATCTAAAGAAGAGCTTCAAATGTCCTTGAAGAAGCCTGGAGAACTATTCCCTAAGACCACTTAGAGGAATTACAAGAAAATTTCCCTTCTGCTTCACGCGTGGTTTTGGATTGGCTTTAACTCAGGAGGTAGATTAGAGCAGGTTGTATACTAATCAGAAGGTTGCTGGTTCAGTCTACTCCAGTCTGCATGTCAAATATCCTTCGGAAAGACTCCAAGCTCCTCTCCGAAGCATCTATTGGAGTATGAATGTGTGTGAATGTTAGATAGGAAGCACTTAAAGCATACCAAATACAGACTTTCAAGCTTGTTAGAACTGTACAAACTCTGTTTTTGTCTTATATCTTTTAATAAATCACCGAACCAATTTCCCATTTTCCTAGCAAAATATAAAGAAATGAGGGATGGCTCAAGACTTTTGTACATTACTGCAGCTCAAAGCACTCACCACAGCCACAGCCTCTGAGTTAAGCATCTGATCGGGGGAGAGTGTGGTGAAATAGGCCAAGTTTGTTAGGACATACACTGCTGTCACTATCGGCAGGGAGATGATGATGGCTCGAGGAAGGTTTCTGAGGAAAACGTACAACAACGGCAGGCTGATTACAACTGCGGACTTTTGACTACTCCACATGAATTTTAAAGGTAAAAATCACAATTGTGATCAACTTACTTGTAAGGTTCAATCATCTCCTCTGTAACAAAATTCAAGTAGTTCCTGGAAACAAAAGAGACAACAAATAGGTATTGAACAGTAAAAAGCAATGAAGATGCACTGAACCTTTATTTTTCTGATATTTATTATTTAAAAGAAACATTAGTAATGTACAGTATGTTCAGTGTTATTTGTAATAGCCATTCATTGGACTTATCAGATGATATGTTACTGACAAAATGCCCCAGCGTTTGATCCATTTTCACACCGTCTCCAAGCACCAGGTTTAACATTTGAATTGAGGGAAACTGGATACAGGCAGACAGTGGACAGCAAACTAATTGCACAGCTAGGCTGATGTGTTAACTCACCAGCCACCGTAAGCAAACAGGCCACTGTAGAGTGCCAGGCCAATACTTCCAAACTCATATTTGGACCCCTTGAAGGAATTCTCTGGAAGAAGTCCGGCTGTATCACCTGGAGAAGACAAAAGGATTAGGATTTATAAAAATAAAAAAGCCCCAGTTTACCGTCTGCGCTATTGGGCCACGGGCAGGTTGACCAGTCATTCTGGCATAATACATAAAACACTGACCAGTGAATCCACAAGCCAAAGAGCCTTTGAAAGGGAAAATGTCTAATATCATGCTTAAATCCGCCCCACTATGCGGATCAGTGAAGGACTGCAGAATTACTGGAGTTAAGACCTGGCTGAGACAGTCAATAAGTAACCCAGACAGTGGCAAGGCTATGCGGGTTGACATAAGGCTCACGCAGCCTATAAAAGAGGCAGAGGTAAAAGACGAGGGAGAGGAGCAGGGGAAAGTCTGTGGTTAAGGATAGTTCAACTTTTTAACATTTGTGTCATTTATAATTATCATAGCTCTATGAATCGCGCCTTCCATCCAATGGCATATGAGATGCTAACGCTGATATAAATGCAACTTGTTCCAGCAGACAGCATATGTATTTCTCAAATCCTGAGCCCTTATGGGGATTTATCACATTCTGATCACTGCCTCTTTTTCCAGTCCTTCAGGTTTCTGCTGGTTGTAGGGGATCTGTGTACAAATTCCTGCTCTCCACGACATGCATTCTCATTCTCAGACATGGCGACGGTTGCTAAACCAACAGCCCCCGGCAGTGTTGGTACTGGGAGGGTTAGCCCTGAGCCAATGTGCAGCGTGGGAAACGCCCGATTATTGTGCAGCCTGGTCCAACAGACAGCCTCATGCATTGCTCCACCTCTGATGAAGCAGACAGATGTGTGGCCACAGTGTCAAGAGACCATGGCGCTCACTTTGAAGAAGTTTGATTATTTTGAACTGTGAATAATGCAAAAATATCTATTGCAAGAATAAAAGTACGGACTAATAATCTACATGATGGGTCCCCCTTAAGATGGATTGCTTTTAATATTTGAAACAGTTGTCGTCTGAGTTTGCCTTTAAATATTCTGCTGCATATTCCAGCATCAGTTAAACGTCACAAAGCAGCTTGCTCATGCTGGTTTGACATTTCTATGAAGAAGAATAGATTTTTTTTTTTTTTTTTTAAACCATGTGAGTAGCCACACATTGCACAAGTCATGTCATCCACCTCAGGCCTTATGTTGACCCGTGTCTCAACTCGACAGAATTCCTGTTAAACTCACAGCTTCTGATCAGGCTTAAAAATCAGTGCAATGGCCAATTTCATAGTAACCTTTACAGATTCCTATGATAGCGAAGTCTGACTCATCACAGCTCCTTTTGTTTCCCTTTTCTGATATGATATGACATTTTTACGGGACTTACTGACCTTTGATATTTAATGGGGGAAAAAACAAAACAAAAAAACAAAAAAAAAAAAAAAAAAAAAAACACACAGAAACTTAATCTTTAAGAAAAGCAACCAAATTAAGGCACATTTCTGTTAGATCATTCATGCAAGCCATTTGTGTGAATGATCCAACAGAAAAGCAACCAAATAAGCCTCTTTTCATAGCTAAATGATGCGTTTTATTTGAACTGATAACACTTAGACCTCCTATTATTAGGCATGCGTATGGTGAAACCTTTAAATCTTTGCCTAAAGTCAGAGTGGGGGACTTTCCTCACAGTTCTGTTTCTACCACTCATCACATTCCACCATATCGGTCTGGGCACGCTGACCCACCACCAGCTGGTCTCATGATACAGGCACCAGACAGTGAAAGTAACACACACACACACACACACACACACACACAACCAAATATGCATGAACGACAGAGAACACACACGCAGCCGATAACTTGCCAGCAACACCTGAATGAACTAAATTCCTGCCTTTTTTCCATTCTGTGTGTAGAATCAGGGCACAAAGCACAACTCTGACAATGCACTCAAAGACACCTCTTTAGTTTTTTGATAAGCACACTTTATTTCAAGTGCATATTAGTTCTCTCAGTCACGCTCTTTACAACCACAAATATTGACAGATCATGAAATGGCAAAAATCGGTCAAGGTCTTTAGCACGCAGCTATGACAATGGTTTTAATCCACTTATTTATTGTAAGAAATATTAACCTGCTTACCTTATAATCATTTACAGTCACTTCCTCACGCAAAGAGTTCTCTACATTTCAGTGAGGCCCAGTACCAATGCATGTTGTTGGTGAGCAGATCAAATTGGCACAGATGTCGTCAGCTGTAACCCCGAGTCTGATTCCAAATACAGGGCCTTTCTACTTGTCATTCCCCTGCGTTCTTTCCCTTCATTTCCTGGCTTTCTCAACAGCTCCCTGCTAATAAAGGCTTTTGTGCCTTTATTAGAAGCTGCTGTGGTGTAAGCTTTAAAGTATCTCAACTATTCTTGTTTCTTCACATCAATACAGTGAATAGGCTGGTTTTACATCAGAAAATATGTTTCTTGATGTGGTTCAGACTCACAGTTAGCGGTAGCACATGGATTAGTTATACTGTTTGAAATGAGATGAAGTATTTGTACATAGGTGGGAGGTAACCACCTGTGAATCAGGTATGGTAAACAGGCTTTCTAGCAAACACGCCTTTACTTTTTGGACACCTTGGGGCAGGGAGAGCTGTGCTGAAGTGTGACCCAGCAGTGGATTTTCACACGAGGTTAGAGAACACTGGTTTGTGAGTGTAACTTTGGGAGTGAGCGGCTGTGTTGAATAATTCCTGTTACAGTCAAGTAAATGAAGACGATGGGAGGGAGAACTTGTTCTTACAGATAGATGGTCAACCTTCTCTCCGTTTGCTTCTCTTACAAACAGTGTGGGCGGCAGTCAAACTAAGAAGGCGGAGGCTTTATTGGAGCTAATCAGATTACACTGCCTTCTAATCTGACACTCCAGGCCTCATGAACAGGGCCCTATGTGTAAAGCTTCAGAGCCGTGCTTTAACAATTCCCATGCACTCACTAAATGCTTCAGAAAGCTAGAAATATTTGGAATTGTTGAATCTAAAGTGAACCCGTTAGTGCATGAGGTGCTTTCGAGGCGCACTCAACCAGTCACGAGCCAGGGAGAGCTACAACAGAAAGAGGGATTATGCTTTCCTTTGTTGATATAATGACAGGCACATGCCTAGTCTTTCTAGAAGTCTATGTAATGTCAGACGTCCCAGGTAAACAGTTATTAGAAGCAGAGTGATGATTAAAGATCTTAAAATTGATTCAGAGTAGACACCAAACCAGAAATGACACTTGGAAAAGGACTAGAATAACAAATTGGTAGAATCCGTCCTCGTGTTTCATTTACAAACCAAAACAGACACTAGATAGGTGAACTTAGCATTCAGCTTACAGGGAACGGATCAGGAAGGAAAGATGAATGAAGCCGCAGAGTAAAAGCAGGTACAGCTCATGCTTGTTATTTACTTGAGAACACTTTGATGAAGTTTTCTCACACTACTGGGGGAAGAATTACTTTCAAAAGTATTAATGTAATTAACGGTATTGTGAGAGTAGAGCACAAAGGTCAGAGGCTGCTCCCTGCAGCTGCTGATGTTACAGATTCCACAGTTTGCTATGAATTCCCCACAGTTACTGACACAAGGCTGACACAGGTTTGCTGACATGAACAAAAACAGCGGAAATTGATATTTTGGCAACTTTTATCGAATGTTGTGAGTCACTGCAACCTTTTTACCTCTGTAGGATCCTGCACTCGCTCAGCAGACATTCCCCTTTTTGTTTTTGTCTTTAAAACATTTGTTTTCTTGTTTAACCCCCATTGAGAATTTGTGGAAATCAATTGAAAACCTCAATGTCACAGCAGCTTCAATATTGGATCCATACGGCACGATTTTGGTCGAGCACCTTAAACTAACAAACTGGGAAGTCACCTCAACTTTACAAAGATTTATTAACGAGTGCCGCACAGAACATCGGTGTATGAGTCGAAAATATTGGCTTTAAAAGTCTGACAAGGAGACATGCTGAACCAGACGCAGCTCTGGTTTAATCGACCGCCACTCAGGTGATCTCGGACCTATGATCTCCGACCTGTCATTTTACCCACTAAGCCTGTGCATCTGTGGCTCCAGTGCACCTCACAGCTCCAGCTGAACATGTTAAATTTATCCCAGTTTGGTTCTGATTAAGTAATCTTGCCCCATAACAGGATACCCTTGCTCACTTACTTCTGTGTGCAACAGTTAGCTGAAGTTTTACACCAACAATTTGGCAGTAGCGGCAACTAATAAGGGATCAGAACATAAACAGTGGATTTGGATTTGATATGAAAACAAAAAGCAGCAGAGACTGGCTGGTGCTGCAGTGCGCTGTTAACGTAATTTTAGATACACATTTATCACGAAAGAAACAGGCTGAAGTAAAGCCAGACTAAACCCAGTCTGCTTTCGGTGTTGTGTTTTGATGCATTTCCTTCATAATATTTTAGCTTATTTCCTTTTTTTGTTGTTGTTATTTTGAATGTGGACACTTGTGCAACTGCATCAACTTTGCAGTGCAGCTGCAGTTTTAAGTAAACCAGTACTGCCACAAAATCTGCTGAATTTCAATACATCGATGGAATATAAGGTGTTAGTGTGTTTACACTGACGTCAGGGTTTCATACAGTGAAAATACACAGGTCATGTACAGAGTCTAGAGCCAAAATAAGCCCTGTGGTCAATCTCCTTATACTCAGATGTACCAGCTCATCCTCATTCAATACACAGTGCTTGCTGTATTCCCTTTTATTGCATTTCTTTCTTACTATTTCTGTCCAGGAGAGCTACTCTGATCTAATGCTAATGATCTAATGTACCCCCGTTTTCCATTTTCCTCCGTCTCTCTCAGAGGAATACGATGGACAACAGCTTCATTGCGTGCAGGAAGAAAGCCAGCCATGAGAGCACAGTTAGGAGCCAACACGGGCAGCAGATTGGGTACAAGCCTCCAGTCGCCTGGTAGAAGCTTTAACCTCACAAAAGAAGCAGAGGGGTCTTGTGTCAGCTTTGATATGTAGACCGTGGTAGTCAGTCTTGGCTGAGAGTGCCAAACCCTTCCTCTAGAGGGCAGTTTGATCGCGTAAGCACACTTCCTGTCTGATTAAAAGCACACTTTTCAGTGGTTTATAGTGAGCTGAGTTCAAACAGAAGTTATTTGTGACTCAGACTTGCAACAGTCAATGAGCACACTCCCAAATGTGTCCTACATAAGAGCCATTATATGGTTTATCTGTCCTATCTTTACACAACGCTTCACCAGATCCTGTTGGTTGTAATAAAATTCAGAAGTCACTCCATGAAATCAAATATCTACAAATCATGTGTGTGAGGATTTACTCGGGATGGGAACACAGCAGCTGAAAGAGAGGCGATCCAGACACAATTTAGGAGTCACAAGCGATGAAAGACATGAAAGCTTTATACGTCTGGGCCATCACGACTTTCTTTTTAACACAATTAACCTCACAGTCACAGTCAGTTCGCCGGTTTTAATCTTAGACTGACTTTGAGGAAAAAGGTACACGACAACACTTCTTCAAATCTCTTAGTGAAGGAGACACAGATCCATTAAGTTAAGTAATCTAATTTAAGGATTTCCCCCTTGAAACTGAGATTACCTGCTTATGTAAGGGTTGATTGTGCCAGCAGGCGAGCTACTGTGTCAATGGAATACACAGCTGGAGTAAACACAGCTGAAACTTCCTGTTTTATGTCGCGTGGCACACAAACTGGTCCGTCAACTTCCTTGACGCTGATGCAAATCACTCAACTCAAACTGTAAAGACTTTCTACACTGCCTAAATCATTTAAGGGAATCTAATAACAATATAAACGGAACATTAAAATCCACAGTTCATAAAATCCACATATTTTACCATGGAGTTTATTTACTGTTTAACTTTTGTAATGTGTGTCAGGCTCTTAAAGTAACCTTTTTATGCTTTTTAATTACTTTCTGATACACTGTCACGATGGTCTATCCTCTTATTAAACATGGACAATGTTTAATAAGAGCTAATGGATCAGTATGGTGTCACAGAGAGCAGAAATCCTTAATGTGGGCATCTCAGACGGCGAGCACGGAAGCCACACCCACCTGATGTTCAAACCTCCTGCTTTTTAGGAACAGCCAGTGAAAAGGAGAGGGAGGAAAAACAGACTGAGTGGGTTCATCAAGCCTGAGTATATTAGAAAAAGAGTGCTTTGAACTATAAATCACGGAGATGCACAAGTCCAAACTGTCAGCACGTGTCATTTGCATATTTGTGGCTACCTCAGCCCGTCTTCAGCCATGTCGGTCATTTACATTTTAACTTGTTAAAGGTGTGTCTGGAGGGATGGAGGGAAACGCTTATAAAGTGGGGGTTGGGCAAATAAAGCCGGCATAAGAGCAAAGAGGTGACGTGTGCATTTGTGTGCTTGTGCAAGGTACCTTGTCCAATCTTGACAAATCCGATGATGATGATGAGCGCGAGCGCTAGAAGCTTGGCTGCCGCGAAGAAGTCCTGCACTCTGGTGGCCGCCTTCACGCTGTAGCAGTTCACAAAGGTTAACAACACTGCGAAAGAAAAGGAGGCAGAGAATAAGACCACAGAGTAAAAGAGGCCACTGACACATAAAGCTTACAGGTGTGTTACGCGTATAGGAAACCAATCTTGTAACCAGTCAAATTGCACAACTTTACCCTGTAATGTGTTTCTTCTGCTCCACTTGTGGGACCTTACAGTGAGTGTGTGTGATTGTACGTTCTGCTGTCAACATGACGCGAGCAGAGGAAGAAGTTACAGGGGTGACACATTTTAAGAGAATAAAGTCTTTTCTCCTGTACCCATCTGTCTTTTAAATGCCCATGTACCGGCTGGTGCCTACCCTATCCTCCATAAGCGCACACACGCAAAGTTGCTGCAGTAGCCTGTTAGAAGTGATTAACTAAAGCAGCAGGCCTGTTCAAAGCTCCTAAATCAGGTCGGGGCCACAATAGAAAGACGAGACGGCACAATGAGGCTCTGTATTTGAGAGACCAGGACAAAGGAGAAGGAGGCCAAGTACAGTACAGGGGTAGACACACTTTGGCATCCAGACCCACAAACACACACTAATGGCTAATACTTGGGCATGTAGCGTACACGTATATTCACAAACCTGAAGGGAACAGAGACGCGCTGATCTGAATTATACAGATTCCAGCAGCAGTCAAATTAAACAAAACCTGGCACTAAAATAGACTTTAGGAGCTATGAATGTGCAGCGACCCTGACCACCTCACAGACACACACACAGACACACACACCTCTAAACTTATGTTCAGGCTGCCATGAAGTCTTGAAAAGAAGAATGAAGTGATGAAACAGGTGAGAATCCTGAAATAATTGCTTTAAGACAAAATAAGGTGTAAAACAGCCCAGTGCACATAGAAAACTCTCTGCACATCCATCATAAATGTGCGGCTGTTTATTAACTTAGACATGCGACACGGAAAACTGATGATAAACTACTTGTTTTTAAACCGCACCACTAAAACTGGGGTTAAATCATCTATTGGTGTATATTTGCTTGCATTTGATTTAATAAAACCAACTTACATTAAGTTATCATATCTAAGCTTTAAATAATTAAAATGAAGGCATTTATTTTGATTTCTTTGCTGCTTATCACGTCACAGAAAATATTATTTATGATAAACACCAGGAATTATTTCAAAGCGATTAATTGGGTTATTTTTAAGACCTATAACCTGTGAGCAACCTACATCACCCCGGCAGCTGATGTAATATCGCCGCATTTTTTCCACTACTACACGCGCGCGTGTGCGAGTGCTGATGGTATCGCACGCGCTCCATAGGATGAGGCTTTATATATTGTGTGTGAGCATAGTCGTTCATTATCTCAGGAGGTGCCCACGAGGCACAGGTGTTTTTATAGTATAGATATACAGGAAGTGCAACCACAACCGCCTGCATAGGGACTCTCTCTCACACACACACACACACACACACACACACACACACACACTAAAGTTGCATCATCTCGCCCGGTGCCTGAGCTCCGATACTCACTGATGCAGAGACAGGCCACTAGCTTGGCCCCCGTCTCCGGCACCGAGCACACGGGGAACAGCGGCTTCAGGAGGTAGGTGGCGAAGACGTAGGCGACGATATACTGGGAGGACGGCCGGATGATAAGCAGCTCGATCCAGAGTTTGAGGAATGCCGGCAGGGAGCCGTACACTTCCAAGATGTAGGCATAGTCGCCGCCGGACTTGGTGATGGTGGTCCCCAGCTCCGCGTAGCAGAGGGCGCCCACTGTGGAGAAGACCCCGCACACCGCCCACACTATGAGGGACAAACCCACAGAGCCAGCCTCCCTCACTACGCCTGTCGGCGTGACGAAGATACCCGAGCCGATGATGGTGCCCACGATGATGGCCACGCCGTTCAACAGCGTGATGGTCCTCTTCAGGGCGACCCCTTCCTCCGCTCCGTCTCCTGCTGTGACGTTGCCGGGGCTGCTGAGGTCGCTTCCCGGTCCTCCATCCTGACCGAAGCCCCCCCTATCACTGCCGCTACCCGGGGACAGCATCCTCTCAGTGACCTGCTTATCCTCCTCCCTGTCCACGGACGAGTTGGAGTTTCTCTTCTTCAGCCCTGACATCGCTGGCTGAGCTGGTTCCTCTTCTGTCTGCCGCTCAAAGCTTCCCGTCTCGCCCCCCTCTGTCGTCAGTTTGATGTGCCGGTCGCTCTGATGCTCAGGCCGGCCTCAGCCACGAGGAGTCCACGGCGTGTCTGTTGTGTGACTCAGAGCGGCGTGCTTTCTCTGCTCTACTCTCTGAACGAATAAAAGAATCGTGGAAATTACGACGTCTCTTACGTCAGAGCCTATCCTCCATAAAGCCCTCCTTTATTCTTTACACCCCCTAGCGTCGGAAATCTGCTACTGCTCCGCCTCACCCCCGAAGCCCACACAGCACCCGTGGCTTTCAGGGACCAGATCACAGAGAAATCATGGGACACGGCCACCCCCGGGTAACTGTTCTGCGTGAAAGTAACACAACCAGTTTAAGGAGACACTAGAAGATGTTAGTGAGGGCATTTTTTTTAACTGTATTTTCACAAGTTTTACAGCATTTCTTCTAGATGAAGGTCTCCACCACCCAGGGGCGGATTTAGAGGGGTGGCATGTGCCATCCTGAAATGATCTCTTGCCACCCCTAGTGTCACCCTAGTTTTTCATATGACATTGTTGTTTATTAAGACAGGTTTAAGATAAGGTAGCATTAACACTTTGAAGGTAGAATGATGGTGAGTGTTATTAACACACTGTGTGCCGCATCTCCAAAACGCATGACCGGCATGTGAATAAGCTGACATAGCAACAAGCTGCAGTCACGCTGAGTCTCTGAAAGTTTGGACTTCAAACACAGCTAATTGTGCTGAGAGTGATGAAGCTAGTTATAAAATACTCCAAGGATCTTTTCCTTTTTTAAAATATTATTTCGCATTATGTTCTGTAAAAAAAAAAGGGGGGGGGCGTATACTTTTTCACACTGGGTCATTTTGGACCTAACATATTTGCCACTACTGTTAAATATGTGATGAATACCTCAGTCAGGCTCTAGCCTTCTTAGTCTCTGTGTTGTTGTTTAATGTCTTGTTGTTGATACTTTGCAATAGGATATGTTAATCTCAATTTTAAAGAAATTGAGATTTTTTGAAATTGGGCCTGGGCTTGTCCATAGTGGACACTTTTATTAACCATGTATCCCCACAGTGTGCACACACTACATAAAACAAGAAAGTCTAGTGCACCACAGTAGTAAAAACTCATACTTACTTTCCAGAACGCACAGAAACCAGTTGCACTGGTTTTATGGTCTTGTACTCTGAGAGAAAATAACACAAGTGGAGTTGGTCCCACTGGAATGAGGACATGTTGTGCAATTTACAGACATAGTCATAGACCTGTCTTGCTAGATTTTCACTTTGCCTGAGGATGAGAAACATCATGAGTATAGAATTTCCTTCAACAGAGTTTCTATCTCTGTAAGCATCTAGATGTAAGTGAATACCAGCGTGTTGACACGTAGTACTCAACTCTTTTTTTTTTTTCTTTCTTTTTTTTGTTAATGCCATCAGTGGCTTTTAAGTGGCTGTTTGAAGCAAGAGTGAATCAGGTCAGATGTGCATGGTCCAGAGGTCATACAATAGATTTGCCTCCATTTTCACTGTTTGCTTTCCAAACAGACCAGTTAGGACTCTGTGAAGGTTTACAATTCATACACAGGTTCATTTGGGGAACACAGTGTACAACATCATTAAAAAACACAGCTGAATCATCTTCAACACCATTGTGTTCATTCAGTTTGTCACGTGGTTTGTGCTCTAAAATATGAGCGCCATATCGTGAGAAGTACACTCAACAAAAATATAAACGCAACACCTTTGTTACTGCTCCCATTCCCCATGGGATGGACGTAGAGACCTAAAATTCATTCCAGATACACAATATAACCATCCCTCCCAAACAGTGGTCACAAATCAGTCCAAATGTGTGGTAGTGGGCACATCTGCCATATTGAGATAATCCATCCCACCTCACAGGTGTGCCACATCAGGATGCTGATCTGACATCATGAGTAGTGCACAGGTGTACCTCAGACTGCCCACAACAAAAGGCCACCCTGGAATGTGCAGTTTTTTGCGCTATTGGGGGTCTGGGGACCCAGAACCGGTCAGTATCTGGTGTGACCACCATTTGCCTCATGCAGTGCAACACATCGTCGCATGGAGTCTATCAGATTGTCAATTGTGGCCTGTGGAATGTTGGTCCACTCCACTTCAATGGCTGTGCGAGGTTGTTGGATATTCGTGGGAACTGGTACACGCTGTCGTATACGCCGGTCAAGCACATCCCGAACATGCTCAATGGGTGACATGTCCGGTGAGTATGCTGGCCATGCAAGAACTGGGACATTCTCAGCTGCCATCTGCCCTGAACAATGTGAACCATGATTCATCCGTCAAGCGCACACCTCTCCAACGTGCCAGACGCCATCGAATGTGAGCATTTGCCCACACAAGTCTGTTACGGCGACGAGCTGGAGTCAGGTCAAGACCCCGATGAGGACGACGGGCATGCAGTTGAGCGTCCCTGAGACGGTTTCTGACAGTTTGTGCAGAAATTGTTTGGTTGTGCAAACCAATTGTTCCAGCAGCTGTCTGGGTGGCTGGTCTCAGACGATCTTGGAGGTGAACCTGCTGGATGTGGAGGTCCTGGGCTGGTGTGGTTACACGAGGTCTGCGGTTGTGAGGCCGGTTGGATTTGCTGCCATATTCTCTGAAACGCCTGTGGAGACGGCTTATGGTTGAGAAATGAACATTCAATGCACGGGCGACAGATCTGGTTGACATTCCTGCTGTCAGCATGCCAATTGCACGCTCCCTCATTGCTTGTGGCATCTGTGGCATTTTGCTGTGAGACAAAACTGCACATTCCAGGGTGGCCTTTTGTTGTGGGCAGTCTGAGGTACACCTGTGCACTACTCATGTTGTCAGATCAGCATCCTGATGTGGCACACCTGTGAGGTGGGATGGATTATCTCAATATGGCAGATGTGCCCACTACCACACATTTGGACTGATTTGTGACCACTGTTTGGGAGGGATGGTTATATTGTGTATCTGGAATGAATTTTAGGTCTCTACGTCCATCCCATGGGGAATGGGAGCAAAAACAAAAGTGTTGCGTTTATATTTTTGTTCAGTGTAGATGGAAAACAAGCTAAGCACCTGTTAAATTCCCCCACATATTTACTAAGAAGAAAAGGGTCATCAGTCCATCAACAAAAGGAGAAGCATCAGGGCGAGGCATGAAATTGTGCATGAAAGTTTTTTATCTTTTTACACTGAGTGCCAGTAGGGACATGATGAGTTGGAGTCTTGTTTCAAGGTTGGTTGCATAGCAGGATCAAGGAAACTGAAGTCAGTCTACGGGATAACTTTATAAGTGCTGGGAGTAGATCCAGGATGGGCAACACCGCCACTGAAATCTGACTCTGACAGCAGATGACTGTCATATATACTGAGGTTAAACAAAATACACAACTGTGTTTTTGTGATACACACAGACACACAAACACAGACAGACAATTTCCTGTGTTTAGAGCAGGTAAACGCTCAAAATTGAATGATCACATCCACCCTAAAGGTGCACTTGTATATTTGTCTCGGTCGATCTGCTCAAAGCCTGCAGAATGCCATATCATAGATGCACCTTAATCCGTGTCTGCTGTGTCTGACTCATGTAGCTACGTCTGTCTGTCTCAGTTACCCTGCAGAACAGTTACCAAGACCCCCAAGAGACCTGGGAACAAGTGTAGCAGAATTTTATGGTCATTGTAGGAGGCTGATGTTCAGCTGACAGACCTCTGAAGTGGTGGGTGCTTTAAAAAATAAAATAAACAGTATATTAAAGATGGACAAATTGATAAAAAAATGACTTAAACGTCCATTCTTTCTAACACCTTCAGGAAACAGTTTACAGTCTCAATCATTAGTTTCACATTTAACTGAGTATAAAATTATGCTTTTAAAACAGACTTGATTCTGTTCATCTGGACATAGCGTTTTCAGTGGGAGAAACAATTTGTCACTCATCCAAGTGACTTCTTCAGTCTAGAGACCGAAGATTGCCATTTCCCTTTCAGACGTGTATTTCCCACAGGTTTCCATTTACATCCTACCGACTAATATATTAGGAATAATGTCAGAATGAATTTAGAGGTTATTCATGTTGAAATTCTTCACATTGCACAGAGTTGGTTTACAGTGCTGACTCTGCATTACAATTATGAAAACACATTCCCACAACTGTCCCAGACATAAATTTCACCGCCCACTTCAAAGGAGCGAAAGGATTTTTTTGTCTGGGAACATAAAGTTGTCCCTTCAAGAGGGAGTACAGCACTGATGGGAAAAGGTTTGGGAAGCGAAGACGTGACAGAGCGCTGTGGGCGAGTGCCTGTTCGGCAGCTGTTTCCTGTTCCTTTTCAAAGGAATCTGAGGGTAGGCTGACCAATGAAATAATCAAATACACAATAAAATATACAGTCAAAGTCAGGACTGTTCAGTGCTTCCCATCATTCTCAGTGATACTTTCTTGCAAACCTGTGAGATATAGCAGTAGAAGTGGCATTTAATACACCTTCCTTGCTGTTGAAATGGTAGGTCACAGTTTTGCTGTATTAAGATTTAAATGACTTTTACATAATGCTTTTTCTTTGAACTGGGCACTTTAAACATGGATTAATCAACACTTGACTTTTACAACTGATCCTGTGAGATATGAAATTAGTCAACAGTAATCATGAGGCCTAAGAGAATAATTAACCAACTCAACAGTGGGAGCCAAATTGTTCTCAGCAGGAGGAGGTGGATGGTTTTAGTTCGAAAAATGTGGAAAAGCAAATCCATGCTAAACAGAAAGGTTAGAGTTTAAGTTGTGAACATGTATACTTTGAGACTATAAACTTCTCTGAGTCTGCGAGGTGTTAGGTCAAAATTTAGCTTGTTCTTAAACATGTGCAGCAAACAGAAACTTTCAGTGGTAAAAAAAGAAAAAGAAAAGACACTTCCCCTCTGGTAACTCAGGTAACCAAACTAGACTTCTTGAACATATTTTCTCTAGTGTGCCCTTTAGAACATTTTTAAATAAAATTATTTGACAAACACCATTACTTAAGTTCATAGAGAAATTCTGCTAGTGCCTTGGTAACCATGCTAGCTAATATTTTTAGTTAATGTTAGCAAGCATTAGCATTAAATGTTAAACAAGAAAACTTAAGCTGAAGTTATCCTGTTTAAATGTGGTCATTCTGTCTTCAAAAAGTCAGGACAGTGATACCCATCTATTCGAAAGCTAATCCTATCCTGTCCACCAGAGAGCTGCAGTTTTTTATAGAAAAAACTATTAAATTATCTAATGGCACTCGTTAGCCTATTGTTAAAGTTAGCTATTTTCACAAATAAAAAAAAGTAAAATATATATATATAAAGAATAAACACAAAGTATTAAAGAATGAAAGAAATATAACGAAATTGAGTTGTTTTACCTGTTTAGCTGATATCAGTATATCTACTAATAAAGACAAACTAAATCATTCATCACTGTATGGCTCAATCCCACTAAAGTAAAAAAACAGACATCAACGTCCTTGAAGCTAAGAAAAATCTGTGGTTGCCTGATGATTTGATTAATTAATATTTTTGTGTCCATTTGCAAGTAGTTGCAGCAACCAACTGTTGTCCAGAGATTCACCTTGCAACACCCTCAACCTCTAGTCAACCACTTTAAGCTCAAGTTGACTGCACAGGTTACCTGATGGGTGGTAACCTGTCTCGAGATAATCCTTGACTGACTCAGACAAACTGCCAATGGTTTGCAAATAATTGCCAACATGGTGCAATCAACCCGAGTCAGTCTGCGCTAATGAGTCCAACTCATCTGCTTTGTGCAATGGGGGATTTGACTCAGCTGGTTGCCACCTCGGTATATTGTAGTTGTATTCCTACATAAAAGCAAAATTGCCTGAATATTGAGCACATATGTCATGTTGTTAAATTGCCATCATGCAGCAACTACGTTGCTATATGTAGAAGAATTTATTTTCAAATCTGTGAGTTTTGGCTTCACTTAAGAAGTTTGAATTTCTGTGTATGTGGACAACAAAATATTTGCAATTTTCCAGATTTATTTCAATTTATTGCCGTATTATCACAAACAGATTCGAAAAATATGCTGAAAAAACAACATTTTGGATACATGTGACATCTGGATATAAGGGACCAAAAACCACCAATGCATACTTTGAGGTGAAAATGTTACTTATTTAGTTACATATAGTAAATTATTCTACTTTAAAAAAACAAAAAACAAAACAACCTGTCGTAGCAGATGACTGACTCTCCCTGAGCCTGGTTCTTCTGAAGGCTTCTTCCTGTTAAAAGGGCGTTTTTAATTTTCGTGGTCAACACCCTGAAATTCAAAGGGGCATGTTTGATTGTTGGGTTTTTTTCTGTATTATTATAGGGTGTTTCCCTTAAATATAAAGCACCTTAATCGACTGTTGTTGTGATTTGGCACTATATGAATAAAACGGAAATTTTAAAAATTTTATCATTTTGTCCGGAATTGCACATTCAGTGCAGTTTCTATGTGACATAAAAGAAGTTTCAAGTTTCATTGTCATGTACAGATAACAGTGTAGCCACATTTATCCATAATGAAATTCTTTGGCTTGTGCTCCTCAGCTTTACATGAGCATATAGAGAGTGTGCATTTACAGTGGGGCAAACAAGTATTTAGTCAGCCACCGATTGTGCAAGTTCCCCCACCTAAAATGATGACAGAGGTCAGTAATTTGCACCAGAGGTACACTTCAACTGTGAGAGACAGAATGTGAAAAAAAAATCCATGAATTCACATGGTAGGATTTGTAAAGAATTTATTCGTAAATTAGGGTGGAAAATAAGTATTTGGTCACCTCAAACAAGGAAAATCTCTGGCTCTCACAGACCTGTAACGTCTTCTTGAGAAGCTTTTCTGTCCCCCACTCGTTACCTGTATGAATGGCACCTGTTTGAACTCATCATCTGTATAAAAGACACCTGTCCACAGCCTCAAACAGTCAGACTCCAAACTCCGCCATGGCCAAGACCAAAGAGCTTTCGAAGGACACCAGGAAAAGTATTGTAGACCTGCACCAGACTGGGAAGAGTGAATCTACAATAGGCAAGCAGCTTGGTGTGAAAAAATCAACTGTGGGAGCAATCATCAGAAAATGGAAGACATACAAGACCACTGATAATCTCCCTCGATCTGGGGCTCCACGCAAGATCTCATCCTGTGGGGTCAAAATGATCATGAAAAAGGTGAGCAAAGATCCCAGAACCACACGGGGGGACCTGGTGAATGACCTGCAGAGAGCTGGGACCAAAGTAACAAAGGTCACCATCAGTAACACACTACAACGGCAGGGAATCAAATCCCGCAGTGCCAGACGTGTTCCGCTGCTGAAGCCAGTGCATGTCCAGGCCCGTCTGAAGTTTGCCAGAGAGCACATGGATGATACAGCAGAGGATTGGGAGAATGTCATGTGGTCAGATGAAACCAAAGTAGAACTTTTTGGTATAAACTCAACTCGTCGTGTTTGGAGGAAGAAGAATACTGAGTTGCATCCCAAGAACACCATACCTACTGTGAAGCATGGGGGTGGAAACATCATGCTATGGGGCTGTTTTTCTGCCAAGGGGACAGGACGACTGATCCGTGTTAAGGACAGAATGAATGGGGCCATGTATCGTGAGATTTTGAGCCAAAACCTCCTTCCATCAGTGAGAACTTTGAAGATGAAACGAGGCTGGGTCTTCCAACATGACAATGATCCAAAACACACCGCCCGGGCAACAAAGGAGTGGCTCCGTAAGAAGCATTTGAAAGTCCTGGAGTGGCCTAGCCAGTCTCCAGACCTCAACCCCATAGAAAATCTGTGGCGGGAGTTGAAAGTCCGTGTTGCTCGGCGACAGCCCCAAAACATCACTGCTCTCGAGAAGATCTGCATGGAGGAATGGGCCAAAATACCAGCTACTGTGTGTGCAAACCTGGTAAAGACCTATAGTAAACGTTTGACCTCTGTTATTGCCAACAAAGGTTATGTTACAAAGTATTGAGTTGTATTTTTGTTATTGACCAAATACTTATTTTCCACCCTGATTTACGAATAAATTCTTTACAAATCCTACCATGTGGATTCATGGATTTTTTTTTTTTTTTTTTTCACATTCTGTCTCTCACAGTTGAAGTGTACCTCTGGTGCAAATTACTGACCTCTGTCATCATTTTAAGTGGGGGAACTTGCACAATCGGTGGCTGACTAAATACTTGTTTGCCCCACTGTATATTGAGAAGAAAATAACAGAAAACAGCAGTGGTAGTAATATAATAATAATAATAACAACAATAAAAAGGAGAGGAAAGAGTATTAAATATTAGAGAATTTAGTTGATATTTGCATTTAAGACAAGTTGGTATTTTATAAAGTACCAAAACCCAACAAACCAGTTTAGACTGCATTCAGAACCAAACAGGAATCCCACTGACTGAAGCCCTTTGTCTCAAATATCTGAAAAACTAAACAGGCACATCAGAGAGGCTGAAGAGGACACATGAGAGTCGATGAGGAGGAAGAGCAGCTGGCCTGGAGTTCAGAGGAAGAAAGGGGCTCTGGATGCAGGTTCCTGTTTATAACTGTGCCTTAAAGTAGAGGGGATTGTGACTTGTTGACCTAAAACAATTCCCCTCGAGCAAAGATGAAGATGAGGTCTCGTCTTTGTTTCATCTCCCATCTTCACTGACGGCCATTAAACAAGTCACTATGGTGCAAACCAAACCTGCCTTTGTTACAAGTTTCATTTAAAACTATCTCAGAGTGGACGGCAAAAGAGGCATTTTTAAAAGTTGATGAATATTTTAAGACAGCATCTCACCTGTTTAATGCTTCTTCCTGTTTCTTGATTTGGGGCATTTCTTTCATTAGAGCATCCCAAAAAACACAGAACTAACCACAACGTTGAATGTACAACCCACTATGAGAAATTCAAAACTACCTTGTCGTCACATCGTGTCAAACTGGACTACAAATGCAAGATTGTGGAAGCTGGTTCTGTCCAAGTTTTCTGATATTGTCAGTTCAGCATGCCCTGTTATCCTCTACACACACACACATATATATATATATCCTGTATATAATCGTTGTTGTATATGCTTTGAAGTCTAAAATTAGTCACATTCATTGAGCAGGTTTGAAATCTTTTGGTCATTCATCCACTTCAAAGACACGTGCACGCTTATAGTACACACACGCAAACATATTGTACAGTTCAAAGCAGAGGGGTGTCCAGTCAGTCTGTCCACATTCATACAATCGTGGGAAGCCTGCAGACCAGTAAACACAATAAACACCCCCAGAGGTCGCCTTCAATCGCCTCTCCTTAGGCTCGACTCAGGTGGAGAAGCTGAGCACACCCTCCCACGGTAGCTGTGTAGAAAAGAGGATAAACAATCCATCCCCAGGACCCCAGGCGACTGGGTGGGGGCCAGCAAACATCCCCTCTCTGTGTCATGAGGGTTTCAAAGGCAGCTTGAGGCAGTTAGAAGTGGTTTTCATATCTCAAACATGTTTCTGCCCTGGTTCCTCAGTGTTTTAGGAAAGAGGTGTGTTTTTAAGGAACAATGGGGGTTGTTTAAATTTGCTGAAAAGACTGGAGCTGTAAATACAAAGAGTCTCCAGTTTCCAGAGACGTTTCTTCCTAATGCACTGAATGAAATCACTTTTTTATTAAAGCAATTAAAAATTAGAACCAGCACTACAAAGATTGTGTGGATGAGCTGCATCAGAGATGGGGTCTAGCAGACAGTTTCCTGCTACTGCTACTTGTCAACTAAAGTAACCGGGCTCCTAATTCTAAGCCTCAAAAAATTAAAGTGGTTTATTTAAAAAAAAAAAAAAACTTTTCAGTTTTTTGGATCATGCTGTAAACAAGCCCATTTCAGTGCTGAAGTTAGACATTTTGTAGGAAGCGACTCATTTATGGAGTCAGTCTCAAATGGGCATTTGAGGGATTGCACTTTTTGAACAATTCAGCTGAATTTCGTTTATACTGAGAGATTGCTGCTTGTGAACCTCCTGTGACTTTGACGGGCTGTTTAGTATGCAGCTGACTTAAGAAAAACAAATAAAATCATAAAATAAGATAATAATAATAATAATAATAATAATAATCATTTTTACATCACATGATACTTTATTATTTTACATCATTTATTAACATCAGTCTAACTACAATCATGTTTCCATCGATGTTGGGTGGTTTTCAATATCGCCACCTGAGGATCAGGAGGGTCTTCCAACATGCACTGCTGGATGGCCTAGCAGGGCCCTGCAGGGCAGGAATGTGGGCTACACACTCAACAAATAAACAGCTAAAATATGCACTGCATACAGTGTACACATCATACACCTGCTAAAACATCACAGTGAGCCACAGAAGACTAGGAAAGATGAAGTAAAGATGCAAAATATTTTTTAATAAAGTACAGTAGGACCTGTAGTATCTCCATGATTAGAAAAGCAGGCAATGATATGGATTAAAACACAAAAAAATGGAAGACTTTATATTCTATTAGATTTCATTGATGCAAAAATATATATAATATTTAGCAGTCAATCAAGAAAAGCACCAAAAACAGATTTCTAGCGCCTCATACTTTGATAGATCAATCCATTTAAATAATCAGTCTGCACTGACTGTGAGCATTGTAATATGTTAATATTAACAGCACTGCAATTTTTTTTAAAAAGGCATAAGAAAGTAACAACATGAGTAAAAAGCCATGAAAAACCACAGCAGATGATGGTGCACAATTCAAATACATGAATAAAATACAGCTGTACACGATGAAGGCAGCACTGGGTCCCTTGTCTCCCGTGTTAGTACAATACACTGAACAAAGAAGAAGAAAAAAACCCCAAGCACACCACCATATCAAATTCCACTTCAACTTCACGCTAAAATCTTTTCTGCCTTCTGCGGGCCCCTCACTGTTTATCTAGCCAGTCTGCAGCCGTCACAACAATTAACATCACCCAGTGCACATCGCATCTTTTCAATACATGTCCACTGAAGTCCAGTCGCTGTGCAGCTTCGTGCTCTGCTTCGACTGGGGGGCCAACGGATGACCCGCGGGGGAGATGGAGCAGGGCGTTAAAGAATCACGTGAGCCTCGGTGACAGGAGGAGGGCAAGTTTGGATAGTTGCATTGTTACAGAGGGATCATTAAGACAGCCATGACCTCTCACCCCACTTCAGTGCAACTGTATGCCATTGGAGAAAACCTTTGCACACAGATGACGTTAGAAGTGGCCAGATATGGTGCGATGTTCCAGTTTGCAGTCCTGAAATAAGACCAATCTCAGAGCCAGACAGGTCTCTGCATGCATGTCTCCTTCTATCGTTCCATCAGTACCCTCCTCCTCTCTCAACTTTACCTCAAACTTCCTTTTAGCTTTCTGACGTTGCTGCACAGTCCAATTTCGAGCACTGCAGCTGCTGGACATGAGCCAAAGCATGACAACTGCTAAACCTTTCTAGATGATGTAACATTGCATTAAAATCGTTCCCGATTTCAAAACCTTTGTGTCCCTGCACTGGATCTGCATATCATTTTAATTTATTCTAGTTTACATCTTTAAAGGGAAACTACTATGCTTTTTTTCTTCATATTCTGTCATATAATTATGCTAAAATGATGGTGCACTGTGAGACAAAAAACAGGCTTATCGCTGCTCTAAATGGCAGATATTTTTGCCTGTACAATGTCACAGGTGACAAAGCACTCTGGCACACAGCTCTCTGTGAGTGCAGAATCCCCACCCACCTGTTGTTTATGAACAGCAGCCAATCAGAAGAAAGAAATTCATCCTGAACCATGAATTAACCAAAGCTACTCAAGTAGAGACCAAGAATAAAAATATGTCGATGGAAACAAGCATAATAGGTCCCCTCTGGATAGGTTACAGGTGAAACTCAAATAGTGGAATCCTTGTATATAAAAATAAAAACATGCTGCAACATTAGAGGTAATTTATCCTCCTGTGACCTATCCAAGTACATCCTGCAAAAGGTCTTTAGCTTTAAAACATCAATCGTAATAATAATAATAATAATAATGATGATGTGGATTCTACATTACATTTTATGCTAAATATAACTGTAACTTTAAACCCCTTCCAATCCAAAAACAGCAGACTGATTTGTTCTATCACATTAGTGCGATTAATCTTCTGTTAAAACACAACAACTGCACCACAGAGACTAATAAAGACAGCAGCTTCCTCCCAATTACAACTCGATTCATTCAAATTACCAGACAGGTGTACTATGAAGCAAGTTCAACATAGTCAGGCTTTCTTTGTGTTGGCTGGTTCAACAAAGCCTCAAACTGTGGTTAATCCAGACTGCTGGCCTGCTTTATTCAGAGGTCAATAAAACCAACAGTGATGTTACCAATAAGTCATAAGCTCAATGCTGAAGAAAACTGTTAATTCTGGGATTTTATATGCAAATACATCTTTAGGTTACCATGACAGCTGCAACTTTAAAGCTTTACACCTGTGCATGCAGGTCTGATGCCGTCCCATACTGTAATGAAGAGAGATCAGTGGAATCAGTTTAGTTTTTGGCCAAGCCAAAATGAGCTGAACTGATAACTGACTCTGCTGCAGACCAGGTTACGAGTTCACCATAAGTAGGTATAGAGCGCAAACAGAGCTTCCTTTGTAACACTGAAAACTAACTCTTCACTTCTTAGTACACCTGTCTGGGAAGTAAGAGGTGAGCATCGCAGTAAATAGCAGCTGAGCCTCCACCATTTCTGAGAGTGACCACCAACCACTGTACCCGAGCTATATCTTGGGGGAACAGATACTTTCCATCCTGAGAGGGGTGAGGGTGAAGCTGCCAAAAGCAGTGAGCCACACAGAGAACATTTAAAGGCACGGCGGTTATAGTGTCTAATGGAGATCACTGTGAGCCAGAGTAACTGGGTGCACCAGTGTGACACAGGTACATGCACTCTGGGTCAATCAGGATGCGTGTATGTGCTATAGTAACCAGGCATGATTGTGCGTATTACACAGGTTCTATGTAGAAGAACCAAAGCTTAGAGTCAGCTTTCAGACTCTTTAAATTATAGGATGTCCGAATAAAACAAAGATGTATAAAGTATAATATATAAATGACTCTTTATAGGCTACGACACTAAAGGTTTAAAGTGTGTAGATGGAAAAAAACAAAACAGTAAATCTTACAACTTTAAGAATGAAAAAAGTGACATTGTGGTACAAGTGGTAAAACACTGATGATTTTAGATATGTTGAGTATTTTACTGGGGAGGCACGTTCCCCCTGACGGTTTGGTAAAATCTCCAGGGCATTGTGTTGTAAACTTACAGTAGCTCCTGCCTCCTTATAAGGATAAAAACATCACAGTGAGGAGATCAGAGCACTCTCTGCTGTAGCTGTGACCATGAAGTTTGTACCTGCAGCTCGGTGTGACTCCCTACACACAGCTGTAGCTACAAACTTTACATACAGTAACTGAAAAGACTGTAAATATAGAATAAATACCATTCTTATCAATATTCTTTTTCCCCACAGCAAGCATCCCTTATTGGCTTTTGGTCTGCAACAGTCAAACCAAATTGTAAAAGAAAATAAAAACCGCAACCAATCAGAAACAGTTTGCTTACATCCCCCCTACATTGTGCTACACTCTAAAAACCTGCTTCCAGCATCAGATGTTGATGAGCAACAACATGTTCTGACAGCATGAAGAAAGGAAAACAACAGAAGTGTGGACAGTGGTCACTGTGTGAGTTACTCTAAGAGAAGACAAAAGGGTCTAGCAGCATCAGTGGTTGTGCTTGTCGCCTTCAGTGGATGGCGCCTCCTTCAGGAAGGGATTGAAGGAGGAGCGGACGGCACGGCCCCGGAGAGGCTGCTGCACACGGAAGTTGTTCACCATGCTCTTCTGCATATCCTCCTCGGCTGAGGTGAAAAGAAGGCTCCGGAAGACAGCCAACTATAGGGCAAGAGAGTCAGCGGTAGACAGCAGAGATTTATATCAAACTTCTTCAAAAGATAATATCTTTAGTTTCTGGGTAATTTCAATGAACTGGGAATCCTGAAGCTGAAATGTTGCTGTGCTGGTTTTTATGGGTGTGGGTGAAAATAAACACACCTTCACATAAACCTCAACTGTCATCGGAAACCACTACTGAAAGTTACCTTGAAAGAACAGTTGTTCCCAAAACACAACAGCACATATCCAAAGGTTGGTGTGCAACTCAACTTAAAGTTGCACCAGTGATTCGTGCCCACCATGGGGCAGCAATAACTCTCATACAGCCATTTTCCACTAGTACCTGCTCGGGTCAGCTTGACTTATCTTAGTTTTTAGGGTTTCCCATTAGGTGGTATGTACTTTTTTAGTACCTGCTCGGCTGGAATTCCAATCGATCTGAGATGATCTGAAAATGTGACATCAAGAGACTGCATGCCACCGATTGGCTAGTCAGTGGCATCATGAATCATTAGAGCATCTCACTCACAAAAATCAAAAACCTGGCAACGAGGGAAACAGCTACACAAAGAAGCACTACTTTGGCAGCAGGTATGCCATTGCCTCAACGTCCTCCACTGTTGTGGTGTTAGTGTTGCATACAAATGACAGGACGTTTGGCCACAATGTTGTTATAACAACCTCAGACTCTATTGTAATGCCAAACATCCCAAACTGAGCCATGTTGAGTTGGCTGAGTAGGTACTAGTGGAAAAGGGTTAATAGTAGTCATGGATAGCACGTTAGCAACCAGTTCTACACATTTGGAACAGTGTTTATCCTCAATTTTGATCCCCACCCACTCAAACATGTGTTAATACAGTGTTCATTTACATCTCTGCCCTTATTTGTCTGTATTTGGTCTTAGGATGGACCACATCCTAAGATGTTAAACCTTTTAACATCTTAGGATTTTAACAGAGGAAGGTTTAACAGAGGAAGAAGGATTGAAAAAAAGAAAACAGACACCACCAATCACACTGCACATGAAACGTCGACCCATTGTTAACATTCTTTACTTTTTTGTGTTGTGATTCTTAAAAACATCGTTCTTACCTGCTCATGGCTGACTTCTATGTGCTGTTTCATAATCATCCAGGTAACAGACTCTGTCAGAGGAGGCGTGGTCAGAGAGCCGTGGTACGTCCAGTAGTCATCTGTGTTGGTGGGCAACAGACAGCCGGGGTCGAACCGGTTAAACGCTACTACACTGTTCTGCAGAAGACCAAAGAAACAAATATTCAGTTAAAGCTTGTGGACTTTGCATGATTCACACTTCAAACTGATCCTTAGTTCTGCCTGAAACAAGCCGTTTTAGCTCCTCTCCCTGTGAGTCAACATTTTTCTGCGTACGTCTCAAGTCCACAGCTTCCACTCACAGCCGTGTTGATATTAGCATCCGCAAGTGTAACAGTACAAGTATATTACAGAAAATACACAACAGCAGACTGGATGCACTCTGTGGAAAATTGTAAAATATTTAAAATCATTAAATGTTGACTATAATATAAATATATTTAAAATTTGTTTGGTATGTGTTACACAACATCTGTTATTTAGCACACACTTCTTATTATATTGTTGAACCAACATTCATATCAGACCTTATTAGTGATAAGCTGTGAATTAGTAGTGATAAAAAACAAGGGGAAAATACAATCTGCAGTGAGTCACCTTCAAAAACTACAAGCAACAGTGTAAAGGAAATATAATCATATCTCAGGACAGGTCTATAATGACAGATCAACATGTTAAAATCAAGGGAAAAACTATATCACACCACCACCACCATTAGCAGCTTGAACTGTTAACACCACGCATTGTGGACCACGGATTCGTCTCATTATCACCAAATTCTGACTTGACAATCTGATGTGGGAGCAGAAATCATGATCTGTCAGGACAGTCTGTCGTCGTTTCAAGATGAAAACTGTCTAGGTGTGGTAAATGTGTGCCCAATATAGTCTTGGTTTCCTGTTCTAAGTTAATAGAGTACAGAGTGCTGATGCAACCGCCCGCTTTTGCACGCCACCCTCTACAGCTTTCCAACCACAGAACTGTAGTTTATTGAGTGTTTGTAATTTTCTGCTACACTCTCTGAACTAGACTGTTGTTCGTGGAAAAAAAGCAGACCAGAAAAAGCATATCACCAATAATCAATAATTTCTGCACCAATAATCAATCCAAGGTTAAAAGCACTAAGCTCTTTTGCTTCCTCCCTGTTGTTTCTTGCCTGCATTCTTTTCATATAGCGAGCTGCCTACATATGCTACATTTATTAATGCACAGAGCTAGTGTAATTTACCTCATCTTCAGGTCCTTGGATGCAGTGAATACACAGCTACTGATTCAGTTTGACTTCAGTTCTTTTGACTACTTGGTGAAAAAAAAAAATGAAATTCTCTGTGTGAAAGAAAGCCTGAACCACTAGAGGGCACCACCTCCCTATAAACTGACAGGTACAGAATTGTTGGTCTGTGATGCTCTTTGTCAAAGGTAAATACACTTTCTCATTAAAGCAGAGAAAAAACACAACAGGTATACACACATATGTGTGTGTGACTAACCTTGTGTCTGATTGCAGGCAGAGCGTCCACCAGTTTCTGCAGCCCCTCGTGTCTCTTTCCCACCTATGCAAAGATTAGACCATACTCTGGATTATCGTCACTCACAAATCAGCTGGACGGCTGTTACCATTCTCTCACATAAACACACTGCTGAACGCAAATCAAAAGTAACCCAAAACATATGATTTTGGTCATTGTTTAAGGACTTGAAAGACAGTGTGTGATGTACCTTCAGAAAAACTCCAATAACCGCCAGCCCGTTATCCTCCATCACTGCCTCCTCAAACAGACTGTACTTGTCAGAGTTCCAGTGGACCAAGTGGAGCTAAAGCGGCACACAAAGCAAAGACATGAGTTTGTCTGTATGTGACCCAAACTGTAACAGCTATAATCTTTGTTTTCCTGTTAAATCCTTCCTGCCTTCTTATATTTTTATTTGACCTAGTGTAAAAATTACAGCTTTATTAATTGTATTAAAATATGACACAAAGATCCCATGAAGCTGTGACTCATAACTGCAACTTGATGCTCTGCGCGCGCACACGCACACAGTCACTGGAGTGGAGCTTCTTACATAAGTGTGCGTGAATGTAACGGAACAACATGAAAATAGATGTTCTATATACAGGACAAATGTACGAGTCTGTAAACTCAGATGCTGACAGACAAACACACACTTTGAGGTTTGAGTCCAAATTTGGCGATATAAAAAGAATTAGAGAAACACAGCTGGATGAAAGAACCACAGTTGTATGGCTTAAACAATGTAACCAGTTTTGCACAACGCTTAAACATTTGAAGAACAAACAATTCGAACAGGGTACATGAGTACATATAAAAGGACCACAAACTAAGGCAATATTTGCGCTGTTTCAACAGCACACTGTTGTTTTTTCCATTACTCCTCTCTGTTAACCTTAAGAACTAAAAACTGACTTATACTGAAGGATATTACATGTAAGATTACAAATAGTAAGCATAAAATACCTGCATGACTAATCTCAGTTTTAGCTATGGGCAGTTGGAATTGTTACAAATATGTTTTTTTTAAATACTTTTCCGTTAAATCTACGTTCTAGTTACATCGTAAGCACAAAACCCTCTGAAAACCTGCAATGTGGCCTACCCTAACCCAACACGCACTTCCCCTGGAAATACAACGACACGTCCTGCAGCTATCGTGACGGGCCTGTGCAGTACTGCCAATGTCTCTGATGCATTTGCAGATACGTTTTTCACAGTTTTTCAATCAAAAAAGAAAAAAAAATCATAATATTTATCACCTCAATGTAAGGACAAACAAATGTCAGGTAGTTGTGGGAACTATTAATGTCAGGAAACATATGAAACGGAAAAACCTGTGGGACAAATATGTTCATCACCAAAAGTTAAAAAATAAAGTAAACTGAGCAAACAAAGAATGAGGACCCAGGAGGGGAACAAAGTCCCAGGTTTAAATTTGTTTCCCCCATGGGAAGCACCACATAACAAAGAAACATGAGCACAAGATAACTGACAACATGTAAAAGTAGATTACGTCGTAGGCATGAATCTTCCAAAGTTTTATTGCAGAAGTTTAAATGAGCTGTTCCACTGTCCACCTTTTAACAAGTGTCAGAGGTACAGACCCACAGACGCTCAGACTAAGAGGACCACCGTGACGCTCAGGTGTGCAGACAACTGCTAACTCAGAGCATGACAACAGGAAAAAAAAATTAAATTTAGACCCAAGAAAAACCTGCAAGGGTTTAGTTGAAAATCGTTATTTTACTCAGGAAAAAATGTCAGAGACTTCATCTTAGTCGCATCTTTTCTTATTGGCCACATGCCACTGCGAGGAGGCTTGTTTCTCTGTTTGTGTGTGTTGTATTAGCTATTAATCAGAATCAGAATACTTTATTGATCCCTGGGGGAAATTATTTTTTGTTACAGTGCTCCATTTTAAACCAACATTAAGACAAGACAGACAATACGCTAACTAAGAATAGTACAATATATACATATATATACATACATACATACATAAGTCACTTATAAATAAATATTTGGAAAAGAAACATGTGTAGTTGTAGCAGCAAACAGTGTGTTAAGTGGATGCGTTGTACAGGGAGATGGCCACAGGCAGGAATGATTTCCTGTGTCGTTCAGTGGTGCTTTTCGGTAATCTCAGTCTCTCACTGAACGTGCTCCTGTGACTGACCAACATGTCATGGAGTGGGTGGGAGGTGTTATCCAACATTGTCTTTATCTTGGACAGCATCCGCCTCTCCGACACCACCTTGAGGGAGTCCAGCTCCATCCCCACAACATTGCTGGCCTTACGGATCAGTTTATTAAGTCTGTTGGCATCTGCGACCCTCAGCCTGCTCCCCCAGCATGCAACAGCATAGAGGATCGCACTGGCCACCACAGACTCATAGAAAATCCTCAGCATTTTCTGGCAGATGTTGAAGGACCTCAGTCGCCTCAAAAAATAGAGACGACTCTGGCCCTTCCTGTAAAGTGCTGTGGTGTTTTTAGCCCAGTCCAGTTTATTGTCAATGTGTACTCCAAGGTATTTATAGTCCTCCACAATGTCAACACTGACCCCCTGGATTGAAACAGGGGTCAAGTGTTTCCTGGTCTTCCTGAAGTCCACGATCAGTTCCTTGGTCTTTGCCACGTTGAGCTGCAGATGATTCTGCTCACACCACGTGACAAAGGAGTCGACCACAGCCCGGTACTCTGTCTCATCATCCCTGCTGATGCATCCAACCACCGCAGAGTCATGTGGGTTGAGCTTTAGTTATAACATTCTTGTGTACTACACTGAGAGGAATGCACTGAATGAGCAGCCTAACAACCTGAAAATAAACTGTACCTCTAATGAGCAACTCCACTTGTCTCTGAAAGGATACATTTACATTTAAACTGAGTGATTGCATTTTGTTTAAAGGAACATGAATTTTACAGGTTGGTGTCAATGTAAGAGCCTTAGGAGCATCCATTGTAGTTATAAAAAGTATTTTGCCGCTTACAAATAAACCTGGTCAGCTTTTTTTTCAGATTCTGTGAGAAATCTACATCATAACTTACGACTCCCCCATGCCGTCAGAGATGGAGGCTTTGGAACCAAGGACTGATAACAGGCAGGATAGTCCTTCTCCTCTTTAGGAACAAATTTTCCAGACCTTTAAAGACAGTTTATCACCTTTATTACGAGACATGTTCATTGAGTCATTGGTTTCAAAATGTCTTCCCCTAACGCTTCGACAAGCGACCATCTCACTCCTATTGAAGCCAAATAAGGATCCATTAGAGTGTACATCATATCGTCCTATATCACTCTTAAATGTAGATTTTAAAATACTGTCAAAAACACTTGCTCTCAGGCTAGAGAAATATCTACCATTGTTAATTTCTCCAGATGAGACAGGTTTTGTGAAGGGTAGGCATGGTTTTTTCAACCTGCGCAGGTTTTTAAACATATTACACACCAAGTCAACTACAACCCCTGAAATTGCCTTATTACTCGATGCTGAGAAGCCATTTGACCGGGTGGAGTGGGATTATCTGTTTTATACTCTACATAAATTTGGATTTGGCCCTAATTTCATTTCATGGATTCAGTTACCTTACTCCTCACCTATGGCACGTGTTAGAACAAATTCGTTATTCTCTTATTTCCCACTTCTCCGTGGTACGAGACAAGGTTGTCCCTTATCCCCTCTTCTTTTTGCATTATCAATTGAACCACTGGCAATTAAACTGCGAGCTGACAGTTGCATTAAGGGCATCTTCAAAGGTGACCAGGAGCACAAAATATCCTTATATGCTGACGACCTCCTGCTGTATATGTCAGAGCCTTTATGCTCTCTTCCCCGTGCTCTTGCCATTTTTGAATGTTTTGGTAATATTTCAGGTTACAAGTTGAACCTGCATAAAAGTGAACTTCTCTGTGTCAACTCTATAGCCAGAAAGATTTCATTTTCAGATTTTCAATTTAACGTTAAATCAGGGTATGTGACCTATCTGGGGGTTAAGGTTACCCACAAAGATCTTTATGAAAGAAACTTTGTCCCGCTGCTTAAAAATACTGAGACAGATCTTCAGAGATGGAACAATTTACCACTGTCATTAACTGGCCGCATCAATTCTATCAAAATGAACATACTACCCAAGTTCCTTTATTTATTTCAATGTATCCCATGCTACTTACCCAATAAGTATTTTATAACACTGAATAAGCATATCTCTGCATTTATTTGGAATGGCAAAAGTCCACGAATTCGTAAAGATTTCATGCAGAGGACTAGGCCACTGGGTGGATTAGCCTTGCCAAACTTTCAGTCTTATTATTGGGCAGCAAATATTCGTAATATGCTGTACTGGATGAGTAATGTTACTACAGAGACTCCAGCTTGGCTCCAAATTGAGTCAATCAATTGTGGCAAAGTTTGCCTATCAGCTTTGTTGAGTTCAGCTCTCCCATTAGAACTATACACCTATAAACGTAACCCTTTGTTGTATGACTCGCTCAGAATCTGGGTGCAATGTAGGAAAAGGTTGGGGTTACACTTAATGTCAATTAAAGCACCTATCTGCTCAAATCATATGTTCCCACCCTCCATGATGGATTCTGCCTTTAAAACATGGGAAAGTAATGGCCTTAGAAATATCAAAGACCTTTTTGTAGATGGGATTTTTGCCTCATTCACACAGCTCCTGAAGCAGTTTAATGTTCCTCGGCAACATTTTTTCCGCTATTTACAAGTTCGTCACTTTGTAAAGAGTCGATTTCCTTCATTTCCGGAACTACCTGAGGAAACTTCTTTGGATAAAATTATTAATATAAACGTTCATAAGAGAGGGGCGATTAAAGAAATCTATGCTATACTATTAGATCTTCAATCTCCTTCTCTCTTCATCCTTAAAGCACAGTGGGAGAAAGACCTTGGGATGACTATAACAGATGAGCTCTGGCAATCTTTTCTCCGGAGGGTACACTCTTCTTCGATATGTGCCAGGCATGGGCTCCTTCAATTTAAGGTCCTACACCGATTACATATCTTCAAGGAAAAGTTAGCCAAGTTCTATCCAGGAGCTGACCCTCTGTGTAACAGATGTAAAGCAGAAACAGGTTCGCTCCTTCATACCTTTTGGACATGCCCCAATCTTCATAACTATTGGGTGTCTATATTTAGCACTCTGTCAGAGATGTATAACATTAAATATGATCCTTCTGCTCTAACGGCTATCTTTGGGGTGATACCTCAAGACATCACTTTGCCAAAATGCTATTCGAATTCTATTGCCTTTGCTTCACTTATCGCAAGGCGCCTTATACTTTTAAGATGGAAGCAGGAAGCTCCTCCCACACATGAACAGTGGCTTGCAGAGCTTATGAGGTTTTTACATTTAGAAAAGATGAGATATACACTGGCAGGTTCAACCACCAAATTTCTTAAGGCATGGCAGCCATTCCTGATGTACATGGAAACATTTAAAATGACCACCTTATCATGACCGGATGCCATATCTCTATATCACTATCATAGTTAACTGTACACTGAATGTCCCTTATACATTTTATTTTTATATTTGTTTGTTGTTGTTTATTTGTTTTTTGTTGTTTTGTAGGGGTTTCTTTGGTTTGTTTGTTTTTTCCTTTTCTATTTCTGTTATCTTTTGGGGTATTGTAAATACTGAACAGCATAATACTGTATGCTCAATGTTTTTTTGTTAACATGCTGCTGTGACTGAAAATAAAATTTATAAAAAGAAAAAAAAGAAACAAATTTTCCAAAAAGCATTTCATAGTTTGATTTGTCTGATCAAACAACAGTTTTCCTCTTTGCCTCAGTCCATTTTAAATTAGATTTGTCCCAAACAAGACAAGCATTTCCAGATCATGCTCATATATGGATTCTTCTTTGCATGATAGAGCTTTAACCTGTGGATAACAAGGAATCTGAAAATTGTACATTTCCTCAGTTCAAACACATGATATATTGTTCTATTAGAGATGGCACGATACCACTTTTTTATGTCCGATACCGATACCGATATCATAAATTTGGATATCTGCCGATACCGATATGAATCCGATATACCGTATTTTCACGACCATAAGGCGCACTTAAAAGTCTTAGATTTTCTTCAAAAAGTACGGCGCGCCCTATAGCGCAGCGCGCCCTGTGTGTTGTAAGGAGGACGTAGTAGAGAACACCATGAGAACGCTAAAGGGTGAAGTGTGGGCGTTGATCGTATATACCGGACAATCGCACATACCTGCATAAAAGGACAGATATGTGCATTATGTGGAACATCGTTGTTTTAACAACCCTGAAAATGGCAAAGAGACATGCTTATGAAGCACAGTTTAAACTGAAGGCCATCAGCTATGCGGAGGAACATGGAAATCGAGCAGGGGCGAGAGAATTTAAGATTAACGAATGGATGGTTCACAAATGGAGGAAGCTAGAAAACAAGCTCCGGCAGGTCAAGAAAACGCAGCTGAGTTTCCGCGGACATAAGGCGAGGTGGCCCGAGTTGGAGGAAAGACTCGAGCGGTGGATCATCGAGCAAAGAACGAGCGGGAGAAGCGTTTCGACGGTCACCATTCGGCTAAAAGCAGTTTCACTAGCTGAAGAGATGAACATTGAACATTTCCTTTTTTTTTTTTTTTTTTTTTTTTAATTTCTTTTTTTTTTTTCCATTTGATTTACCTTTTATTGTTTATTTTATTTTCACTTACTGAATACGGGACAGACTTGACTGGGGGAAAGAAGGGGAGAAAGAAAGAGGGAAAGAGAAACAGCTGAGAAGAGGGACGGGGGAGAAGGGCAAAAGACAAAAACCAACAGAACGGGCAGAGAAAAAAAAAATGCATATATCAATCACCTGGATCACCTGCTGAGAAAGAAAAAAGAAAGCAAGCAGAAGAGAACAAGAGTAATAGAATAAACAACATCACAATGATATATGGGAATATGACAGTAAATACTAAATGTTAAACATTATTGTGCAGCACATAAGATCAACAGAACACAGTGTGCTTTGAGGTAGGAGCCAAAAAGGGTGTAGTTTGTGGGTGTGATCACCCGTGTGTACACCTGTGAGCATGGACGCGCTTGTTTTTTGTTTTTTTAAAAGGTTCCTTCATGTAATAATCTGCTAGAGGGTGTGGGGGGGCCACAGCCCCGTCCTCCAGGGCGTGAAGCAGGTGTGGAGGAGATCAAAACTCCAGACATCCAGAGGCCCCCAGAACACAAGAGACCAAGGAAGACCAACAGAGGGGCAGCTGCGCCACTGTCCCGGAAAGAGCTGAGGAGAGTCCCAGATGAGGGGTCATTCAGCAGGCGCAGAGCAGAAGCCAGGGGGGGTTGCAGTGACGCGCCCGTGAGCTCCGCCGGCAGCCAGCTGCGCCTGAGTGACCGAGCCCCAGGCCGAGAGGCCGGGGGCACCCCACCTCCGAAGTGGCCCGAGCGAGCCCCAGGCTCCAGGCCCCGATAAGCGGCCGCCAAGGAGTGAGCCGGTGTGTACCTGGACGCCCATCCCCGGACACAAAGAACCACCAACGCACCGATGTCTGAGGGGGTCCGCCACTGGCAGGGGAAGTGGTGGTAGGGGGAGATAGGCCTCCAAACCTTGGAGGGCCTGAGATGTCCCCAGAGAGGTGGCGCCTGACACCCAACCTGACATATAGACACAGACATACAGGCACACATAGATACAAACATCCATTCCCACCCTCATGCTCTCATATGCACTTACTCCACACTCAACCAACGTGGAGACAGACATAAAGAGACGTTGTACACACGATCACACTCCCCAAGCGTACTCTACAAACCGGGTCTAGGTGCCCCCGCCCCTGGAGGGGGGAACTGCACCCAGACCCAGGTGGTGTTTCCCTTTTCCCTGCGGTGGGGGGAGGCAGACCGCCCCGACTCCGCAGCAGCAGGAAGGCTCCACACTCCAGACCGCAGTCGGACGGCCAACTCCTCCTCCTAGTCCTAGCCCCCCTGCTCCAGCAGGTCGCAGAGAACGGGGGTGAGAGAAGACTCCAAACCTCCCTCCACCCGCTCATTGTAATGTTGATGCATGTGTGTTCTAAGGTGCATTTAAAACCCAGGAGGGCATGGAGCTACCTGCCAGAGAGCAGCAGGTAAGCACATGGTCCCTCCTGCTAGCCCTCAATGTCTACGTGTATTTAAAATTGAGAGGTGGGCAACGATGCCAGGGGTGGGGTGTACACCCTGATGGTACTTTGGACTCCGTGTATCGTGCCCACCCCCAAGATCCTATATGTATGTGTAATGAGAGTGTGAGTAATGTGAATGTCTAAGTTGTGGGATAAAATTGAGGCAGAGGCAGCCAGAAGGGGACAGAGGGGGGGGTAGCCTCCTCTGCACCCTGGTGACATACCCCTACTCCAAGGCCCTGCATGTGTGGGTGGTTGTGGTGGAGCGGGAAGAGGGAGGCAGCTGGAGATGGGGAGGGAAGGAAGGGAGGGGCAAGTGACCCCTCCCTGGGGCCAGCTCCCCCGCTGACCCCAGTAGGCACCCCCATACTCCGCGACCCGCCAGGGAAAGGGGGCCCAGGCCCATCCAGACCGGGCCCAGTGCAGCAGCGCCGCCCGGCCCCACAGAGCCCGGGACAGTCCACCCAACCCCACCACAGAGAAAACTGCACCCACCCCACCATCCACTCATCTTCCAGACTACATAAGACAATAAACACCCAGGCTGAGATCTTCCTCCACCTCTCCTGTATCTCCCCCTCCTGCAGAGGGAGCTCCTGAGGAGAGGAAAGCTCCTGCAAGATGTGACAATCTCCCCCACCAGTTGAAGAGCCCCCCAGGTGGCTCGACGCACCGGCGGCACCCTGCTCCAGGGCTGGGCCCCCATGCACCCACCCGCCCACAACCCCGGCAACACACCAACCAGGACCCAAGCCCCCGAGGCCCGGTCCGGGTCCCAGCCCAGAGACGGAGCGTCCCGAGAACCTCACGCCCATCCCGGACCCACCCAGGGCCAGCCAGGCTACCAGGTCAGTAACCCACGTCCGTCAGCACAGACCCTCCCCTAGCCCCGCTGCACGCAGCCGCGAGGAAACAGTCACCGGAGAGCCAACAGAGCCCCTAACCGGACATGACTGCTACCCCGGGTTGAGCCCCCCAAGGAAGATGCCTCCGGGGAACCCCCCGACGCCCTAAGCCTGTCCCTACCCCCACACCAATCACAACAGTGAAGGCGGGACCAAACTAGGACCCCCCACCCCCACTAGGTGATGGAGCTGATCAAAGGAGCCCAGAGCAATTGATCTGATGTGGTGGCAGAGGCTGTATCAAGACTAATGTAATCTAATAGATAATTTCTATATTGGTTAGAATTAAGATTATTTTTATTTTTCCAGTTCATGAGGACTGTTTTCTTGGCTATGCATAGGGCAGTGAAAACCATATGGGCGATATTCTTTTCTGAAGTGACATTATCTAAGCTGCCCAACAAACACACTAAGGGGGAAGTTGGAATGTTACATTTCAGACACTTCGATAAGTCTTCACATATCTCGCGCCAAAACTTCTGAACTGGTGGACAGAACCAAAGAGCGTGGATATAATTGTCCGGTGAATTGGTTTGGCAGTGTGAGCAGTTGTTGGTAGACGTAAAGCCCATCTTGAACATCCGATGACCTGTATAGTGCACTCTATGTAATATTTTGTATTGAATTAATTGAAGACTGGGATTTCTAATTAGATGAAAGGTTTTTAAGCAAATCTGAGACCAGAAGTTTAGGTCTAAGTTAACTGATAAATCCGCTTCCCATTTTGCAATAGGAAGTGATATTGATTCATCTGTTTTAGAAAGCATTCTGTATATTTTGGATAGTAATTTGGGGGGTTTAAGAGTAAGAAATTGAACCACACTTGGTGGTGTTTGTAGTTCAACTTGACCCGGTTTAAATTTCTTTTTTACTATGGATTTAATTTGTTGATATTCTAAAAATCTTTTCTTGTTGATCCCATATTGTGTAACTAGTCCGTCAAATGAAATAAATTCTGTTCCTTCTAGTATATGTTCTAAATATTTGATTCCTTTATCACTCCAATCTGAAAAGTTTATCATATTATTGTTTTGTAATATGTCAGGGTTGTTCCAGATAGGTGTACGTTTGCATGGGATTAATGAAGACGCCGTCAATTTTAGAAACTCCCACCATGCTGTCAGAGAAGAGCTGATGTTGATGCTTTTAAAGCATTCATGTCGTTGGATGTTTGAGCTGATAAATGGTAGGTCTGAGATCTCTAGATTATTGCAGAGTGCTTGTTCTACATCTAGCCAAGGTTCATCTAAGAGGGTGTGTTTTAGCCATCCTGAGATAAACTGAAGCCTGTTGGCTAAGAAGTAGTGCTGAAAGTTAGGCAGTTCTAGTCCTCCTTTATCCTTGGTCTTTTGTAGTGTTTTTAAGCTTATACGTGGGGGTTTATTTTTCCAAAGGAATTTGGACATACATGAATCTAGAGATCTGAACCAATCTTGTGGCGGTTTAGTTGGGATCATTGAGAATAAATAATTTATTTTTGGTAAGACCATCATTTTTATAGCAGCAACCCTTCCCATGAATGATATGGGTAGACATTTCCATCTAGCCAGATCATCTTCTACCTTCTTTAAAAGTGGGATATGGTTTAATTTAGTTAGATCTGCAAGCTTGGGAGAAACATTAATACCTAAACATTGAACATTTCCAAGGAGGTCCGTCTTGGTGCTTTCGTTTTATGAAACGGTGCCATTTTTCCATCCGGACCAGGACTACGGTAGCGCAGCAACTTCCAGCGGATTATAAGGAAAAGCTGGCCATCTTCCGCTCCTACTGCAGCAAATGCATCGCCGACAAAAACATCCAGCCCAGCCACATCACTAACATGGACGAGGTCCCGCTCACTTTTGACATCCCGGTGAGTCACACTGTGGAGAAGAAGGGGACCAGCACGGTAGCGATACGCACAACGGGGTATGAAAAGTCTTCTTTTGCTGTTGTGCTTGGCTGCCATGCTAATGGACAGAAACTGCCGCCTATGGTGATTTTTAAGCGAAAGACTTTGCCTAAAGAGAAGTTTCCAGCAGGAATCATCATTAAGGCAAATGAAAAGGGCTGGATGGATGAGGAAATGATGAAAGACTGGCTGAGGGAGGTGTATGTAAGGAGACCAGGTGGTTTTTTTCCACGCATCACCATCGCTCTTAATCTGTGACTCTATGCGTGCCCATCTCACAGCCGATGTGAAAAAACTAGTGAAACAAATGAACTGTGAGCTTGCTGTCATTCCGGGAGGCCTGACAAAGGAGCTCCAACCGCTGGACATCGGTGTGAACCGCCCGTTCAAAGTAAGGCTGCGAGCGGCCTGGGAGCGATGGATGACCGATGGAGACCACAGTTTCACCAAGAGTGGAAGGCAGCGCCGGGCGAGTTACGACACAATTTGCCAATGGATTGTAGATGCTTGGGCTAACATGTCTGCTGGCACTGTTGTTCGAGCTTTCGCAAAAGCTGGCATCATTTCCAAGAAGCCGCACGGCACGGAAAGTGACTCTGACAGTGAAGAAAGTGAACCTGGCATGTTTGATGGAGATTTAGCGCAGCTGTTCAATTCAGACACAGAGGATGAGGACTTCGATGGGTTTGATTGATGATAAAAATGTGAGTACCAAACTTTGTTTTGCTCCTGCTTTATTTTTAAATATGCACACTTGTATGCTTGTGTGTTGTTGATGATGACGATTACTGGTAATAGAAATGTGAGTAAGGTACCGAACTCAGGTTTGCTCCCGCTTTATTTTTAAATACGCATACGGTACTTGTATGCGCCCTATAATCCAGTGCGCCTTATGTGTGTGTTAAATACAGTAATGGCACACATAACTGAGACTGCGCCTTTTAGTACAGTGCGTCTTATGGTCGTGAAAATACGGTAGTCTTTTTTAATCAACAAAACTGTTTTTTTTTTTTAAATATCTTGCTGCATTTTCTATAAGTTCATACTCAAGTTTAAAACAACAACTACACTAAAGCTATTCTGTTATACCTATATGCAAAAAAAAATATTTCATAGTTCCGAAATACTGATCAATCTAATAAACTTAAACCTACACCATCCTCCCTATTCTGGTATTTTAAAGAGTACTTAGCGTAAATATTAAGCAACCTAACTAATAGGGTTCCAACTCCCAGCAACAACAAAAATAAATAAATAAAAAATAGGGAACCACCCCCCACCCTCCACCTCATGATGCTTAATCGACGTAATCAACCTTAATTTGATGCAGTGTGAAAGAAAATGCACAGAAATCAATTATTTTTCAAGAAATATTAAATAGATTCAACATCTTTCTTCAACAAAATTGCAGACTGCACAGATGGTACCTTCCCAAAGGAAAAAGTACTATAGCTTACTAGGGTATATATATATTAGACTTAATAGTCACTATATACAGTAATTGACTTCTATTCATTTTACATCAAATTAAAACTTTGGGTGTCAGATAATTATTTATTAAAAGCTAGACATTTTAAATGAGAATAAGAAAGAAAAGTATGACTTTGTGTCCCCCTTTTCCCTGTTAATGCCCTATCGCCCCCCTGGCTAAACTTTGATCCGCCCCTGCACAGTTACCAGCCGTCAGCTACATAGAAAAGGATCCTCGAGTAGAAAGTAATATTAAATACATTCTAACAACAGCTTATCAAGCTTAAACGTGCTGCTGTTGTTCAGCCGCTGGTTTCCTCTTTCTGGTGCAAAGTGGGCCAAAAACAAAGAAGAGAGATGGAGTCCCGACAGAAAAGCCGATCAGCTGATCATTAAGCAGTTTCATGATTGAAGTAGCAGCAAGAAGAGGCAGTCGCTTGTTAAGCTTAACGCAGGAATGCTTTACAAACATTCAGAGATGGACTTACACACTTGCTTTACTTCTCTCGGGGATAACTTTGTCGGAGATGAAATGCCGGGTTGCTAGCGAAGCTCCACATGCTATCCAGACCACCGACAGGTCCCGCATGCCACAGCCGCTCTATCACGTGATGCATACTGCTCCGACGTGCTAACGTTCTGAGGCGAGTTACGGCGTGTTGCAAGTTTTGTGAGGTGCTTTCGTGATATTTAATGGATCGGATTACATTTTTTATTTTTCTTCGATATCCGATCCAGTAATTTAGGTCAGTATCGGACCGATACCGATACGTAATATCGGATCGGTCCATCTCTATGTTCTATATTGAATAAAGTAGGGGTTTATAAGATTTTAAAATCCCTCTATTCTGTTTTTAGTTACATTTTAAACAGCGTTCCAACCTTTTTGGAGTTGGGGTTGTAATATTACTTGAGTTGAGTTCAGGCAAGCATCAATACAATAGTGGGTTCAGTGAGGGGTTATGTAAAGATCCAGTGATGCAGAAAGTAATTGCAAATGACTGACAGCAAATTACCCCCCCTCCCCCTCCCCTCTCTCTCAATTACCTGCTTCTTAAGTAATACCTATGTGAGTTTCCATTCAGCGGCTCGTTAAACAATAGCATACAGTGTGCAGTGCTTCTGCACTTAGCATGCTACATTAATCCAGCTGCTGCAAGGTCAGGGCTTTTTAAGCGTCAACAGAGTGTGTGCATAGGGGAACACTGCTGTTACAGGTATGAACACGCTCATGTACTTGGTGGTGTTTTGATCTCAGGTGATGCTAATATTGTGGCTTTTGTTAAAAAAATAAAATCTTGTAAATCCAAAATCTGTAAAAAAACAACAACAACAACAACAACAAAACAAACAAAAAACAATCTTATTAAAAAGCATCTAACATCTGAATTTACTGCACTGATGCTGAAGTCCATTCAGTCAGTCACTAATAGATGTGCAACAGACTTTTAATAAGAGAGAACTAAAACAATGCCTTTCAGGCTGAAGTTTTAATGGTAAAGAAGTGGAATAATCTCCACTGGCTCAGTCTCTTCCCCGATGTCAACCAGACGGAGCTGAACATCACTAAAAGCAGAAAGACCCACAAACAACCACTAAAAGCAGCCACAGTGAAGGTTAGCAAAACACCACTAAGGAGGAAAGCCAGTCTTTGGTGACGTCCATGAAAAATAAGCACTTCTGTTATTGTTGTGCGAGTTTATCCTATTAAAATTAAAACCCAGAAAATAAGGAACTGTGCATAAAATAGCTGCATTTTGACATATTATTATTATTGCATATAAATATTAATGTTCAACTTCTTAAATTAAAACCTTAAGAGTTTCCAGGTGAGCCTGTCTTAGTTGTGTAACTGCAACTTGTATATGGTCAGCATAAATTACAAATCCCACAACACATAATCTTGTGCATACTTTCCAAGTAATATATAAATGTTACGAGCTCTTAGATTGACCAGCGACATAATCAAACAACATTAGTGAAAATTAGTGCACATCAGAAGGGGACTTGGATAAATTCATGGTAAAAATGATGGCTGTGAACATTTACGTGACCCCATGTTTTCCATGTGTTTGTGTTGGTGTATGGAGGTGGCAGCACTGCTGTACCTCAGCGGGGAACAGCTTCTTGTCCACGGTGTGCTCTGAGCCCCAGGCGTTGGTCTCACCCCAGTGGAAGTGGAACTGGCAAAGCCTAAATTTGTCTTCCATGGGGCCCCCTTGTAGCGCTGCAACCATAAAGTTCAAGGACATGAAAAATCAGTGCATCAAACATGGATTCGTCCAGAGGAAATAGCTTATGTTTCAAGGAATTTTTAATTACTTGTTTCCTCCTTCAAAGGGTGGAAATTATCAGACAAAGACTGACTGTTCAGAAACAGGTTGTTCAGGGAGTAATACTGACAAATTTCCCACGTGTGGGACTAATAAAGGTTATCTTATCTTATCTTATCAAACATCCAGGAAACATTAAGGTGAGAACGAGGCTATGAAAGAATAATGTTTTATTGTCCTCACAGTATCTGTACACTGACAAGGCCTCTCGTTCTCCAAATACAGCAGCATAAAGGTTTCTGTTGTCAAAAAAATAAAGGCTAAAGTTCTTCACAAAGTGAAGTTTATAAACCTGTTATTGTTCTCGCAGACTAAGCTTTAAAGCTTTTAATACAAAGACTGGCAGCATGTGACACCCTATAAAGTGTATTGTTGTAATCTCACCAAAACATGATTTATATTTAGAATCTTAATGGGTAGTAAAGTTAGTGTTTTGGCACACCCCAGTAATTATACCAAAATGACACTTTAAGGACAGGGTACGTTGCACTTTTAAGGGTCAGCACAAACATACAAGTCACATGACAGCCCACATGGCACCTTTAAGAGCAGTATTGCTTACTGGATTTTCCTACATATTGAGTGCTCTTTAAGGGGGAGTGCAGGAAAAGATAATCCCCTTGTGTAGACCAAAACATACATTCCTACAGCTGAGATTTCCCTTAAATTCTTCCCGATTTAAATGGAAGCTACAGACCTGCTGCCATCTGAGCAGGCAACAAAGAGGAACTTACATGGTACAAACTGTAATCTTACTTTCTAGGTTTCTAGGGAGTAATTACCTGAATAACTTAATGTGTACTGTTTGGAGTATTTTAACTAAATATATACATGCAGATTACAAAAGAGTACTTACTGGACTTGTCTGTAGTGTCATCGTACTCGACCAGAAACGAGTAACCGTTGTTCCAGATTTGTTGGCAAGTATGCGGGTCGTATTTGGTAACCAGAGGCTTCAGCTTTGAATCAAAGATGCTCTTGCGTACGACAATATCAATTGGCGACTGACGATCCCCTCCTGGTACCACGAGGGGTCCCTGCCACATGGGATGCACTGAAGGAGATGAGAAGGAGGAAGAGGAAAATGTAAAAAAAACAAAACACAAGTTAGTGATATTGAAGATTATCGTTTTCCAGTCAGAGTTAAAAATTCTTGACAAAGGGAACAGCAGAAAAGATTACCCAAAAAAACCCTTAAACCTACTTTTCATGTTGCACTCCGCTGCTTCCTGCATTTTTGTAAAATCCATTATTTAAAAAATAATAATAATTAAAAATGCTTCATAAAAAGAAGATTCAAATGGTGACAGTATTAGAAAGACAGGTACAATCCTTCTTCCCCGAGCTCTTAAAAGGAACTGACTGAAAAGTCAGCAAGTAAGCAATCTCACTTCCTTTTAGTCCGCTTACTTTTTTTTCCCTAAAGGAAATTACTAAATAAGAGAGAAGTGGGCCGGCTGTACAGAAAGTGACACGCGGAATGTCTTGGCACGCCCTCAGCTCGCCTCCACAGCAGGAGAACCTGACCAGGACCTCTGGCCAGTCAAACTGCACGCTCAGTCCAACATCTGTCAACAGACCTGACTTCTAATTACTCAAAGCTCTGCTTATTCTCTCTGCCTCCCTATTTAGGTGTTGTGCCTCTGCTATTGAAATACATCCAAAACTATTTTAAAAAGTCTTTTCCTTAGAAAAAGAAAAGGACACACACAGTTTAAAAGACTATTTCACTCATTTATCTGAACCTAGATCAACAAGAAAAAGAACATGCGCAGTTCATAGGGCACAAAGGCAGTTCAGTCTTTTATTTTCCTTATCATTCATTCTCTCCGGAGCATAAGGTTTCCACTGAGAGCCAAGCTCAACAGGTCCGACTGGGACATGACCTTCATCTTCATGGGATTTCAGTGGCTCCTCCTAGGAGAGTCGGCTGCCTGTCTCAGTTATTGCATGAACAATAACTGCTTCCAAAGCCATGCATGCTCTTGCACTGCAATTATCAACTGTGGAGTTTATATGGCCTTGAATCCATAAAAGGGACTCACTTCAGGAGCATATCACAAATCACTTATCCTAATTTAAATCAGGGTGGAGGTACCGAGCAATTGCTCGAGTTTTCCTGGCACAGGACAAGATGTTTATATCTTGCCTTGCAGACATCAGCGAATCTGCCAAGCTCGCATTTCATTTCCCATAGACGCATCATAATAAAAGCTTCACAAATGCAGGGGAAAAAAAGTCATACCATCCAATGTGCAAGACTGGTAACTGTGATATGATAGTGTCGCTACACATCCTGGACACAGGGACCTGAATCTTTTCAAAGACTTTCACAACAGTCTTGAGTAACCAGCCTAATAACATGTTCTGAGCCAATTAGTGTATTGCACCTCACTGGGGGACCATCACAGCTGAGCTCCAGTCACTCCTGCTACCAAACAGAAGAGTGTGCTTGGAGTCATTCTTCTTAATTAGCAAACAATCTCTGATATAAGCGAGCTCGTAAAAATAATAATCTGAAAGTTTTTAACAGGTTCTGGCAAATTAAACTTACAAATAAGGAATTAAAAAAGAATTAGAAACGAATGATCTGAGTAATATATTACATAAATGTCAAATAAAATGGACTCCTCGCCGACTAAATGATTACTATGTATAATGGTTCTGAAAGAAGGAATGGTTTCAGCAAAAACAGTAACAAAATACTGTTTTCTCTGTATACTCCAAAGACCTCAGTAACTCCAAACCTCTGCAGAGAAAAACTTTGTGCCCTGAGCTGAGGCTTGCAGGTAGAATCTCTTTATGTTCAGGCTTGAGGTCTGGACTGAGTAAACCATCTGAACCCACTGAGGTGAAAATTTTACCCAACAGGCACTACTGAGGGAACAGAGTGCACCATTGTTCTGAAGCTGGCAAGATATCAGTATGCCTCCCTGCTACTTTTGTTAAGAGTGTACGAAGAGCGAATGTGTCTTTACACAGATATCAAACTGAAGACCAAGCAACTAGCAAAAAAGAAGAAAAAAAATCCCACTGACCAGTTCAAAACAACCCAGTCTTTTGGTAATGCTTTGTACAGACACAGACGGACACAACAAGCTGGTAAAAGTTAAATATAAACTCTAGTTTATTACAATGGTTGAACATAAAAGCTTTGCTGGAATGGACAGTTTTTCTACTCCCAAACAGCCAACTACTCATTTAAGTCTGACCAACAACATTATTTTTCTTCCAATAAGAAAGCTGAGAGGAGCTGAAACTGATTTATTTTTATTTTAGGAACAAAAGACTCCACTTCAAGAGATTCGGCAAATAACCACAGCTTTCCACAAAAAAAATCCACACAGAAAATTGTGTAAAACAAACAATAAGTAAGAGTGTAGCACACCTGGCACATTTTTTAATATACATCCTTGAGCTTCAGCTGGACGTCAGTCAAAATTATAGTAAAAACTTTACCTTTTAATAGGTTTTTCCCTTTGACTATTTTTAAAGCTACTAGTAGAACTTGTTATCACTTTTTATTACTTCACCAGTTTTTTTTATTTTGCCTTTTTACTAAGTGGAACATAATGGCCTTGCCATGTTGGTCCATTTGATTGACCTTTATTATTATTATTATTATTATTATTATTATTATTATTATTATTATTATGCATTTATTTTATTTTCAGTTGTTACAGATGGGACAGACATGACTGGGAGAATGAAGGAAGGAAGGAAGGAAGGAAGGAAGGAAGGAAGGAAGGAAGGAAGGAAGGAAGGAAGGAAGGAAGGAAGGAAAAAAGACAGAGGGGAAGAGGGACAGTGAGAAAGGGCACTTAAAAAAACCTGTTGAGAGAAGAAAAAACAGAAGAGAAAACAAGCAAAGGGGAGAGCAACATAATAAACACAACACCATCGCAATAATCTAGCTAACAGTAAATAACAGCAGCCAACTGCGCCAGAGTGGACAGAAACCCAGGTCCAGGGGCCAGAGGCCTGAGGGCCCCCCACCCCCCTGAACTGGCCCAACCAAGCCACGGGCACCAACCCCTGTCATCTATCTTAATTGCCCCTTGGGGATAAATAAAGTTGTTTTGACTTGACAAGCAGCCACTGGGTAACCCGAGTGCCCAGCCCTGGATACCAAGAACCACCAATGCACCGACATCTGAGGGCATCAGCCACTGGCAGGGAGTGTGGTGAGGGGAGATAGGCCTCCATACCTTGGAGGGCCTCAGGATGGCCCAGCTTTAAAGTAGGTATGTCTATTAATCCGAAATTATTCATATTCCTGTCAGATTTTGATCGATGTTTTTAAAGAAATTTTTGAGATGTCAAATTTAATTTTGCACAGTCAAATAAGAAAAGGTGGCATACAGCTATGAGAAGCAGAGGTGGGACCAAGTCATTGTTTTGCAAGTCTCAAGTAAGTCTCAAGTCTTTATCCTCAAGTCTCAAGTCAAGTCTCAAGTAATGTCAGGCAAGTCAGAGTCGAGTCTCAAGTCACTGGTGTAAAAGTCCGAGTCAAGTCACAAGTCTGAAACTTTGAATTTCAAGTCCTTTCGAGTCTTTAAAAAAAACAAACGAAAAAATAATGTTGCAGTTATATGCTAAATGTAAATATTAGACCATGTAATTTTAAAATCTGTGTTTTTCTCAACACATACAAAATAGTGAACTTAGAAAATATACACAAATTGTGAAATTGCACCTCTTTAAAATGCAGCTCAATTAAACTTAGCTCCAAGAATAATTTTCACCGACAGTTCTGAGATACGCTGCATGTTATTCTTGGATGCGGTTGTAGGACCAGCTTTAAAATCGCATGACAAAAATATCATACACATTAAAAAAAACTGTATCACCAACGTAGCCTGGAAAACATTTGCTAGTTAGATGAAGTCAGCTATCTCATCCTAGCATATTTATATGCATATTTATAATTATACGGTTCTTGGAGTGAGTGCATACACTCATGAAGTTTAGTAACTTCCGGTCACTGCAACAAGCCCAGGTACAGTTTACCGACGGATGGGTGCAGGACCTTGAAATGCACCGTGTAGAACGAAAGACCATCGTACGTATCATAAGTTTACCAGTCTCACAAATTGTCGTCATAAATACACATTCGTTAACCGTTTATTAATAGGACCTTTGAGCTCAACGGTAATTAATTAGTAGTAGAAATAATTTCTGGTACCCATCACAGAAATGTAGCAGTGACAATAATATTGTATGCTGTAATCGTACTGGGCAATTAGTGATACAAAAAACCTGTTTTATCCTGTGAATAAAAGTATGTGTTTTTGTCAGTGTACCATAATAACAGAAGCGAAACGCAATATTGTGTCAGGACAATTTACTATTTATGCACAATAAATAAAGGAGCATAGCGCGACAATTTCTGTTCAGCGCCAGACTTGCTTGTAACCTATATCACCAATTATGTTAAGAAAAATGACGCATTAACTACAACAGCAGACTGACCTTTGTGTAAATGCTTGGAGCAGACTAACCTGTGAGCTGGAGTGTTCTAGGACGTTATATTTGATCTTTGAATGGCTGCAATCCAGTCGCCTCTTTGTTACTTCGGAAACATGGCTCGAACAATTTCTCTTCCACGACATAATCCGATAACAACCGATCTCTTTACCCGTCGGCTTTCCGTGGCTGTCATGCGACCGGCTATTGCAGTTAATAATACAACAGCTTCTTGACATTTTTGTGTTTCTTTTTATCGCTGTGTGACTGATTTTAATTGAAAGCCTGCGTGCGCTAGTACCGCTTGCCACGAGTTCCCAGAATCCTTTGCGGTTCTACCCGTGAATGACGTCACATTTTCAATCTCCATATAATATGCGTGTTAAATTTTATATTTGGGGTAAAATATCAAGTCTTTTCAAGTAAACCGGTTCAAGTCCAATTCAAGTCCCAAGTCATTGGTGTAAAAGTCCAAGTCAAGTCACAAGTCTTAGAACATTTTTTCAAGTCAAGTCTAAAGTCATAAAATTAATGACTCCAGTCTGACTCGAGTCCAAGTCATGTGACTCGAGTCCACACCTCTGATGAGAAGTACAGTCACGTGAATTTGATAGATTTAATACTTTTAAGTATTTTCACAAATTTAAAAATAAAGCATGTTCATGTCCATACTGATTCATAGCCTCTCTTAGTAAATGCCCAGAAAACCTTTTATTTGTGACTATAGCACAGGTCACCTACTAACTATAAAAAGTAAGACAGCTGAAATAAATAACAAACAGGAGAAATATATACAAAACAGAAAATAGAGTGGAGACTGCGAGTCAGGCCAACATCAGAAATTACAATAAATAATTCTAAATATTGTAGAAAGCCTACCCAGAAGAGTTTAAGCTGCTATAGCTTCCAAAGGTGGGCTGACATCATATTAAACCTTATGAATTAATAATGAGATGTCATTCAAGTTTATATGCATGTTAAGGCAATCGAGCAATTACTTTCGCCAATATACTGCATTTTTCAATGTTGACTCTTGTACTTGGCTGGAGACAGCAAACAAGGCAATACTGACATTACCAGGGCGTGTTAGTGAAATTATTAAAACTGCTCAGACAAGCTTGAGTGGTTCAGAAAGTCTGTGGTCTCATGAAAATAAAAGGTGGTGACTCATTAGTTGTGAAACATGCGAATGTTTCATGTCACACATCTGCCAGGAGCACAAGTACATACTGTAATGTAACACGTGACAATTTTTTTAATTTTTATGTGCTCTCAATAAGGATATGCACAGTGGAAACGGCGATTAAGGCGAAATTTCTTTAGTATGACATAAAGTGCATACAAGTAGAAGGTATATAGGTCAAAGGGCGTCAAAGGGCCCCGGTGTGGGGCACACCGATCAGCGGTTATCAATAGGTGTTTGGAAAACCTGGAGTCTGAACACTGCCGAGTCACCAGAGAGGCGACTGATCGAAATCCAGGGATGATCAAAGTCCAGCTCCAGGTTTGCACAGCTCCCCGCGCTGCTGTGGCATGAAAACAAAAGTGACCAACAAACGATGCTGTGTGTCAGCCGCAATGAATGAAACAAGCCGACCACTGCCGAGCTGACACACACACACACACACACACACAGTGAGGGCTGCAGAGATAATCTGTGTGACAATGACCAACGTTACCACACATGCCTTATAAATAAAAGTACTCACTCTGAGACAGCACATATTTGCTTGAGCACGCAGTCAGGTTACATCCTCTGACAGGCGTTATCCGGTGACTCCTGGCTTGTCTGGCGAGCTGTCGGTGAATCTGTGAAGCCAGAGGTCTAACCAGAGCCGAGAAAGTCATAATTTTAACCGAGTTACCTGCTTCCCTGCAAACGAGTCGAGTCGTTAGCTTTTACACTCTCCTAAAGTTAGCTAGCCTGCCGAAAACAATATATCGGCTGGCTTCCCTCCTCCTCCCGTGCCCTCCTCCTCCCGTGCCCTCCTACCGTTTTTCTGAAGTCGGGGGAAACAACACACATTCAAATTGTGACCGCAGAAAGCAAACAAGACTCTACTAGGCTTTACAGTGAAGCAATAGCACCAGAACAACACGGTTAAACACACTTGTTCTCGGCGCACACCTTCGATAACCGATAACAGGGTTGTCGTTTGCGCTAGAGAGGTTGGCTGGGGAGGGGGTGTAGAGCGGACCAATCAGCGACGTCCTTCGATGGGCGTTAACGTGCACGATGACGTCGAGAGGAAGTACAGCCCCCTTTGAGTAAATAACATTACGTGAGGAAATTTTTCTGGGATAAAATTACTTATATCTTTGAGCTTCCCTTTGAAAATTTATTGTTTTGGTTTCTTAAGATTCTGGAAAAGTGTAATTTTTTTCAGCCTCCGAGTTTTATATCCACAAAACAATTCAATATAATTCACTTTCTTTCTTACTGCTATTATCGTTTCAGTACGAAAAACCTTCATCGGGTAGTTGTTTGATGAAGTTTTATATTATAATATTTATATTTATATAAATGTAAAACTATACTAAACTACACATCAAGTCTATATTAACAAGAACAATCAACAAAGAAGCTCTTTGAATTTTTAAGTTGCGCTGTTTTGTATGGTGGCTTGTTTCTGACACCAATTGTAAATAGATAAATGTTTCTTTTTTCCATCCATAAGAAAATTTTTTTGAGTTATTATTTTAACATTTGGATTTAAAATCTAAGATTTTGAGTTTTTATCCTAAATTGTGAGTGATTATTTCAACATTTTAAGATAATAACCTTTGGGGGAATATGTTCAAACCTGGCACAAACATTCATGAGGTGGGAGTCAAGTCAAAGGTCACTGACCAAGCATGATTTAGGTCATTACTTAAGGATTAATGCACCAGTTATTAAACCCCCCCCCCCCCCCAAAAAAAAAAAAACCATTTAATGCATGATTAATTGAATAAAATTAAGTGATGAAGTTTTACTTCTAAAAGGTCAAAGATCAAGTGCGGGCAGACAGGTTTCCGCATGTGAATGTTAATACTAACAGGGGAAGCTGCTATGTTTACACATCCATGAGGCTTACAAGGACCTTCCGTGCCACCACCTCAGCGATTGCGACTGTATTCATGGTTCCTGCACACAAACCCCACTTAAAATGCACCAAACCACACAGCACGAACATCAGTGTGCCTGAATGGTGTTGTTTTGAGCTTTCCTTGCAACAACTCTGTGATTGGGGATTAGAGATGTCCTCTCACTGACATCATACAGAGCCAAGAGTGGAAAAAGATGTTTGAAACTGAGCATTTAGAGCAGTGTAAGGTCTGAGCTTTCAGCTCATATAGAATACTTGTACATTTTATTGACTTTATTTTCTGTCTCTTGAATCATGGAGCAGTGAACCTTTAGGCTTCCTGTACACATATAAATGTCCAATCTCTCTATTTGTTAGCCATAGTTCTCTTTAAAGTCTAGTTTAAAATAATTTATCCCTATCAACAAATCATACTATATAAGCAACACATATTATTATTTAGTATTTCTTTTTTATCCTACATTTTCATATTCTTATCTTAATTTTCTACTGGAAACAGTGACATTTAACCTAATCACGCTACATTTTCTTAAAACTGTTTATAGTAAAGTCTAGTCTCTGTTTTGCATCACAGGAATTTGGCTCATGCATATCTCATTCTTTAAAGACACTGTGAGTATTTAGCGCATATCCTGGAATGAGGGAAGGGTAAAAAGCTACAATCTGTTTATTTAATTTCTTTTATTCCAAATGGCAGTTTGCATTTTTTTCTATAAATGGCCTGTATCTGTATAGCGCTTTACTTCACACACACATTCACACACTGGTGATGGCAAGCTACATTGTAGTCACAGCCACCCTGGGGCGCATTGACAGAGGCGAGGCTGCCGGACCCTGGCGCCACCGGGCCCTCTGACCACCATTAGAATAGAATGTGAGATCCATATTAGAATTATGGATCTCATATTATCACAGCCAAAGTTTCAGTTGATGATGTCAGAATATGTGCCGGACATCCCTGCAAGTGTTTCCTTCACTTGGGTCTGTATGAAGCCATTGAGAGGTTATATCGCTAATACAACCAACTCAGGCAACATGGTTATCATAGTTAACTAAGATTCAGTTCAATTCAATTTTATTTATATAGCACCAAATCACAAGCTGCCTCAAGGTGTTATACAAATCAAACTGAACTGAATTTTATTGCCCTAAAACTAAAAACTAGATGTAAAGAAGTACAACTAGATGCGAAAAATGCAAAGTAAAACCTGGACTTTTGAAAAAAAACCCAAAAAACCCCAAAACCCTAAATAAATTATGTTATGAACTCAGTAAACTAAAGAAAAATACAAAATATCCTTAATAAAGAAGAAATTTCCTCAGTTTTAGCATTTGTTTAGTTTGGTAATTTCGTATCAAACTTGTCAGAGACTTTCATGGATGTGTTTATTGACACAGAGAGTCAGCTGCTTTAAAAAGTTGTCTAAATCCTGCTTGTCATACAAACTCCCATCTGTTTTCATACACTTGTCCAGTTCAGGGAGTCCACTCCTGGTCGATGCCAGAGTCTCAAAAAACTGGCCTCTCATTTCCTGAAATCCCTCCCGACATCTTCTGTGCTGTTGTGTTGGTTTAATGATCTTTCTAAACCCTACACATATGAAGTGTTCAACCACAGAAAACCTCCTGGTCTATTTCAGATATACTTTCCCCAATCAGGGTTTCCATTACCAGAAGGCAACAGATTCACATGGACACAAAGACCTGACAAAACAGGAAGCATCTGCAATTTTTGAGTTTATTATCTTCATCAAATTGGTCCAAAGGGCTCTCATAGCTTTTCAATAAGTCAGATCACAATAAAACATGAAATTATGGACATCAACACAAGGGTTAGACGGGAGAAGACAGCAGGTCATGAAGTGCCCGTGGCTCTCACGTTATTTAAGTGCAGGACACTGCTGCCAGACAACCTAGTTTAACCTCTGCAGCATCCAACAGGACAAACTGCTGCTCTGTTTTTTAACCGTTTCTAGACTCAAACAGAGCCAAGAAAAATAAAACTGTAACATGTTTAACATTGAATTACTACTGCCTTTAAAAAGTGTACAGTTCAGTCATTGCCATTTCCCCAGGGAGGTGTGTTGTCTCGTCTCCGTGGCTGTTCGAGTAACTTGTTCTCTAAGAGCTGGACACCTCACTGCGATGAAGTGATGGAGGGCATGTTTACCTTCTTGGAGCCTAAACATGTCAGTTCTAGAAAAGAGGTAGCTAACAAACACCCCTTGGCACAAACTTGCCATCAGTGCCTCTGTGCTTTACTGACCTGCTGACAGACGTCAACAGCACCTACAGGCCAGCCCCTGTCCACACCCACCCAGACTGATTCAGCACAACCTGCCCCCCTAACCCCTCTGTCCCCATCTTCACAAAAACTGAGATCAATATTACAACCCAAGAAAATGTTTTGGTTTTTTAAATCTTATTCCTTTGAAACTTGACATCAAAGCACAAAAACACCCTGACTTGTGTAGCATGAGAAATACAGTACGTTTATAAAAAAATACAAAAAAAATGCACTTTTTGTTTATTTAACCAACAAGAGAAGTAGAAGTGACATAACAGGAAGTCTATGTATTTTTTTTCGTCAAAACTTTTTCTCCCCCCCCCCCCCGTAGGATATATTGTAGGATCTATTTACAGCATCATGTCAGAGAGTGGAGGGAGTACCAAAGCACAAACACATTTGGGGGGGGAAACTGTTGAAAGAGAAGCCCGGGTTGTAAACGGTTCTTCATGAAGGAGGTGTTTTATTTAAACCTACTGTCTGTCTCGAGTCAAAATTACGAACAGTCAAAGAGTTTGCAGTCCCTCAGGAGAAAGGGAGGGGAGTTAGTCCAGAGCGATTATGTCATCGTCGTCATTGTTGTCGCCTGCCGATTGGTCTGTCCGTGGGCGCTTGGTGGAGGTCTCGCCAGTTTCGGCGTCTGAGTGCTTCCTCTTTGTGCCACCCGTCGCTGCTGCTGCTGCTGAGCTGGAAGCCGCCCCATCCTCCTCATCAGAGTCGACTATCATGATGTCGTCATCCTCTGACGGAGCTGAGATCGAAGAAGAAGAAACGATACAGGTTTATTTGCACAACAGAGAACAAACAACGATTGCCCTTTTAGACCGTAGTGCTCAAAAACAAGATAAATAGTAGAAAAAAGTCAAAAAGAAAACCAAGCCATTTATTTTGGTTGTTCAGCTAAAATATGTCCACTTATATTCACTAATTACTGCAGCGGTTACCCTAAAGTCTGGAGCAGGACACAGCTCTCACATTATGCAGTGCTGCAAGTGGATAGTGCTCCAATAGGGCCTAGTTTTTGCTGCACTGGCTTAGCTCGCTGTGTTAAGGAGAAAACCCATTTTCAATAAGACTAATGCAGAGGCTGGGATTGCCCCAGCGCTCTCTCCACTGGCCTGTCTCAACAAAGCCTGGAACGCCCCAAAAAACTATTGAAACAAACAAACAAAAAAAACTTTCCATTCGATGGAGCTGATAAGAGGGACACTTAAGTGCTCATTTTTATTTATACTATCATTTCTTTCTTTCTTGTTAAAATAAGCTTATATAGTCATTTTTAGAATGTGTTTGTGTGCGTGATTATTTTAAAGTAAAACTAATCCATCACAGATTTACAGTACAGTAGTGACACTGACCCTTGGTTGGTCTTTTTGCCAAACCTCCACAACTGCCAGCTTATTCAGGACTGATCTGTTGAGCACACCTATCGGCTTGAGAGCTCAACTTCTGACACAGAACTAAGTCTCTTCTAACTGCTTGTGTCAAAGTGTATATATAATTACAAAAGGACAGCAGAAATGTAACATGAATGTGAGGTGAGCTTTTAGAGCACAAAAATAGTGTACATGTAGGCAAAGATGTGCTCTAGACGAAGAAACTCAAGAGTTGTTTGGCCATCACAGTGATGGGCATGCTGAATGTGTGTTTTCAGGAAAACACCCTCATGCCAACTGTGAGTCATGGTGGTGGAAATGTTACTGTTTGGGGTTGCTTAGCAGCCTTGCTGCGAGACAAACACCCAGAAGTCAGTGGACCACCAAGGACCAACTCAAAAAGAGGAAACCAAAGCTTATGCAATGAATAAGTTGAAGCTGAGAATCTCATCAAAATGTTGAAAAGCATACAGATAATGACAGCGCAATGGAAAACCCCGAAGGATCCCCAAACTGAGGCAATTTTGAATAAACTGGTCAAATTTCCCACCGTCAGATTCCGATTTTCCTTCAAAGAACTTTTGGCTTCTCCAAATGTCACACTATTAATATTTGTCTTGATTTGGACTAACATATTTCTGAAATCTGTATCTGTAGGCTTTTCTGTAGGAGGATAAACGTACTGAAAACGTCCACAGCAGTTCCAGAGGGCGTCACTTTATTATCATTTTTACAAGACTGTATGTTAACGCCTCCAGTCATGGCATTAGCATCGTGACCACTACGATGCTGACCTTTAGAGGATGTTGACGGCTGGGCGGAGTCCTTGTTGCCGTTGGTGATGCTGTTAACCTCCTCTTGGTTAGTCTGAGGGGGTGGAGCCTTATCTGGGGCCTCACCTACTACCTCGAATTCCACATCCCGCTCTAGGTCCTCACTGCCAATAAGGAGAGATGCACACACTTTTCAGCTTTGGTCCCTTAGAGAGGCTGACTGTAAACTGTGAATTTCATTCATGCGTTCATGCACACAGGTACATACACGTGCAGGACATTAATGAGGAGTGTGTAGTCTTGGAGGAAGTCGTCAGCTTGGAGCCGGCTGCCGTTACGGATCCCAAAATCAGAAAGAAATTTGTTGTTGTTGCCTGTGAAGAGAAAGAATAAGTATAAATGTAAGGAGAATGCATTCTTGAACCTATAAAGACCGTAAATAACACAATTTCATAATTTAACTACCAACTACTAACTAACTGTTAGTAGTTAAATTAATTCCTACTATAAAAAAGTTATTATACTCCTTTCAAACACTGTATCAGTTTTATCATTAAAGCTGTTACAAATTAAAACGGAGATCCAGCCGACTAACTGAGGCGTTTCTGTTTTTGCCCTGGAATGACTTTTACCTACAGACATCCTGACAAATGCTATTAGAGCACCCTCTTCTGTCCATATGGACACTTTCCACTTGCACTAAATGAAAAACAACTCCCATCTATATCTCTATAGGCAGATATTATCTTTAGCATCATTGTCTGGTACGTTTTATTTTGCACTCCTGTCTTGTGGGTAAATGATCTTACTCTTGCCTGTCCCTCTTCTTTTGGTCTGTCCATCCAGTCTTTCCTTTTTACCATCTCTCTCTAGATCTCCTTTGAGATGTGATTACAACCATCATTTTCATCTTTTCTTCTCTGCCTTGCCTTTTCCTCTATCCTCTAAAAGCCCCCGGTCAAAGCTTAAAGTCTTACATCCCCCCCGCCCCCTTCTTCCTTACCCTCCGTCTCTCCTTCCTCTGAGGAAATGAGGATGGTTCCCTTTCCATCTTCTATCTGAACGTCTGGAGCCACCATACCAAACCTCTCCTTCACAATCTGCACAGAAAGACAAGGAACACAAAGTAAAAAGTAAGTAAAACAACATCCTGTCATGAAAAAAATGACATTTTTGTGACGCTTTACAATCCCATGTAAAACTAAATACATCCTTACTGCTTTCATAGGAATTACAGTATAGTAGCAGCCAGGCGCTGATAATCATATGCACTTGATTAACTGATTATTAAAAGCAGTGTTTACTGAGCAGTAATACACTCTCACTAGCACATTTATGAGCTTCAGTTCAGGAAGAAAAATGTGAGTCTTGCTCAACAGTTGATCGTTTTAAGATATCACAAAGACATGTCACATTCCATATGTCATATTTCTATGGGCCAGTGAATTACAATGGAGGCAGTGAATTAAGGTACTGGAGCTCTTTAGTTAGAGGCTTTTCCCCATTACCTACAAATGCACTTAACCTGCTAGATGTAATTGAACTGACTCTAACCAGATTTCTGGGACCAAAAACTTTAAGCACCGGGAAAGATTCATCAGTGGGACAAGGTGTAATCTGTCACGGCAAGATTTTACGATTCTACAAAAGCATAAACTGACACAGTCGATACTGGAAACTGGTGCAGTCTGAACAAGGCAAAGGAAAGGTGTCTGACAGGATAAGCGATGCTCAGGAATTTTACCAATTAATGACATCGTCTTCGATACTGGACGTGCTGTAACATTACCTTGTCTTGCAGAGTGAGCACCATGGTTTTGTGCACGTTGAGTTTGACCGTGACTTCAGGTTTGCTGGCGCAGACGTAGCAGTTAGCGCTGGGCGGGTCTAGCACGCAGGGGACCAGCAGCTTCTTCCTGAGATTGGGGCACTTGTTCAGGAAGATCTGATGCAAGAAAAAATAAGATGGACATAAAAAGAGGCTTATTATAGGAGCCGTATTCTAGTTATGACAAACTCTGGTGTAGTGGCTCTTAACATAAAAAACTAGGCTGCTCTTTGTCGCTTGTGTATGAAAGTTGCACAGGACAATAACAAAAATATGCAGGCATAAAGTCAGAACAAATATTTGACAATATTTTTCAACATTACACTTAAATATACTCCCCCATTCTAGGTTGCTTTAGCAAATCACACCTTTTAGGAGGGTGAACATACTGGTCTATTACCACCTGTGGGTTGGACAAAATGCTAAGGCATTTTCATCTAACAGTGTGCATTAAATTTGGCATCTGAAGCCAAAGGCAGTAGGTACACAAGTGTCAAGAGTCATATATGATCCACTGCTAAAACAGATAACAGCAAACTGACCGTGCGACAGGATTCCAGTTCCCCAGATAAAATCTTGAGCCCCTCCAGCACGATGAGTCCAGCGATGACAGCATTGGTTGTGGCAATAGCTGGGATGATGTTACCTGCCATTGCTGAAGAGAAATTAACAAACACATTTAGAATAGAATAGAATTGAATTGAATAGAATTCAACTTTATTGTCATTGCACATGCACAGGTGCAAAACGCATTTAGATTTTTGGTACTGATTTGTGAATAAAAACTCTGACATGACTGTTTTGTAGCCTTTGTGCGTGACTTACACTTGACATCAAAGCGACTTTTCATGTTCATACTGAAGATGTGCATACGCAGGTTGGCTGCTGCAGTAACAAAGTCCATGGCTGGAGGGTCATCCTGACAGGAAGAGGAGAGGGAGACAGGTAGAGCAGGGTGATAGGACCAAAAATATTTATCACGATATACATTTGAAAATTTGCGATAACGATATAACTGACGATATAATTGACACTACACAAAATACTTTACAACTCCACAACGTTATTAGTGCAAAAAAAAAAAATCAATGTATTTTCACTTAAACAAGCAGCTGTTTTTTATGTGCATTAAAGTTATATAAAAATTTAACAGTGCAAATCCAAATTTCTTGCAGACAGTTTAACCAAAAAGGCATTTCCAGTGGAAATTGGCCGACATATCCTCAGCATAACCATGTATAATATCACAAAACTGCCACAAAGCAGATAACAAATAACAAAAAAGGTTATATACACACAATACGGTAATATTATGTTGAAGCTCATTACGTATCACTCCGCGAGGCTCCTACCTACGATAGTCGTAGTGCTCCGACAATCCATCAAGCGGTGCGGGTTCGTAGCTCAGCAAAGTCGTACTAAAACATTTGACAGATTTTCGAGCGCCGTGTACCACATAAACTCATTTCGAGGTCAGTAAACACAACCAGAATTCATACATAAGGCACACGGGATTATAAGGGGCACTGTCGATTTTCAGAAAAATCAAAGGATTGATTTTAAGTGTGCCGTATTTTCCATAAACCACGGTAATAACGAAGGTCCGCTAGCATGTGCTACCAAAAATAGTGCTTTGTTGTGTATCTGACGGACGAAAGCTAAACCAGTTCCACACCACTGAAGTTGCAGCATTTTTACAAAACAATTCTGGTTCATCCGTTTCATTCAACGATCCGCTTTCACCCTTCTCATTCTCCTTCGCCGCTGTGCTTTTTCTGGCATGTGCGTATGAAAACAAACAACATTATACCGGTATTACCGTGAACGGTATGATATGACCCAGCATTAGAGGCAGGTATTCATCATCTGTGTGCAGCATTTCATTACATCTGGAGCAACTTTCTACTGGAGTAACATTGTATCTGCTGGCTGTCAGTTTGCAAAGCCATTCAGATGAATGTACAAAGTACAATTACTATACTAACATACCAAATGAAACCTGCCCAACAAGTGAAGCTCAGCGACCAGGGTTGACTATTATAATGTGTACTTATTCTGGCAGCCAGCAGAGTGCAGCACTACACTCACAACGCATACTCCACTGAGTGAATGGGCTGTTTTATGTCCACCAATTTTCATTCATTGTCTTAATACATCTTTATTGTTTCTGCAATACAGTCATACTGTGTCATTTATTTAAAGCACTGGCTACATTGTATGTTTGAGCATTTTAAAAAATATTACACTCAATTATGCTCATAGGTCCCATTAAGCTCATTTCCAACACCATATTTTTGGACTGTAGAGTAGCTTTGCATGAATAATCATCTACTTCATTGACTAAAACAATTTTAGCTCCTCTTCCTTCAAGCCAACTTACTTCTGACTGGCTCACACTACACAAAAATAGATTTGAACAGTAGGTTTGTTGGGCTTTTGTGTGTACTGCCAGAACTATTTTCCTGGGATTACGGATAGCCACTCTCATTGACATGATACAGAGTAGAAAAAACAAAGACTGAGTATCCAGAGCAGTCTGACCTCATTTTCAAAGCTGTGGGCATGTTTCATACAAGCATCCACCATTTTTATATGGAAAAATCAAGTGAAAAACTAATTCACAAGAACGTCTTGTCTTTACCTTATCCCAGACCAGCTCAGCACCCTCGCCCTTTTCCTGCAGCTGTGAGCGGAGCGTCTCCACGCTGTGCTGGAACAGCTGGCAGTAACCCCAAACATCCAGAACCTGCTGGTCCTTCAGACCTGAAGCTGGAGTCCCCTCCTTAGGACACTCTAAAGCCAAGAGAAAGGCACACAATATTGTGGTTAATGAAGCCTTTAAAGCAGTGACCCTTTTTATAATTAATATAAATCTGACATCTCGCAGTTATGTTCCTTGTGTAAGCGAACTGTAAACATAAGTAAATTCCTCCACAGGCTGCACGCTGTGCAAACAGCTGTTCTTTATTACATGTGTCATGTGCTTTTGTTATGTTTGTGAGGACACAAAAAATATTTGCTTCGTTTAAACTTACAGCTAATGTGCAGCTCAGTATCTTCCCAACAAAAAGAAGCTGGACATGTTCAGAAGTAAAACTTATACACAAGTAATAAACTCACAATTTAAAATATTTCGAGTTCTTTTCTCGGTCTTCCTGACTCAAACAAGTTGAAATATGGCCCCTAAACACACATGCGCGAGCACAGGTAACGCCAGGTGATGCTGAAAGCCTGGATGGGCTTAAGCTCCGCGTGCATAAAGGACATACCACTGTTCTCTAGCTGGTGCCAGTCTAAAGGTGTAGGAGCTTTCCTCTTCTTCCATAACTTGTCCATGGTCAGAAGGTACATGATGTCATCTTTGAACAGCTGGAAAAAAAAGGAGCAATCATAAACAACTACTCTACGTCCGTGGTGATGCTATGCTAAATGACTAAACTCTAGGATTCTCAACATTTTCTGCAGCCCACATAAGGACAGAATGATCGCTTCTTCAACGGTTGTGTTCTTGACGAATAATCTGCTAGTTTTTAAAGGAGAGGGGAAAAAAACTTGAAATTTAACTAGTCTAAAAGAAAACAAACAAATATTTGCCAAGCAAACTGTGTACTTCGGGTGTAATATGAAACCATTAATTCCTTTCCTCATTAATCTAACGTTCAAATACGTCGAATAGCAAGGGCAACCACCAGTCTACTCAACATCTCGTGCCCATCCCATTTATACTCGCTTGCTTATTTATTACCTTATTGAAGAGTTTGACAGAATCATATCCGGTGGATCGAGCCCATTCCTTGGTGGAAACACGCTTGATGTCCCCATCCTTATCTGAAGCGGTGGCACGAGCCGCCGTCTCTTCGGGATTCCCTTTTAACCGAATTCACAGCTTTTACACAGCAATTAATTTTAACCTACGTTAATATTCATCCTGCTGTGTGACCAAACAATCAAAAAGGATCCCCGCAAAAACCAAAACAGGGAATTCAAAATTGTGAATCCACATTAATGCCACTCTCTCTCTCACTTACATGCAGCCTCTGGGTCCGCTGTGTCCGGCGACACCTCTTGATCTGCATCTTCTTCTCCAAACAGTTGACTGTAGTGGCAACATACAAACAACAGAAGATGACATCATCACACAGCCTATTATCCGCTGATGATTCTGAAAGATCATCTGATGGTTTAGAAATGGTCATATCTAGATTAGTGATTAACAACTGACGAGGTCCCATCTAATCGTAAGACCTCATAGCACTGAGTCACTCCAACAGTGCACTTTGTTCTCAGACTGCTGATTTACTTTTGGTCCCTCAGATATTTGTGTGGGAGGCAGAGCCTCCAGCTTTCTGTCTCCATCCCCTTACTCCCAGATGGTCACAGCAGAAGGCTGCCCCTCCTTGAGCCTGATTCCACTGGAGGATACTTCCTGTTAAAATTTAGTTTTTCCTTCACACTGTTGCCAGCTGCTTGCTTATAGTGGGTCGTCTGATTATTGGGTTTTCTCTGTATTATTGTAGGCTCTTTATCTTACAGTATAAAGCACCTTATGGGCAACTGTTGTTGTGATTTGGTGCTATATAAATGAAACTGAATGTAGTAATTTTCATACACGTGCAGGAACAGTTTAATCAAGATCACACTCTACTCTACATCCAGTCTTAACTGGAAAAAAGAAGATAAAACCGCGTGTGTCAAAAACTGCACGCAGAAAGTGATCAGATCATGCAGAAAATATCCGATTGTTCAGTCTGACGTCACTAGCCGTGTTTGGGTCTAAACTCCGCTGCAGCTCCATATATCAAACGATCACTGTGGCATTACTGAGAGTTGAAAAACTGTCTAAAGTCTTTCATCTTTAACATCCAGGCATCCATGAAAACGGAATTTATGACATTTAACGGAGTTAGAAGTTAGCAGGGAGTTAGCTCGCTAGCTTCTATCTAAATACAATATAGCATGTCCTGACTGCGGGGTTTTGGAAACAAATTAAAACGTACAGCTCTGTTATCACTTCCAGCATAAATGAAGACAGAAAACTAAACAGCAGTGACGTTTGTAGGGTTACTGAAGTTTGGCTAGCTGGTATATAATGATGTGCTACGTGACCGCTAGCGACACAGCTATGTTAGCATAATATAAACAAGCTAACTTTTTTTCCCCACTCGATAAAAGTTAACGTGAGTGTTCTCGGTGGTCAGGAACAAATGTAATCGCATGGCAGGATGCTGTAAAAGGACCAAACTTCAGCCAGGAGAACAACTGAGATAATCCATCCACAATACGAGGTTAGTCATTCATGCTGCTGCATGGGCTGGGCTGTAGTTACATCCTAAGGTTTTAAAAACTGATCTTAAATAAATGATTAGTGGTAATAAAAGCCGAGGGAGGTCAACAGGGATCACTGACTGTTTTAGGAGCTTTTTGAGATAAAATAGAAGAAAATACATAACATTAAACATGTTAACAACACAAAAGCCATATTAAACGCAGACTACTTTAGACCCGGAAGTAGGATTCGTCGCGTCATCACTGAACAACCGGATTTAGAGGTAGTGAGGCACAGTGGGATCACATTTCATGATGTGTTTTTCACCTAACCTGTCCTCTTCCTGCAAGATCAAGCCTGGCAAAAGCCACTAATATTTGCTAAACTAATACGCAGACTGCAATCAAATGTAACTTGAAGCCCAAGAATGCATGCGTAAAAAGAACACGGCTTACTTGAAGAGATATTTGGCCCAGACGATGCAGTGAATGGGCTCAGATGGTGTGTTTCTTATGGTGCATCCTGGGAAGGTCTTCTGTGCTGGTTTCGGCTGGCACTCGTAGCACTCTGTCATTCCCTGGGTAAGAAGCAGCAGAGAAGAGACATGTTCACCGCCCTTGCTCAAAAATCTGCAGCACAGATCAAAATCAAGGCCCTTGATGAATTTTAGTCTGACCCCCATTTCCCTTTGGGTTCTTGGCTACCTTACACACAATGTAAAAAGAGCTTAAAGACATGCAGCCAAATTGTTGGTTCTCTGTGTGAAAAAATATCAGTGCTACCTTCTTGATGACCGTGACCTGTCCCAGGTATCCAGCAGTGCCACTCTCTATCAGAGGGATATCAGCTGCCAAACACATCCTGTTGACATGGTTACGGGCAGCTGGGGAGGCAACACGTGGTTTTATTTACCTCATTTGAAAGCGTTAGCAGTAAAAGAAGATATTTCGGTAATGCTGTAAGACGAGGGTACCTCTGTTATCCAGGGCGTTCATCACAAGCATGAATTTTCTGAAGAACTCCACGTTGTATTCAGGGCTGTTAAGGAAAAAACAAACCATGGTCAGTCCCACATCAGTACATTCTTGAAGGAGCTAACCTCAGACTGACCAAACTGTGAAAAAAAAAGGAGAAAGAAACGTGCTTCATGATGCTGTCGTGGTATGCAGTGATGTTGGCACTGGGGCAGAACTGCAAGGCGCTCTCTTTGGCCACCTACAAGACAACAAGAGTAAGGGACGGATGTATAAAGTGCACAGAGGACGTTTAAAATAGCAGCTCAGACAGAACTCTGCAGCCTGCAGGACCAGAGGTGAGTTACATACCTGTGCTTTAGACTTGCCTACATGCTTCTTCTGAAAGAGGAACTGACGGTTCAGGTTGCTGACATCAATTGTGTCCAAGTCAATCTGCCAAAATCAACAGGGTTGTAAAGTCAGTCGAGTCCAATCCAACAATCAAACACTTTTCTATTTGTTTGAACAGAAACGCCTGCTAGGTCACAACAAACAGGGGTAAGTCAGTGCGACAATCAGAGGACTGCACGAGCATTTTAAACACCAAGAGAAACAAGTAATTCTCTGCTGAACGTCTTTCTTTTCATATAACTATTTTACTGCATTTTAATTGTTCTAGATTTGCATTAATGTGTTTTCTATGTGCTGCGTTTGGATACAAAGTTAGAGAGGCAAGACTGAGATAGTTTGGACATATGCAGGAATAGATAGATATGGATATATTGGACAAAGGATGCTGAATATTGAGCTGCCAGGCAGGTGAGAGGAAGACTGCAGAGAAGGTTTTGCACAAGGTTGGTGTGAGAGAAGGGGATGATAGGGAGAGGGTGAGACAGAGTGTTCTGTGTGTATAGCACTGCTGCTAATTCAGTCGGTGACAAATAAAAGTTTCACAATGTTATCTCAATTCTAGCCAAGAGGTTAATTAAATTATTTAAACAGTAGCTGGTTAACTGCTACAGGATTACAGGCACAAGCAGCAAAAAAACCTCACACAGGGTGTTTGCAGGTACCACTGAGATGATGACAGTAAAGTAAAAGATAACCAGAAGACTTTACGACCTGTCGTTGACCCTTTTTAAGAGGGAGAGGCTGTAGTAGCCTTAACTAATGAAGTCTGTGGTGGATGCCAGATGACAAAAAAAATGAAACTGTTTATGTAAAGAGCGAGGACAGACAGGATGGATTCTACTTTCATAAATAAAATACTGCAGCGCCGGTTATTTTGGCTGCAGACATTAAATGCACGCAGTCTCATGTTTGACTCTGGGAGACTGATACCAGCAGGATAAGAGAGAAGGCGAGCACAGGCTCAAACAATGTCATCAAGAGTTTACTGAGACAAACTAGACACTCCTGACTTTTCTAGCTTATCATGTCAATGTCATTCTCAAATGTCCCCCAAATACAGGACACTACACTCAAGAGAGGGGTAAGCAAATCTGAAATCAATCTGCAGGTTCTTATTTGGTTGTATCAATTATAATGTTACCAAAAATATAATAATTAAATAAAGAAATACAATAGCGTAACCAGTGCAAACTGCTTCTAACAAGAACAGAATAAGGAATAGGAGCAAACTTGAGACATCACTCTCTAGTTTGAAAACCAGAAGCCTCACAGACCCTCAATGGTGACAAAGTTCAACGCAGACCTTGTCACTGTGAAAAGGAAATGTCTGCGTTCCCACTACATTTACCCAGCTTCCTGAAGAGAATGGCACTTGCCGAGGTCATGTAGGACCCTCAAAACACCAAAACCTACTTTTGGGTACTCTCTTATTCACATAGGGTTGCCACAGTGGGTCAATGCACATCATTTGATCAGATCTATTGCTTGTCAGGCAAATGTGTAAACCACTACTCTATGGACAGTGACAAAAGAAACAGAGGTCAGAGGGTGCCCTGACACATATAAGATCTGTAATAGGCACAGTAATGCAGTAGTTAGAAATGTCCCCTCACAGCATGCAGGCTTCTGGCTGAGGTGACTGTGTGTTAAGTTTGCATGCTCTTGCTGTTCACTCTGGCTTCACAGTGAAAAGATATGCACATTATGTTAATTTATTATTCTAAACTGACCATTGATTTGAGGTTGGTAAAGAGTTTTAAGTGTATAGATTATGATGCCCAAAGAACGTATGGTTAAGTGCCCGAAGTGTTAATTAATAACAACTTAATAATATAATAACTGGTAGTTGATATAGAAGTAAGCTCTAATTGTTATACATAATAAATCTCAACAGTTCCAAAGTGCTCTTGCCATTTCCATTTTCAGTAACACATTTCTTAAATCAATGTGGTGGTTGTGTTATATCTTAGGTACAACAGTGTGATGACAATACAGTGTGCTTGGTGTTTTTTCCTCCTACCAGTGTTGTGAAATTTAAAGCCTCTATTTATTAATGTCAGATTGGCCATTTATGCATTCTGCAGTTAAAAAAATGAAATGGTACAGACACAAAAGGGGGGGGGGTGTCCTTGGCTCTAAACCACACAGTACGTAAGGGAGAATTTAATACACAATTTAACAGCACTTTCTGAGCACCCGTGAACTCCTCACGCTCAGCCCCCAACCAGCACGCACATACATTCTATGAATAAAGAAACTGAGCGTTTTGCGTTGATAGATACAGTGAGGATGTTTTTTCCCTATAATACACCGTCCATGGCTAAGCACGGAGATGTCTAAGCACCTCCATGGTGGCACACAGCCCGCGGTGTCCTTACAAAGAAGTTGACTGGCTAACTTAGCAGTGATAATGGCGCCAAATATCCCGGCTACATCGCTACGATCTTGTTCGACTTTTTTCCACCCTCACAGATAGATATCCTTGCCGGTCCATTTGACGCTGTTCACGCGGTGTTAACAAACCACCAGCGAGATAGTAATACAGCTCATCTTTGAATGCCACGTCTCAGCAATTAGCCTGAGCCCACACGTCTCCTCTTGACACACTCATTGCAGCACAAAGAACCAGTTAGCATGCTAGCCGGCTAGCTACCAAAGACACAGCCACACAAACAAACAGCGTGAACGGGACGGACCACTTCGATGTTTTTGAAGCCGGTGAGTACAAGGTTCTTCAGTAGCTCGCAGCCGATCCCTCCTGCTCCCACTACCAGGACCTTGCAGGTGGAGATGGAATCAGCCAGCTCTTTTCGGAGGGAACCCACAAGTTGGACCATGTTGATGGCTAAAGACAGAACCTGCAGCTCCCGGAGGCTAGCTGTTAGCTTCTTCTTCTACACAACCCAAGACCCACCCACTTCCGGGTCACACACTTTTTCTTTTGTGAGAAAAAGTAGTAGTTTGTCATTTTAGCGCCCTCTTCCAAATGCCACTAGTATTTACGATATAAAAGATAAGGCTTTTATAATAGGGATTCGCAATTCCAGGCTTCAACGGCTGGTGTCCTGCAGGTTTTAGATGTGTCCTTGATCCAACACAGTTGATTCAAATGGCTAAATTACCCCCTCAACATGTCTTGAAGTTCTCCAGAGGCCTGGTAATGAACTACTCATTAATTCAGGTGTGTTGACCCAGGGTGATATCTAAAACCTGCAGGACACCGGCCCTTGAGGCCTTGGAGTTGCCCACCCCTATTGTATAAGATATATATAAGATAAAGCTCCTTGAATAGCATTGTCTAAATCTAATTTCTTGTCATTTCATTAGTATTTATACTTAACAGCAATTCTCTTCTCTTTCCCCTCACCCCCCAACCACTCACTGCAGGTGGCTGCCCCTTGCTGAGACTAGTTGTGCCAGTGGTTTTTTCCTATTCAAAGGGAGTTTTTTCCTCTCTACTGTTGCCAAATACTTATTCATAGGGGGTTGTTTGATTGTTAGAGGGTTTTTTCTAGTATTGTAGGGTCTTTACTTTACAATATAAAACACTCTGAAATGACTGAAATGACAGTCCTGTGGACTGTGATGTCATATTTGTTACAAATTCTGTCAAAAATGACATTTTTCGCGTCATTGGGACTTTACACCTAGATACATTGGGGTTATATAAAAGTCACTTTGCCAAAAAAAAAAACTGATTGGGGATCTACCTTAAGACTAAAACGTTCTTTCTGGCTCAGAACGACTTATGATGTATTTATCCAGGTTAAACGGCTCGTTGACAGTAAAAGTGTGTTGTTGTTTTTTTAAAGAGAAATCTGGCCAAGAGGGTAGCAGAAATTGAGAATAAGTCATTTCATTATTTTAAAAATAACTCCTTCTTAAATCCTGTAGACTATAAGATAATTACCCAAAATAAATAAGGATATTGAACATTTAAAAAATGTAAAACATCAGGAATAACCTTTTGGGGGCAGATGATCATTTTTATATTAAAGTCTTTTTGGAAATCTCTCTGTGCATACATTCAAAGCTGGTCTGTGAAGAGAAGTGGGATACGTTCACTTCAGCTTCACGTTGCACACATCACATTTGGCTTTGCTTGCTTGAAAAAAAAAATCAGAACATTTTCATTAAAAAATAGTCTTTGTCAATCATTTGCCTTCTGAGGCGTAAATAAACACACGTAGGAGGGATCGATAGGGCGGTGTACCCGTACCGTACACGTTTTATTTGCTCCTGCATGCCACTCTGACCAGACACTCTTGGCGCAGACCTTGAGAGAATTAAACGTGGTTCCCGCAGCACTCAGCAGCCCAGGACGTGTGGATGCACTTTTACTTCAGAGATGGTAAACACAGGGTTTCCTCTGGTGTGACCTCGCGTGTTTTCTTCCCGGCTGGCCCGCCTCTGCCTCCGCCTCCAGCTGCAGCGCACAGACTGAGCTCCGTCCAGAGCGCCACAGCTGCCCGAAGGAAAAGATGGGATCCGCAGGACACTTGAGCTTAGTGCTGCTGCTTGCATTTCTGCTGGGGCTTCATCACTCCTCAGGTTTCTGGATCGTCAACGTTGTCTTTCCTCCCCCAGCCAAACCTAAAGTACCCAGCAACAGCACTCCTCCACTTATTATCGGTAAGTACAGGGTCTGTCTGTTTGTTAATATGTATGGAAGATTAAAATATACTGCTGTGATATATACCCGAGATTTATTGTTGATTTAGCTGGACATCTATGCGGAAACATGTAGCACGAAGGTCCAGTACAGTCGGGGGGTGGGGGTGTTTTTAGGTCACACACAGCACTCTGTACATTTGACCCTGCAGGCAATATCAGTGTTTTCTCATCAGGAAAGCTTTAGGGACACAATTTAGTGACTGTGCTTTGGATAAACCTCCACGCTCAAACTGAAAGACTATTAAACCTGTTCTTTTCCTACATATAATTTAAAATAAATCGTCCTCTCTATCTCAAGAAATTTCTTTTAAAGTTCAGCTTGCCTTTTTATGAAATCTCAAACATCCAGAGAGAGACATTTTCGCCTCAGAATTTGAAGAAGTGGTATTTTTATTGTCTTTGATATGATGATGTTTAAACACTGGACTGACCAGATCGCAGAAGAACTGCTGTGTACGCGGTGCAAATAGTGTAGCTGGGTAACGGTAAATCATGCAGCTTCTCCTGTGGGTCAGGGGTCAGTTTCGCAAATTCAGAAACAGATCCAAATATTTGCATTTCACAAAACTGTCTGCTATGTCAAATACACCTTATTTGCTGAATTCTGGGTAAATTAAGGCTAAAAGAAAACATGTGACCACATCAAGGTAATCATCGTAAATCACCCACCCCGGGATAAAGTGTTTTGGTAGGTTTTGTGCTATTAGAAATTAGATGATGTTATCCCTTTTAGGCTTACACTGTACCATTTCCCTCTTTTTGCTGCTTGTGATTCACAGTTAGCAGTCAAAAAGTCATCGTCCAGTCAGGGATTTGTGCAGTCTACTGCACAGGAGCTCCAAGTAAAGGACAGGCAAACAAAATGAGGAGATTTTGACTAAAAGGAGATAAAGAAAATGCTTTGAGTTCTACATTGATTGCTTTAAGTGAACCAATCGACTGACATTTATTTAAACTCAAAAAACAATGTGACTAAACAGCACTAACAGTTTTACCCATGACTTCAATATGATTTTGTGAAAAAAGTAAGTGAAATAAGTGGAAGAGATGGGTGTAGAAATGTCCTTACCTATAAAAAAAAGGCAGATTACTGTCGGCTCGTTTCAAGAAAGACTGGTAGGTGTCAACCGACAGCTTTGACAAGACCTTAAAAGTGTTCAGCGAGAGTAGAAGTACCAAAGAGTCAACATGAAACACCTGCAGAAATCTCTGCAACTTCCTGAAATATATCTTTAACACTGAAAAAGAATGGTGGTTATGGAAGGACAAAGAAAGGAAGCAACCACTCAAAATGAAAAACAAAAACAAACAAACAAAAAAAAGCGTTGCTGAAATTTTAAAGTTTGCAAAATGCCACCTCGATGTTTCACATCACCTATTTAGCAGTCATCTTGTGTGCAAAGATGCTAAGTCTGAAGGAATAAAGGCAACACATCATCACAACTCTAAGGCATGGTGGAGGGAGCATCCTGGCATGGGCCCTGTACTTTGAAGCAAGTTCAACATTACCAGGTCACCTTTCTTTCTCTGGTTTCAGCATTAGCAATCAGGCTAAGCCGTCGATCAAAGGTGATTATGAGCTTGATAAGTTAACCCAGGATTTATCTATCGAAGCACGAGTGTGTTCGCATGAAAGGGGCGATATCTGGGAGCAGAGCAACTGATTCAGGTAAAACTATGTTATTATAAGAGGTTAACCACATAAAAGCAGTGATGTGAGCGACTGCAACATGAAAGGAATCAGACAGTAAATTACAGCACTGAAAACACCTAAAGTGTGTGTTTGTGCTATAAGTGCTCTTTCATTAAGTCATAAAAGAACAGATGTATTATAATTGTTATTACTCATATTTAGATAAGCAAAAGATAGTTTTAGTTTTTATCATTTTCAGCTGCAGCCCTGGTGATGTTTAAAGGTCTGAGAGCAACCAAAGAATAAATCTCAGACCTTCCCAACCGCAGACGTTTCCTTCTTAAAGTGAAAATGAGATCATTAATATAACAACATTAGATAAATTGGATTCCACTGTTTGTTTTTGTTTTGTTTTCTAAATTGTAGTGTGGTTTTTATTTCCAACTTAAATTATATAACTCTTTAATGTGGCAGGAAATTAGCTTATCAACATCTGGTCTCAGGATCCTCCAGAGCAAAGCAGCTGTGCACATTTTTTAATTGCAAAACAGGAGACAGAATATTGACAGGATATCAAGGAGAAACAGAAAAACACAATAAGACAGAGTGTAGGTAGGGGTTATTATAGCTTTGTATTTTCTAATTAGTTTTAATTTTAATTTTATTTTGACCTGTTGTTTTGAATTCTGACTGAATTCTATATATATGAAATTTAACAAAATTGAAAAATAAAATACAAAAAAAAGTACAGGATAGTGTATACTGTATACATTCCCAAATTTAGTTGCAGATTTTAATTCAGTCTCTCTCCAGTTCCTCAATGTTCCCAGTCTTTAATCTCAACGTTCCCAGTCTTTAATCTCAACCCCCCCAGTCTTTAATCTCAACCTCCCCAGTCTTTAATCTCAACCTCCCCAGTCTTTAATAGCTCCAGAAGCATCTTCCAAATGTCAAAAAATTCTGATGATCTTTTCCGAAAAGTATAGTTTTTATTTTTATTTCCTATGACCAGTGATCTATAGCAGTGGTTCCCAGCTCTCTGAGCTGGTGACTCTTCATCATGCAAAAAGTCACTTTGCAAACTCTTATCACAGCTTTAATTAATGAATAATCTCTTTGATTTCTTTCAGTTCAATTAAATGATTCCTCAGTTTCATGTTTCATATTTCATACAATATGAAACTGAAGAAGTCAGAGAGCTTCTGATTCCTTCTGATGACACGCAATCTGTAAAAAAAAATATGATTAGGATCATTGATTTATGACAGCTGTCTGGGAAGTCCATCAGTTCATCAGTTCTTTGTTGCATGGTTGTTAATAGACCTCTCTGCATTGAATCATACCTGTTATTAATCTCTGTCTCTCTTCCACAGCATGTCTTAATCCTGTTTTCCTTCCCTCACCCCAACCGGTCACAGCAGATGGCTCCGCCCCTCCCTGAGCCTGGTTCTGCCAGAGGTTTCTTCCTGTTAAAAGGGAGTTTTTCCTTCCCACTGTCGCCAAAGTGCTTGCTCATAGGGGGCCATTTGATTGTTGGATTTTTCTCTGTATGTATTATTGTAGGGTCTACCTTATCTCACAAAGTGCCTTGAGACGGCTGTTGTTGTGATTTGGCACTATATAAATAAAATTGAATTGAATTGAATTGAATTGGAAGTTTGCTGAACTTCGGCAGCAGTTTGCAGTGCTGTGTATTGGTCCCACTTTTTCCTGCAGTACAATTAACATTTGACACACTGTTGTGTTTGCATGTGCCCTCCTGCTCAGTACCGGGGAACCTGGGGAACCGTCTGGAAGCCAAAATAGACAAGCCGTCGCTGGTCCACTGGCTGTGCTACAAGAAAACTGAGAAATGGTTCCCACTGTGGATCGACCTCAACATGTTCATACCCATAGGTGTGGACTGCTGGATCGATAACATCAGGTGAGACCTGCTGTCTGCTCTCACATCCACGTTTAAGCAGTTTAACAACACCTTTGATCTACAACTTTGCCTTACTGTAGGTGACAGCTGAGGAACAGACTTTTATGTTATGCTTACGCTTGTCAGTTTTGTTTATCTTTAGTCAGGTTTTTCATCACTGAATACATGTTTTGCAGAATTTGAAAACTTAGCCATGTGTTTCCACATTTGTGCGTCCTGCAGACTCGCTTACAACAGGACAACTCGGCGGTCATCCAACTCACCCGGGGTGCAGGTGCGAGTGCCTGGATTTGGGCAGACCTATTCCATTGAATATCTTGACTATAACAGACTGGCTGGTGAGAAAAATACATCTGTGTTGGTAAACTGGTAAATTTGGGGGACTAGTTTCTGACATCTTTTAATGTATTTCTACACTGAGTAACAGAGAAATGTTTAATGGTCATGAAGGCAAAAATATAAAGGAACATGTAGCCCAGTGCTTTATTTCCATACTAGATTTGGACTCTTAAACTGACCGAGTCTGCTACTGTTCTCTGAAGGTTACTTTTACACCATGGTGGAACATCTGGTCAACGTGGGCTACATCCGAAACGAGACCGTCCGCGGAGCACCGTATGATTGGAGAGTAGCTCCTAGTAAGTCTGTATTATTTTTATGTTAAGAGAGAAAGCACGGTGCTTTGCATGTGTTTGCTTACGAGTATACAAAAGAAGTTTCCTGAGCAGCTCAGCTTCTGCTGTTTTTTCTTTTTTTTTACTAATTATGCCACGCAGGGGGGGTCAATGATAAAAATCTACATTACTAAAGAACATTAACTTATGCTTTTATTTAATCATGTATTAAAGTCATGTTACTTTTTTTAATACAATAGGAGCAATTTTCAGATGTGCTTCCTAGTATAGTACAGATAATTGTGGTAATTACTTTGACTTTTAATGTCTCCCAACTTCTGAGAAGAAAAGTCTTCACTAGCCACTTTAACAACTATATACTTCACTATGTTCTTCTGCAAGTTGCTGACTTTAGTGCTGGAAAGGTGAGTTTGTTATGTCGGTGGGAGAAGCAGGATTGAACCAAGCGATAAAGTTGTCGGTCGAGAATACTAATATATGCTGATGCTACAGTATTGTACACCCCATAATTTGGTAGCGTGTAGCAAATATAACTTCAAGTATTTGTTTTCTGTGTGACTTTGTTAGATTCTTACATTGCTGTAGAGGAAGTTTGGCGCATTCTTCACATTATAACAACTCTTCTTGAAGTTTTTGGGCAATTGTTTTTGATGTCCTGCCACATTTTAATCAGGTTGAAGTCAGACAAATGGTTTCACATTTGACTCTAGAATACTTCTATATATAGAGTTCATGGTTGACCCAACTACTGAAAGGTACCCAGGTGCTATGGCTGCAAAACAAGTCCAAATCATCACCTCTCCACTACCACTGGATTCAGTTGAAAACATTTAATATGAGGGATTTGTGCTGATATGTTGTATTTGGTTTATGCTACATGTGATGCTGTGCATTATGGTCCATATGTCCACTTTGGTCTTATTTTTCTAAAGGACATTGTTCCTGAGGTCTTTGCTCAGATGCAACTTTGCAAACCTAAGAAGAGGCTTTCTGTTGGCAATCAAGCCAAACTTGAACAGCCTGTTTTTTTAACATGCTGACTGAGACCTGTAGAGTCTGAGATGTAGCTCCTGGGGTAAATTTGCTGGTATGTAGATATCATGAATGTTTTCGTCTTCTCACTGTACAATGATGGACTTCAGACTGTATGGGAATGGCCTTATTGATTATTGCTGATATATTTCCTCCTTATGGGCGATCATGGCTTAAGAGTTGGCAGTTCGCCTTGTAATCGGAAGGTTGCCGGTTCGAGCCCCAGCTTGGGCAGTCTCAGTCGTTGCGTCCTTGGGCAAGACACTTCACCCGTTGCCTACTGGTGGTGGTCAGAGGGCCCGGTGGCGCCAGTGTCCGGCAGCCTCGCCTCTGTCAGTGCGCCCCAGGGTGGCTGTGGCTACAATGTAGCTTGCCATCACCAGTGTGTGAATGGGTGGATGACTGGATATGTAAAGCGCTTTGGGGTCCTTGGGGACTAGTAAAGCGCTATATAAATACAGGCCATTTGTCATTGTGTTAACACATATCTGAATGCTGCAGACCATCAAACTGCCAAAATCTCAATAATCAAATGCTCTGATTAGCAGCGCCTGGCTGCTACTTATCCTATTAATTCCACTGGAAGTAAAAGGAGTGTATTTTGTTTTTCACACACTGCTTCTGCATGTTGGTTTAGCTTTTTAAAAATATATATTGACACAGTGTAGCATATCACAGGTTGCTTTTCATCTGAGGTTGCAGTTACCTCATTTTAATACCTGCTAAGGACCACGTGATTTTTATTTACCAGCTGGTTCTTAGAGCTAATCCTAGAAAGAGGAGTGGATTTTCTTTTAGGACACCAAAACTCTAAAACAAACTCACTAGTTTTTATTCACACACTGACTGTGAGTACATTTGGTGTTGCATGTCCTGATTGTGGCAGCAGGTTCTCAAGTTATTTTGACCAGATGCAACCAAATTTTAATTACACTACATAATGATGTTTGATGTGCACCTCTTAAGGTTCTTGCTGTGAGCCTGTAACGTTTTTATTTCCCTTCGTCCCCCCACAGATGAGAATGCAGAGTACTTAGCAAAGCTGCAAAACCTGGTTGAGGAGATGTACAACCAGTATCAGGAGCCTGTCTACCTGGTGGGACACAGCATGGGATGCCACTATGTCCTCTACTTCCTCAACCAGCAGCCTCAAGCCTGGAAGGACAAATACATCAGAGGCTTCATTTCTCTAGGAGCGCCATGGGGGGGTGCAGTAAAAGTACTCAGGGTCCTGGCTTCAGGTAATGATAAGAACGCACAGAACAGAATACAGATGGAGGGGCTAGAAAGCGGTGTGAACCTGAAACTCTTTACAGGAGAAAATGATGGCCTCTCGATGATTTCGAACCTAAAGATTCGGGAGGAGCAGAGGATGGTAACCACCAATGCGTGGATGCTTCCTGTAGAGGGCATCTGGCCAAGTGACCACGTATTCATCTCCACGCCGAACTTTAACTACACTACAAAGGACTACCAACGGTTTTTCAAAGACATTGATAATGAGGAAGGCTGGTAAGAAACAGTTTGGTTGGTTTGGTTGGTTTTAGAAAGTCTTGATTGCCAAAAGTTAAAAAAGCAGACCAGAAATTGTATAGTACCAGTGGTCATCTGTATTTACTGCTTTACCTCTCCTTTGAGAGCAGAAAGTGTGAAATTTCTGGGCTCTTTGTCTTCTACTTCTATTTCTATCTAAATGGTAGCATCTTGCTTTTTCTTGAACTATACCTTTTTAGCATATAGATCAAATACTTCTCTTTTTGGTGTATTTTTTCTAATAGCAAACAATGATCATGCCCTCTTGTTGGCTCCAGGTATATGTTGGAGGACACCAAGAACCTCACTAGTGATCTCCACCCTCCTGGCGTCGAGGTATGGTGTATGTATGGCATGGGCCTTCCAACTGCCGTAACAAACATCTACGACGAGGTCTTTCCCAACGGGGACCCAGTGGACTTTGTTTATGCCGATGGAGACGGCACGGTGGACACGTTCAGCATGAGTTTATGCAAACGCTGGGTGGGGAAGCAGGAGAAGCCCGTCCATATCACAGAGTTCAGAGGGCTGTTCCATCTGGATATGGTGTTTCACGAAAAGGTGCTCAACCAAATCCAGGACATCCTGGAGGGCAAATCGGACACACCCACAGAGGTTGATGTCAGAACTGACACTGAATACAGGCGTTCAGGAGTTTGAAGCCATTTACAGTGCTAGAGTCTCACATAGGTGACTTTTGAGCCAGATCAAACATCAAGCTTAAAACAAATACCAGTACCGTCTCTTATCTCAAGCAGGTACAACAGCTCAAAACCAATCTGGACTTGGGGAGAATCTATCACTGACCCCCCCCCCCAGCAAATAGTCCTGACCACTTTATCTTAACTAAACGCTGCTGACTCAACAATGTGGGTTTTAACCCTGACCTGATTATTACTAAACTGAGGTCATGTGTTTAGTTACCTTACGTCTGAAACTTGGTGGCAATTATGGAAATATAATAATCACAGTAATTAAAAATGTAGTAAGAAATTTTTATGATGGTTTTAGTTTTCTTGTTTTCATCTGTGTCCTCCTGTTACATCATCATTATCATTTTATTATTTTCATGCATAAAGACCCAATAAATATGAGACATTTTGTTGTGTGAGATTATTGGATTATTCCCTCAGAAACTTTGTTTTTGATAAGTTATGAGCAATGATCATGAATATTTTTTGAAGTGCTGTTGTGTAAACAGCCGTCTGAATGGTTCACCTTAAAATTACAGCATTTAAGGTCACAAAAGTCCACCTGTGTGGGTCACTTGTTTGGTTCCAGTACAAAAGTCAAGCCTTTATCTCATCTGTTGTTCGACAGCATCTGCTGCTGTGGACTCTTGACTCGCTGAAGTTGCGTTACAGCCAGGTGTAGTGCCAAAATAGTTGCCCCCGTCAGAAAGTGCCTTCCCATCCTCAAGAGAGCGCAGAGGAGCAGGAGCCACGGCGCGTTCATGACTGAAAGAAGAGTTCGCGACTCCTCTTTCAAAATAAAGTCTGTCCTGCAATCAAGTGTTTTAAGAAATAATCTGGATAATTGTGGTCAATATAATTTAATTTCCTTTATGTTAACTGCAGAATTTTAAACTGTAAGGAACACATAATGCTAATCTTTAGACAAAGCTAAGATTCATAGACATATATATTATTATTCTTTTTTTTCAGGAGTCATTGTGCAACAATTATGTACATGCAGGACAAATAAAAGCTTCCTATGCTGGCGGATATTTTACACTGATGTCACACTGAATCTGTAAAATAATAGTTTAGAGTTAAAAAAAAGATTTCAAAGGAACTCTAAATAACTTGATGCCAGCATCACACTGTTTTTCCCTGCAGAGGGACATTGATTTGTCTTGTCACATGTTTCACATGTTCTTTTTGTTTGTTTGCTTGTTTGTTTGTTTTAAAAAAACAGTTTATACTGTATACTGCACTTATTACTTTACTCAAGACCCCACATTATCATATTACTTCAGAGTAGTTTACTCTCAGACTGCTGGTTTACTTTACTTGTGGTTCCTACAATAATTAAAAGTAGAATGTATCAGGGCGAGGACACTTGTGACAAAGACTCCACTTGTGTGGAATGTTTGTGTCACAAACTCCAGCTTGACATATGGGCAGGTGTAAAAGTCATGCAGTGTTTATTTGCCATTTATTATGTGTTAAAAATAATAGAGTTAACAAAAGAAAAATGTGGGGGAGGAGGACCAGGTGGTTGAGGCAAATCAAAGAAATTAATAGTGCCTACAGCTTCTCTAAAGGTCAAGTCAACCAATGCTCAAACAAAAAGGCCCATCTACACAAGGGGTCAGTCAAAGCCATTCAAGTGTTAAGAAATCAGTTTCACCCCGGTTCTTTTTATTCCTCGGGCATCCAGAGACGGCACCGGAACTCAGTAGTCATTTTCACAAAACCTTTATTCATCTTTATTCATCTTCATTTAAGCATGCATCTCCTAGAAGGGAAGACGTGCAAGAGTAAGAGTAATCTCCTCACCTAAGCTACACCAAATTCCTCTACACAACAGAGAAAACAGAGTTAACATATTACAAACACTGGTAACTGGTAGACCCCACCCAGGTCTCCCCTGGGGAATTTCCACTCAACATTAACTTCTCTTTGTCTTACTTTCACAGTTCAAAATGGGGAAGGGCCTCCTAGAAATCTACTCCTAAATTCATTACACACTCAGGCCTTTATTGCATCCAGGGCAGTGTCAGTGTCTCTACAATAATTCTACATCCTACCTAACACATTTTTAAACTCTCAAATAAGCTACGCATATCTTCACAAGAGAGGTATCAACCGCACACCCTAGTGTTTCTAATAACTGTTCCTCTGTTACATATCTACAGGGTACCCCCAAGCTTACCTGTCCAACCTCCTAACACAACCATTCTATTCACACACAAAATCTACTAAGTCACAGAGAGTCAGAAGCAGCCTCAGCTGGCCAGGGAGCTGCCCTTTTGTAATTGGCTTACTACGCCCAGATCAGCTAATAGATGTATGCCAATTAAGTTTGAATGGGCCAATAGTTGGAAGCTCTACACATGGAAGACGAGAGAAACAACAGCGCCACTTATTGTGGCATAAAACATAAAACATAGGCTTTCAAAACCTCAGCTAATTTGAATAACTGACAGGTACAACCACGTGATCTAAGAGGTTGGAGTTGGACTGACTTGTTAAGGAGAAAGATCTTTATTTTCATGAGTAAGTTTTTTTTTATGTATTTGCTAAATAAAACACATTATGGTAGAAAAGAGAGGATGGATTATATGGATTATATGGATAGAAAGAGGGGACACTTTTTGGTAACGTATAGTTTAAGGTAAATAATCATCCAAACGGTACAATTAATATATCCATCCATCCATCCATCTTCATCCGCTTTGTCCGGGGCAGGGTCGCGGGGGCAGCAGCCTAAGCAAAGAGGCCCAGACCTCCCTCTCCCCAGCCACCTCCTCCAGCTTATCCGGGGGAATACCAAGGCGTTCCCAGGCCAGCCGAGAGATATAATCTCTCCAGCGTGTCCTGGGTCTGCCCCAGGGCCTCCTCCCGCTGGGACATGCCTGGAACACCTCACCCAGGAGGCGCCCAGGGGGCATCCTTGTCAGATGCCCGAACCACCTCAGCTGGCTCCTTTCGATGTGGAGCAGCAGCTGCTCTACTCTGAGCCCCTCCCGGATGGCCGAACTTCTCACCCTATCTCTAAGGGAGAGGCCAGCCACCCTTCGGAGGAAGCTCATTTCTGCCGCTTGTATCCGCGATCTCGTTCTTTCGGTCACTACCCACAGCTCGTGGCCATAGGTGAGGGTAGGGACGTAGATCGACCGGTAAATTGAGAGCTTCGCTTCTACACTCAGCTCCCTCTTCACCACGACGGACCGGTGCAGCGTCCGCATTACTGCAGCTGCAGCCCCAATCCGTCTGTCGATCTCCGGCTCCCTTCTCCCATCACTCGCGAACAAGACCCCGAGATACTTGAACTCCTCCACTTGGGGCAGGAACTCATCCCCGACCCGGAGTGGGCACTCCCCTCCTTGAATCGCTACCTTATCGTGGTGGAGGGGTTTGTGTGTCACAGGGATCCCAGGGGCTATGTTGTCTGGGGGCTTTTGCCCCCTGGTAGGGTCTCCCATGGCAAATTGGCCCTGGGTGAGGGACCAGACAAAGAGCGATTCATAAGACCCTTATGAAAAGGACACCGAGGGAACAGTTTACCCTGCCCGGGATAGGGTTACCGGGGCCCCGCCCTGGAGCCAGGCCCGGGGAGGGTGCCCGAGGGCGAACGTCTGGTGGCCGGGCCTTAGTCCATGGGGCCCGGCCGGGCACAGCCCGAAGAGGAGACATGGGCCCATCCTCCCGCAGGCCCACCACCCGCAGGAGGCGCCATAGGGGTCGGGTGCATTGTGTGCCGGGTGGCGGCCAGGAGCGGAGGCCCTGGCGGACTGACCCCCGGCTGCCAAGACAAGACAATTAATATATTGATATTAATATTATTATTTCCTCTACTTGTAGGCCTATCAGAAATAAGAAGCTTGCAGAACAGTGGAAGCTTTTACTTTGAAAGAGGTGACTCCTCCTACCCCTCCTGTGGATGGCAGGAGGGGCACTTTCTTAAAGGCGTAACTGTTTTTCGCAAAACACCGTGTGCTCTTAAAATCCGGAACTCGTGATCGTCCACAGTGGTAGTTTACTCGCAGCAGTGGGCTTTAACGGCAAACCGCAGCCGGCTCCACACATCGCGGAGGTATTATGCTCTTCAGGCTATGATATATCAGGAGTCATGGCGGGTTGGCACCGGGTAACTGCCTTCTGTGTCGGGCTTTTATTAATGCTGTTGTCGGCACCCAGCTCCGAGAAACCGGCGGGGAAATGTCTCGGCGAAAAGCCTCGTCCATCCCCAAAACCCCCGGTCGTCCTCAGTAAGTGTTTCCTTCATCAATTTATTCCTTAGTTTGTCTTCTGTTGCCAAATAGTTGCACAACTTGCTGTCGTCCGTCAGTTAGCTAATCGGCAGCTGGCGATTTCGAAAGGAGACCAAACTCCATTTAAAGGGGGTCAAATTTAAGTTCTCCTGATGTTTATCAGCCATCATGTTAACTTAAAAATAATTCTGTATTTATCATATTACTACTTGGCAAGTCTTCAATTCGGCTTCAACATATTACACATAAGTCAATTCATTTTGAACTTTTGTAAATGTTTGGCCTGTTGTTGTGCTTGTCATCAGCTGCCAAAACAGAGAAATCCTCGTGTGTGCATCTCGGTGTTCAAGACTCTCTTATGATCAGATAATATGACGTTTCATTATTTTAGCTGTGCTGTATCAAAATAAACTCTAAAACACGTTCCCACAATAAATGCAGAGTTAAAATTTGCTTTCAAGCGAGACGTCCTTAAATTGTTGGCTTCTTGAACGAGGGTTGGTTCGATTTACATAAGAAATAAGAAATAGGCTATCTTCATCTATCTGAAAACAAAAAAAGACATATAGCTGTACTGCTGTGGACAAGACTGACTGATTAACGTTATTTGAGGAAAGATTTAAACCTGCCAGCTGCGTCTGTGCCTGTGTTAAAGGGTAATCGTTTACAGCTCAGCCATCAGGTCATATGACAGAACGCGACTCTTCAGCTCAACAGCCAATCAGCTCCTCCAGACGCTGAGGGAGTCTCCCCTCATACCTTTCTGGGCCATGTAACCTTTAGGAGTGACTTTAAAATAAATAAGAATAAAAAATGAAATGGGTTTTACCTCAAAATCTCATTTTTCATTTCATGTTTTATACTTGTTTGGCTGTACTGTAGACTTTTCTTTTTTTTTATACAGCTTACAGAATGAAAAGCACAGGTGTAGTGACTTGTTTTATTCAGTTGAAACCTTCCCTGACTTCTGAATGTAAGCATAGCTTGTTAAGAGTTATAATTACACCTGTACACATTACAAGTACTATGTCCGGCATTAAAAATGCAATAGCTGACAGACAGGTAGGAGTATATTAGAAAGAAAAAAAGAGCGTAGTGGAAAAAGGAGAAAGATGAGGATAAGGGACAAAGCGCCAACTGCTGCATTTTTTTATTTAAAAACACAAACGGCACTTGAAAGAGAGAAGGGGAAAAATCAAAATAGATATGATCGTGTGAGTGTCACGAAACACATTTTATGAGGAAGAGAAAAAAACCACAATGCCAGAGGCAGAGAGGCCCAGGAGACCCGGACCATTTGTCCCACCCTCCTCGCCCTGATGCCAAGGGGCAAGAGCCCCACACTATCGGAGGTAACTGGGAGTTGACTCCTCCAGAGGCCGCCCATGCCGTCATGAGCTGATGACGATCCCAAGGACGAGTGATTTTCAAGACACATCTGTATCTGCAGCCTCTGGCGCCCCAGTAGTTCTTGTTCGGATTTTTGTCAGAAGGGAATTTTTGCTTCCTTCTTGATACATATTACAGTTTCACACAATCACTCAGCTTTGCTGTTTCTGATTCAGATTCTGTGCTAATTTGAAGTAGTCCCAGTTTCTGTGTGGTTTACAAAATCACTTAATGCAAGCACCATATTGGTTTTTTAGGGACTTCTCCTGACAGATCATGTGTCCTACACGACAGCTGCTGACATCTGGCTGAAGCCATGAATTGTTTTTGTTTTTTGGGGGTTTTTTTTGCAACTCTGTGTTTAGATTTTATATTTCCTCATTTATTTAACCAGTGGGTCATCCGCCTTGGTCAGTTGTGGCTTGCTTCACACAAACTGCAGTTTTCCCCCTTAACGTCCACCCGTGTGGAACCTGTGTGCAGAAACTGAGCGTCCCTTTGACAGAAGTCTTTAAAGGATTTATTTGTATTCTACTTCATGGACTAAAATAAAAGTACAGTTCACATGGTGTCCACCTATAGTTTTGATTAAAGTGTCACTGGGGAAGTTCTGGGAAGGTTTTTGGAGTATGGGAACAGTAATACAAACTCCTCAACTGCTTCAGACCAAAGGCTGAATTGCAGCTGAATGTCTAAAGCATGTTTTTAAAATGATTGTACAGTCAGATGTGCTGCATGCATGATGAGACTGACTACTCTGCTGGATCCATGGCTTCTTAACCGATACATAATGGCAGATTAAATTTCTGCAGTTCATCCACTCCTCCGCTGGCTTCTTGGGATTTAGAGTAATTTGCACAGCTTCTATATGGTTACATAAGTGCATGTTAATAGTCTAAAGGCTAAGTGCTGATCAATGTCCCTGATAAGTGAATCATTGCTAATGTTGCTCATTGCAGTTCCAGGAGATCTGGGAAACCAGCTGGAGGCGATGCTGGACAAACCCACTGTGGTCCATTACATCTGCTACAAGAAGACTGACACATACTTCACACTGTGGCTCAACCTGGAGCTGCTGGTGCCTGTAGCCATAGACTGCTGGATAGACAACATTAGGTGGGTGTCGGTGCCTGAATTTGTCACGTGAAGAAGAGAAAAGTGCTGTTTGTCAGTCGCTGAATTAATTACCATTAACCAAGTTGCCCCTTTTTACATTACTAGCTTTTATTGTTGTTTGTCTTCATTGATTGTAAAAAATATAAAATCTTAATGTGCTGTTTTTTGGTGGAGAAATGCTGAGGTGCCAATACCTGGATAAGATAGTCCTCCCCTTTATCAACAAGGTCTAGAGGATAACAAAGTGCAATCTGCTCAAAGACATCAGGAATTGAGTAAACCTGTACTTTAGTACAGTCATAAGAATGATAAAGTAAAACATCTGGAGAGAGACGTGTAAGACAAATTCTTACTTTAGTCCTACTTTGGACTCGGATTGACTAATCTGGGTTGACTAAATCGATCATGGAAATTTTAACCTGACTTTCTTTGCGCTGCAATTTATTTTCACAAAGTATGAGCTTTTATTTTGAAATCAAAGCAATGGGAATAGATCGGTTCTCACGTGACTGAATGATTTTTCTGCAAGCAGCACATTTGTACTGCAGCTTGACCAGGTTACCAGGTTTTCAAGGGGTGACTGTATCCCATTATTGTGGCTCTGTGGCTTCAGATCATGCCAATACCACTTTGCATCTCTGCTGTAGAGATCCCTGGAAAAGAAGTGCTTATATTTGCCAATGTTGTTAGTGATCTTCACTTACTGTCATTTCAGTTTTGTTGGAAAAGTCCTTATTTACCCACATTTCTACAAAGGGATGGAAACTGCTGAAGGAGTCAGTCCTACACACATAACAGAATTATTAACTGGAAATACCCCAACGTAAAATGTTAGTTTGGGTTACAGCAGGGTACCTCCACTTGTTGCCTCTATAGTACAATGTAATGGCAGATTTCACTCGAATAAGGAACATGACCAAATGCGTTTAAAGCTTGGCATGTTCTCAGATGCTCATTTCTGCTTTTCATACCAAACATCTTTACTTTCATCTGCGTTGTATATCTACAAACCGCACATGTGGAAGTTGTTGTCACACATAAATAACAAGAAGGTGGAATAACGGAGACCTAAAACGAGAAGTGTTTCTGTTGCCTTGTAAAGGGCGCGCGTGTGTGTCTTTGGTTGACCACAGATGCAGAACTGAGATAAATTGAATATTGCAAACTTGTGTGTGCAGGCTGATCTACAACCAGACCACACACACCACCTCTTCCCCACCAGGTGTGGACATCCGCGTCCCTGGGTTCGGGAAGACCTTCTCAGTGGAGTACCTGGATCCAAGCAAACGCAGTGTGGGTGGGTTAAATGGCCACATTTTTAACTGACGTCCTCTCACTGTGACCAGATTTTGTTGCTGATCAAATTTACCCTGATACCATATTTAATGCTTAATGTTTTCTCATGTGTGTGTGTGTTGCAGGAATGTATTTCTTCAGTATAGTGCAGGCACTGGTAGACTGGGGTTACACCAGAGATGATGATGTGAGAGGAGCACCCTATGATTGGAGGAAAGCGCCCAGTAAGCTACCACACTTGAAAAACCAGGCGGAAACATGGCCAGAAGTGGTGCATATTTAAATAAAATAAAAAATCACAAAACTGTCGAGGGTAACAGGTGTATTTCATATATTTACCAGAACTGCTTTGCTCCAGTTCCCCTTTCAAAAGTTGATTCTTCTAGACCAGAAACCTCTTGAGTTTTGATTTCCAGCAGTTGTGAAGATATTGATGGGGATTAAAATTATTAGTTGTATATTTTCTGCCCTCAAACGGGGTCAAATTTCCTTTTACATCCATGCCCAAAGTGCTTGAAGTGAGCGTGTCATGCAAACCGACGTCCACTGTTTATTTTTGAGCAGGTGTCTTTAAAAAAGATCCCTCATTTCTAACTTTCCTCCATAGACCACTTTGTGGTTGTTGCCCATTGTGATATAAGAACAGGCCAAGCATTCACCTCGGCTCGACTGGCGCTCTCGAATTTCCAAATTGGAAACTGCAATCTGCCTTCTTATATTCTCAGTCTAACTGTACCAGAATGGAGTGAAGCCACCACCAGCTCATTTGTATTTCAGTCCACAGTCTGTTAGAAACAACGCAGTTCAGGCGTGATGACCTGTGGTATCTTGGACATGTGATATTTCAACTAGCTTATTACACAAGCATTAAAGATCTATATGCAGCCAGCTGTTTTGCAGCAGCACATGAGTGACTCCTCAATATTTGGTTGGCCGGGACTTTCCTTAGTTTTCTAATGAACTAGTCTTATGAGGTGATTGCATAACTCTTAACATGCATCTCTTTACTGGAACAGAAGGACATATAAAGCACAGTAGCCAGTATTTTGAAGAACATGTTCGTGCTATAAAGCAGCTGACACATTTGTCATGCACTGCATTTCTGCTTTCATGCCCTGAGCATAAAAAGGAAGGTTTAAGTCTTCCATGATGGCTTTGTCTCTTGAAAAAGTAGACTTGTGTAGAAATGGATGTGAGAAAATTGATTAAACCGTGAGGGCTGACTGGGTTTTCTTGAGTGTTCTTCTCATACTAAAGATTTGCCATCTAGTTTTATTTGTTTGACAGTCGTGAATGTCATAACGTTTTGTGTGTGTCATCATCTGCTCTCATGTCTTCGTCAGATGAGAATAAAGATTATTTCTTGGCGCTGCAAAAGATGATTGAAGAGATGGTGGAGAAGGCTGGAGAGCCCGTGGTGCTCATCGCGCACAGCATGGGCAACCTGTACACTCTGTACTTCCTCAACCAGCAGCCACAGGCTTGGAAAGATCGGTACATCAAGGCTTTCGTCTCTCTCGGAGCGCCGTGGGCCGGCGTTGTGAAGACCTTACGTGTGGTCATCTCTGGTAAGAGACGAACCAGCATTACAAAAAAAGTACTGATATACATGTTGTTGACTGCCCGGCATAGTCACAAACTCTGTGCCTCGGCACCAGAATACTGTGAACAGAACATTTTTGGATCAGACATGCTTTAAAAAAAAAAAAAAAAAAAGTCTCATAATTGGCTTATTTGTGCATAAAATTAAAACAGTTAATGTAATGTAGAGAGGTTGTTCAACCAGCTCACAGTTTGCCACTAAAGATGAAACATTTACTGATGGGAATATTCAGACATATTAGATATACTTGGCTCTATGTTTAGATATGTTACTGTAACAACTGTCCTGCTAATTGAGCTACAGCTACTAGCCCTGACATTAGCTTCCTCATTCATAGTTAGTTCTATGCAAAATATATCGTATGTATAATTAATGCTGAACTGTAGCATCTTAATCGCAATTATCAGACATTTGCTGCTTTAATTGGCCAAAGATTCAGACTGAGAATCCCAGCTGAGCACCAAATTGAGGGCCCTCAAAACTACATCAGCAAAATGTAGTTTGACTGGTTTCTTTCTAATTGCAGATGCAGTCTTCACATTAAAAATGTGTGGAACGTGAAGATGAAAAACATCTTTGCATGCTAATCTAGAAGTTTTTTGCATTTTTGGAAATGCAATGATCAGCTAGAAAAATATTAGTTAAGTCCATCTTTGTGTAATCTTCATACACTAAAACATTTTTTGTCAAATAAATGTCTGGTTTTACAAAGGATATTAGGCTGCAACTGAATTTTACAGGCCAGTGTATTGGTTTATTAATGTCAGACCAAATCTATAATCCACACCGGAGTTTACAGGAATTTAAAATTCTCTGCGACAGCAGTCTTCCACTTTTTGCACTCTGCTAGCCTACTCGAGAAATGTTCACCAAACTAAAACTGAAACTGACAACAAATATTTGAAATAAAATATCTTCTGCAAGAGCATCCTGACCAAGAGACTGAGGACTGCGGCATATATCAGGTGTTTGCCAGGACATGCTTCCCTTTTCTAAGTCACCACTCAACGAAAGCTTTAGCTATCTTTCAATTCTCCATCCTTTTATTTCTGTTCCACTTTCTAGGTGATAATGACCGCATCCCAGTGATCAGCCCGCTCAAGATTCGCTCCCAGCAACGTTCTGCTGTCTCCACCAACTGGCTGTTTCCCTTTGTCCGCTCCTGGCCCAAAGATAAGGTGTGTGTTTGTTTAAATGGGAATTAATTTTTCCTTCTATGTCAACATAAACTTATTCCTGACACGTTAGAGCAGCCTTACAGCAATGGTTGGTGATGTAGTTTTAGACAGAATATGATCATCAGAGGTGACCAAATCAAGTGTTTCCACCTCCAGGTCTTTGTCCAGACACCTACCGCCAACTACACTGTGCAGGACTACCATCGCCTCTACTCTGACATCAATTTTGAGGACGGCTGGATGATGCAGCAGGACACAGAATCGCTGGTGGCTGACTTCACACCCCCCGGCGTGCCTGTCCACTGTCTGTACGGTGTAGGCATTTCCACTCCTGAAGCATTTCAGTACTCAGAAAAGTTCCCAGACGTGGAGCCCACAGTGTTGACCGGTGAGGGGGACGGGACGGTGAACCTGTACAGTGCCCTCCAGTGCAAACGCTGGATAGGAAAGCAGAAGCAGCCTGTGACGTTGGTTGAACTTCCACAAAATGAGCACGTTGACATGCTGCTCAATGTGACAACTGTGGACTATATTAAGAAAGTGGTGTTTTCTCCGTGATGCTGGCTGGCAGGCAGACTGCTCTGTTTGCCTTACACTGACACGCGGAGCAAGACGGGAACTGACGTCTCACCTGTCTGAACAATGATTGCCAAATATTCCCCATTTATGCCACAATGCTCAAGGAAAGTATTACGGTTCTTTAGGACAAATGTAGGTTGATATTTTTTTTTTTTTGGATTTTTATAGCTGTTACTCTAAAGTCTACATGCAAAGAGTTAAACTCTTTGCATGTAGACTTGCATGTGCTTTAATAAAATGGTTGATGTTTTGATCTTCAATGAGATTTCTGAACTCTGACTGTATTGTGGTAAAATTGTAACTAGTTAAAGCAAATACTGAATTTACAGCCTTTTCATTCCAGCTGATTTTTTATTTTTTATTAAATATAAATCCTGCCTTTTTTCAAAATTTCATCTTAGCTGTATATCGCTGGTTGTTAGGATTCATGTTACAAAAAGCGCGTGCTGAAGGATTAGACCCATACACATCTGATTTCTAGGTTTCAAAGATGGTTGAATTTGATATCTTCTTGGACTAAAGACTTCTCCTTTCCCTGATTTAAGCCTTCAAACTGTTCCTGAGGGAAGATGACACACTATTGGTCATAAGATGGAGTTTATATCTACCAAATGGAATTTAATGTTTTTAACTGATTAGTGATTTAATTTGTGAAACCTAGGAGTTTTATCAGTGAAACTTATCGATTGGGTCTCATGAGGACAACTTAATTGGCTTACAAAACTCATAAAGTGGCCAAAGCAACATAAAAGCTACCCTAAGGCTCAGATTTACCAATCAAAAAACTCTTTGTGAGGCTGCATGTAAGGCAGAAAGTCAACTGAAGAATCAGTGCAGTCTAGACACCGGCCCGTAGGACACATGCTGCTCTTGCCATCCTGCTAGTATGGGGTTATCTTATCATTTAAAGGTGGCATTTCTGCTGAATACTAGAAGTATTTCTGGTTTAAACTTTAAATTTATATGTATCAGATCAGTGGGTACCTCAAGGCACTTCACACTGGAAAGTCAGCAGAATAGAAGTCCAATAATCAAACAATCCTTGATGAGCAAGCATTGGATGACAGTGGAGAGGAAGAAATCCCTGTTTAACAGGAAGAAGGCTCCAGGTTAGGTTTGCAAAAGCCATGATTTGGCTTAGAATAAAACTTTTTTTTTTTTTTTTGGGTCTTACCTTCGTTTACTCAAACACTAGAGGTGTCTCACACACATGACACTGACTTCATAACTGATTGTTTACATTTGTGGGTTTAAACTTTACTCTGTGCAGACCTATCAAAGGGTCTGTTTTGGGTTTCTCTCAGAGGGTGAGCCCAACCTGGGCTGGCTAGTCAGGGGAAGAGGGACCCCTTCTGTGTCTGCTACTGAATACACTGAATGCCATCATTTAAAGAGCTGATGCTTTTTTGAAATGCTAAGATGGTTTGTTCAGGACAAAGATTTTAATAAATCTTAAGACTTTTGTATATATCAGGACCGAATGATTCAATAAATTAGTTCTTGACACCAGATTTCATGCTCTGAAGCTTAATTACAGCCACCGGGGGATGACTCAAGACCATGAGATGGGTTTTTCTTTTGTGGATGTGAAAAGTTCACAATTGGACAGTGTGTTCTGACGTGACTGTATTGTGCCATGCTGCCCCTCACCGGGCCAGACCAAGATGATCTACTTATTCACGTGCTGCCTTCTATTCATTAAATTCTTTCAAATATTTGCAGTGAATCCCTCTTGTATACCTTACTCTAAAGCTCTGTTTTATTTTCTCCATGTATGGATGTTGTTTAGGAAGATTAGGACTATGTGAATTATATGATCAAGTCAGGCACACACAACATTTGCTCTAACCACAGGAAGCCCCAATATTTCTGTTTGCCAGGGGGAGCTAATCAAAAATGTTGAACAAAAACAGGGAACTAAAATTAAAAAAAAAAAAGGCTCAACTTTAAGAGAACTTCACTTTGACTTCATTCAATATGTGAAATCTAGATTTTGACATTTAAACTTCTTGAATATGAGTGAAACCAGTCGCTGAATTCCTTCCACTGTTCTGGTAAAACGTACAGCTGTGACACTTGAGGTTTCTATGCTGACCAAATCCACAACTTCCTTTCAGCGATTCAGTCATGCATATGCCATAATTCTTCAGCGCTCTCACCACTGTCCCATACGTAATGGAAAAATACAAAAGAAGTAACGTCTTTATTTAAATACATAAAACATTTCAATACTTTTGCAGTTAGCTGTGATTGTGTTCGTTGGGGCGTTTCAGGAGTTTTTAAAAGGACATTTAAAATGTTAGCAATTCAGTGAACACTGGAGTCAGAGCTGAGGTAACGAGTCTCCCTCATATCTGTGCAAAGACAACATCAGCTTTACTCCATTAGTAACTTCATGTTTTAGGATTCCAGAGCAAAGCGGAAAGTCTTGTTTCCCGTCCTGCAGCGAAGCTCCGAGCAGTCCAGCCTCAACACAAATGGTCCGTCTTCGTGGTCGTCTACTAGACTCTACAACATATTCAAAAAATAAAACAAATTCAGTTACATCTACTGCAGCTGGGCTAAAGAACCTGTGCTCTAATTTTGTTAAAACAGAGTTTGATAACTCCAAAATGAAGGAAACTCTGGGTCTTCTGCTCCAGAAAGAGGGTTAACTTTAACTTAAATTCAGTCAGTTAAACTCAGGATTCTGTTAACCAAACCTGCTCGCTGTCGGGTTTCCTTCAACCCGAGTTTCTCTGAGCTCCCCTCTCATCAAGCCTGAAGCAGCTGACTAAAGCGTAACACCTTTTCATTTGTATGTTGATATTAAAGCACATACCAGAACAACTTATTTCACACATGACCAAGGACACACAGATCTTTGGACACGTTTGGATTAATTTTCCAAAACTCTAAAACTCTGTGGCATTACGGCAGCTCAAACAATTACAATACATAACTGAAATTTTCTCTGTTTAAATGAAGCATATTTAAAATACAGGATTACACTATATCCAATTTTATCTTATCAATAAGTAACTGTGAATCCTCCTTTTATCCGAGCTTCACTGATAACTTGTGAAAAGCCAGACTGCTGACCAATCCTTGTTTAGCAGATCCTTTACAGTGAAAGACAACGAGCTGACAATAAAGTAACAAAAATGAAGAGAAGCTGATTTTATGTAATTACTGCTTGGCCACTACAGGTTTTCATATCCCTGTCTGGGTTTAAAGTGCCATTTCTCACAGACAGGAAATGAAAACGGTATATCAGCACTGATGTGTCACCCACTATTATCATAGTTTTAAGAATAATTCAAAAACATTTCAGTCAGACTGTTGCTTATCTGAGATATACTGAGTTTATTAATCACACCTGGACTCGGCTTGCTATGACAAGCAGACTGGGCCCTTAAAATCAACTAAAGAACTACAAAAAAAATCTAACAAATTAGGAGGAACAAAGAAATCATATAAAGATAATACAAACAGATGTCAGTGCTGGGATTTAGGATTTAGGAAAAATCACAAGTTGTCCGAGTACCTGCAGCTCCTGCATGCACTCCTCCATCTGCACTGTCTGGTCTCCCACACACCAGGCCAGACTCACGTGGAAGGATGGATCCTATGAAACACATTAAGGAACATTATAGGCTCTTTCAGTGCTTTTTTTCTAAAGATGAGATGATAAAATTATTTTTCTTTTTGTAAATTTGCTGTTTGTTCTCTGATGTGTCATATTAAAGTCTCTGCTTGGTATCTGTGTTTAACACCACGCCTGCCCTTCGATCAGAATGAAGAGGCCGGTGCAACATAGAAGAACATCGCGCTCACTAATCAGAACCCTGCATTTAATGTGGCATTACTCTACTGCATACAAAATCATCACACAATAGTGGGTAAAGCTGCAGATTTGTTTGTGTGTGTGTTTAACTGACCTTGTAGAAAGTCTCCAGGCGAAACTCTGTCATCGTCCTGTCAACAGCTCGGATCAGATCCAACATCTGAGCATGCCCAGTTGACACTTCCATCCCCAGGAATGTCCTGCAGGCAAAACACACACACACACAGAAACTGGAGCAGCATACTTTTTGGCAGCAGATCTGAACAGTCTGTGCAACAATGACAATATGTGTAAAGTATGAGGACAGTTATGCATCCAGTTTGATGATATACTAAATGTTATGTTTTCCCCTAGCTGGCTGATCTGGGGTGGGTTTTATTTCCTTGTTGAGGAACGCAGCTGTGAGCTGCAGCAAGAGTGCCGCTAACTAAGTCACATATTTTGACTTTCAGCTGTCCAGGATCGATGTCTGTCCACCTTCAAGTTTAGAAGGAAAGCTTCTTTAAACATTTGCTTTCGCAATCTAATCTTTGTTAGTTGCACAGTCAGCTCTTTACTTCTAATGTTCACAGACATCTAAACGTTGATCCTAAAATCTACACGATCTCACAATCAACACCGAACCACGTGGAAGCGCTTCTGTGCAATTTTGTGGCTTTGTCTCAAACAAAGCTCAGCATGCATGTTTTATCAGTACACATGTCAGTGAGCTGGTGTGGATGTGCTGAAGCTGTGTAACGGTCCAAATACTTACAGTCTGACTTCTGTTCGAATTAAAAACTCAACTGTACCTCGTTTTCTCTGCATTAGAGTACACGCGCAGTCTCTCTGCCGAGCACACGAACCTGGCGATGAGCAATACAACCAGAATAAGTGTGTCACCAGAGTTATAGATGTCTGCATTTTTCTGCACACTGTTTCCTTTATTTTTTCCTCTTTTTACCATCTGGTCTTGTGATTTTAGATTTTTAAATGTTAAAACTCTTTTGCATCTTATAAAATAATGCCACCTTACTTACCAGTACATTAGTGTTGTCACAATACCAGTGTTTCTGACTTTGAAAGCTTGACATTTAAAGCTGGGAAAATGCAATAAAACTTCTGATTTTTATTAAAATTAAGTATATTATAGCTGTGCCATGACAACAAGGTTCATTTTATCATATTAGCACCAACATAACAAACTGCTATTAGACTAAAAATTTGTCAGTCACAAATCATTAACCCATGAGTGGGCTTATTTAATACAGCTGATAATCCTATATTTGACACATAGATTGACCTAGATTTATAAAATCAACAATTTCTTACTCAATCTGAACCAAAATGAGTGACTGAGTCCATAAACTCAGCAGGGAAGTGTTTACAGAATTCTGTTTTTCCATACACTTCTATAGGACCTGAGTCTTTTCCCCCCACAGTTATCGCCATCTAGTGGCCTAAAGATTGAATGCAGGATTTTAGGCACTCTGCACTGGCTTCACTTCTCCTACACAGAAGTGTGGCCATGTTTATTTATTTATTTATTTTAACCACCTGTGATCAAATTCACACAGAAGCTTCTTGGGGATGAAGCCAACACAGAGATGCCAAAAGCTGCAGCTCCCTCCAATGGCCACTTGAGGGTGGCTACAAAAGCAAGCCAACACCCACTGGGTTGTCCCGCGTTAAAATACCCAACTTCAGAGATCAAATCTAGATGTTTACAGCCTGGTACACAAAATGTTTTTGACTCTATAAATTATATTTTCAACTTATTTAATAAGTCATTCATCTGGGTTTTGTTAAGGTTTAAAAGTTAAGAGTTTTCCGAAAACTAAACTGGAGGCTTTAAGAAAAAGCAGAGCTGTACTCTACATTAAAAAAAATATAGCTCTCTTTTTGACATCACTGAAGTAAATAATTAATCCATATCATTATAATAAATTTAAAAAAAACAACATAAAACAACCTTTTGCAGCCTGTAAGACTTGACTTGAGGCTCTGTGTGAACGGCTGGATCCAGTGGTGTCTGAGCACCACTGTCTGGGACAGGCTGAGGTGGAACTCATCCTGCACAGTCAAAACCACACCCCGGGCACATGCTGCCGAGAGAATCCCATCCAACAACTCCCCAAACTCCTCTTCAGGATGATCTGAGGAGACAGAGAGCAAAGCAGGCACAAGGTGAGAAATCAAGACGTGAGCTTCGTTGACCGGTCGCTTGCTGTACACAGTGACTGCCTTACATGGGAAATAAACGTAGCTAGCCCAGTTTCCTCTTTCATGCTTGAAGGAGCGGATGCGTCCACCATGAAGAGAGCTGTCTTCAGTCTGTGAGTCCACCTCATCTGGAAACATGGTCAAGACACAGCCAGGGAGAGGCAGTCTGCAGAAAGCACAGCCAGGATGGAGTAATTCTTTTTACCCAGCACGCTTTAATATAATTTATATTTTCCTCAGCTGTGACGTAAAGAATTCTGGGCGTCCTGGGAAACGCAGGATTTCTCACTCAACGGTCACTTTTGTTATTGCTTGATTGAACAATTATTTGCTCCAATTTATGTTATTCTATCTGAAAATTTTGTATCAGCCTTGTAAAGATGGAGTTATGTTTTCTCACCTTTTGTTTTGTCTGCGTGAAAAATCCAAAGATAGACACCTGAAAATCTTGCTTGACAAAGAAATGCATCAAATCCTCACAAGTAAAAAGTGGGAAAATAGCAGTTACGTAATTACTTTAAAAAGTTCATAGTATTCAATTATGAAATCTTTTTGGGTTTTGTTCACTGTTTATGATTTATATGGGTATTACTGACCTTCACAGTTTATGTAGTTAGGTCAGTTTGGTGCCAATGACGAGAACTTCCGTTTTTATGACTATTCAATTTGAGAAAGTTGCAGGGAAACCAGGTTATGATCTCATGGGGCAAACAAAGAGGCAGATGGATAGGACAGGTTTGAAATAACATTTATTTATTTATTTATTATTTAGTTTACTTCACATTTTATAGATTGCCCGTTGCCCATACTGTTTTATTCTGTTATATATTTATTTATAGTTTGGGCAGGTTTGGTCTTCCGTAGTTTAGCTATATCACCAACGCTAACACCCGAGAGAGGGTTACACAGCCATGAGACACACCTTGATTTGCGGCTCTCTTCCTCAGTTTTGGGTTTTTTCCTCGTTGGCAAACCATCATCTTCCTCTTGGCACTTTCGGCAGGTAGTTTCACTCTGATTTTTCGCTCCTTCAGCTTCACCGCCAGCCTCACCGTCCTCCTCCGAGCTGCTGCTGCTGTAGCCAACCAACATTTTAAACTACCTGATATTCCGCCACATTATTTAAAATAAGAGATCAACTCACGGGAGCTCATATAACTTTTTAAACCATGCACATAAGAAAGGTGCCTGCCTTCCAGCGCCTTCTGCGCTTCACTTCCGATATAAACAACCTGTTGTAACCATAAATTAGGTTCCGGTGTAACATAACGCCTGCTGTAAATCAGTTCCCCTTTCGATGGTTTGTGGATAAAGAAAATGTGTATATACTGTATCAGCTGTGTATCTTATGTGTATTAATGCAGTGTGAGCTATTCGGAACAAAATATACCAAGTTTAATAGAGCCATTTAGAAAATGTTTTTTTTTTCTTTTTTTTTTCCTCTATTCTTTAAAGTATAGATACGGAACAGGGATACTTTCTTTTTTTGCTAAATCTTACATTAAAGCCTTCACACACTGGGCTCTATACTTGTGTGTGTCCCGTGCGCGCGGGCAGAGGCTCAGTAGCTAGTCGATACCAGGCTAGCAACTTCTTACAAAATGCACATCTTTCCGTGAGCCGCGAGGATGCCCTAGGAGTCGGACGCACGTTTACGTGAAATGATGCTGTTTGCGGGGCTGATGGTGAAATCGCGGGAGAATTTCCGCGTGTTTTAATGAGCCGCAAATCACATTTTTTTCGCCCCCCCGAAGCCACAGCGCTTGAACAAGAGAGCATCCGAGCACCTTTTTGCGGATGTGAGGAAGGGACCCAGCGCTTTTATGGGGAACAGCTAGCCTACGATCACACAGAGAATACTCAGCAGCCTTGACTGGACACTCCGGGTATGTAAATATGGCATTTTCCCATCGTTGTTTACATGAAGGGCTCGTATAACTAGCGTGTTGCTGTTGCTGCTACCTGGCTCTTATTTTGCTGTGACTAGCCTGCTAATCTCCATCGTAAGCTCCTGTGGATGCGTTAGCAAGTGGCTAGGCTAGGTAGCTAAGCTAACCTGGTTACAGTGATCTTCGCCTGGAGACGAGAAACATTATGATGCGCAGACGCTGCTTTCCACTTTTTACCGTGAGTCGGTGGGCATTTAGTTTCGTACATAGAGAGGGGAGGGGACTTCACCGCCACTATTATACCATTTAAATAAAAGCCGGCTCTAATCTTTGCGATCTAAGTCTGTATGTTAATGAGTTCACTTGCTGCTGCTTTCATAGACGTTGCATATCTTCAAACACCCTCACTGTTTACAGCCTAATTGCGCTGGCCTCACCTTGACCAGTATCATTGATCTCGTTGTCATTGCCATGAATATATGCTTTTTGAAGAATGAATGTAAGTGAAGGTCTAATGATGACTGCAATGAGAGAAAGTGCCCACATGTGTAGTTACCCGCACAGTCTGTCATTCACCTGTTTTAAACCTAATGGACATATCTAATGATTGCTGTAAATTTTTAGCTTCATATGGCAAATAATTTAAAATTTTCACACTTTGAAATCTGAGGCAATGTTTGAACACAAATGGCTAAAAACTATTGAAGATAAAAGCCTGATATTTTTCCAGCTTTTCTTACCATAAAAGAGAATCAGGAACTGTAATTTGGGACAGTGGTATAAAAAATGTCTCGCTTGTTAAATATGAAAACCAATTCAAGCAGACCTGTAAAGTCTCATATTTGAGCCCTTCTCCTCCTCCTCCTCCCTTTGATTTGCCTTGATCTCACCCTCCTCTGTCACAACAACCCTCTGCATGTTTTCCTTCACTAAATCCATGAAGCTCCCTTAAGGTCTTCCTTTTCTCCTGCCTGCAGCTCCATCATCAATGCCCGGTATATCCTCTATCCCTCCTCTGCACATGTCCATACCATCTCAGCCTTGCCCCTCTAACTTCTCTCTCCAAACTGCTCAACCCTATCTGCCCCTCTGATGTACTCATTTCTGGTGTAGGTCTGGCTTTAAATTTTTGGTTAAACATATAAAGACTGAACAGATTGTTCAGTCTGGGTGTAGGGCTGGAATCATTAGCTTAAAAACATTATTATCATTACTGAATGCCAGTTGCAGTGTTTGTTATAACCCACTTTAATTCTGTTTTTATACAGATACCACCTGAAGGCAAAGACTAAAGTGAAAGTAGTTGATTTACCTTTACTACTTCACACACCTGGTCATCTTTTCCCCTTGGCACCTGGCTGTTTTCTCACCTGCATCTCCACCAAGCAGCCTTTGCATTCCGGTGCCAGCTGCAGACATGGAGTGAGTTTATGTTTCATTTCTCCTTCACAAACACAGAAGTTTTTAGCTTGTACTTTGAAATACCTGTTGCTCTCCCTCTCTTCCTGCAGTTGGGCCACACCAGCTGCCAAGCTCAATCCTTACACTCGAGCCCGTATGACAGAAGCCTGGCAGCAGCATGCAGTTGCACCACCTCAGGTTGTCCACACCATCCCTCCGGGTGCTGAGAACGCATTGGGCTGTGCTGTGTATGGTATCGTACTACAGCCAGACACTACGTCGCTACAGCAGCATGGACAGCAGAGCCAGCATGGACAGCAACACAGTGGGAGTCAGCAGCATGTAGGTGGGCAGCACAGTCAGCAGCAGCAGCACCCTGCCCAGGCCCAGCAGACGTCCCTTCAGGTTGGGACAGAGGGAGGACACAAGTGTGGGGCTTGTGGACATGATATCTCCCACCTGGCAAACCCACATGAACATCAGTGCATGGTGACTCAGGACAGGTCATTCCAGTGCACTCAGTGCATGAAGATTTTCCACCAGGCAACAGACTTGCTGGAGCACCAGTGTGTTCAGGTGGAGCAGAAGCCGTTTGTGTGCGGGGTGTGTAAGATGGGCTTCTCCCTGCTCACTTCTCTCGCCCAGCACCACACATCGCACAACAGCACCAACCCAATGAAATGTTCAATATGCGAGAAGACCTACCGGCCTGGCTCTTCTGGCAGCGCTACACCCAACTCCTCGAGCAGCTCCCAGCAGCCCAGCAGTGATGGGGCGTCAGCCAGCAGCAGCTCGTCCATTCTGCCGTTCCCCTCGGCCCGAGACCGGCCCTACAAATGTTCCGTGTGCCAGAAAGGCTTCAAACACCTCTCAGAACTGACACGGCACGAGAGGGTTCACACGGGGGAAAAGCCCTTCAAATGTGACACGTGCGACAAAGCCTTCAGCCAGTCGTCACACCTGCAGCACCACCAGCGAACACACAGCAATGAACGTCCATTCAAGTGTGCTGTCTGTGAAAAGAGCTTCAAGCACCGCTCCCACTTGGTGCGCCACATGTACGTGCACTCGGGTGAGCACTTGTTCAAATGCAACTTATGTGAACTGCACTTCAAAGAGTCTTCAGAGCTCCTTCACCACCCTTGCCACCCGCAGGGTTCTCGGCCGTTTCGCTGTGCCACCTGCGGTAAGGGTTTCAAGCGGCCATCTGACCTTCGCCAGCACGAGCGCACACACTCAGAGGAGCGTCCGTTCCACTGTGACGAGTGTCAGATGAGTTTCAAGCAGCAGTATGCACTGGTGCGCCACAGCCGTACTCATAAAGACCCCACAGACCGCCCATTCAAATGCAATCTGTGCGACAAGGGCTTCATGCAGCCCTCTCACCTCCTCTACCACCAGCACGTCCACGGCATGGACAACTTGTTCAAGTGTGCCTCATGCCAGAAGGAGTTCAGCCAGTCAGGAGAGCTGCTCAGGCACAAGTGCGGGGAGTCGTCCAACAACTCGCCTGACAAGCCATACAAGTGTGACGTTTGCGGCAAAGGCTACAAGAAGAGTTCCACGTTACAGCGTCATCAAAACTCGCACTGCCAGGAGAAGCCCCTCAAGTGCTCGCTCTGCGACCGCCGCTTCCTGTCCTCTTCAGAGTTTGTGCAGCATCGCTGCGACCCATCGCGGGAAAAGCCACTGAAGTGCCCTGACTGTGAGAAACGTTTCAAGTACTCGTCGGACCTGAACCGACACCGGCGCGTGCATACAGGCGAAAAACCGTACAAGTGCGGTCATTGCAATAAGGGCTTCAAACAACGCGAGCACTTGACCAAACACCAGAGCACGCACTCCAGAGAGGGTCAGTTCAAGTGTGTTTGGTGCGGAGAGCGTTTCAGTGACTTGGGCTCCTTGCAGGACCACACAGTGCAGCACACAGCTGATGGAGGGGGCTACCCTGTGCCCCAGTGCATATAAACCCTTGACTTCTTAGTTTGAACTTTTGTCTGTCCCTTCTGGGCTATTTATTCAGCCTAACATTAACCACACTTTCAGGAGAGTCCTGAATTGTTCTATTCATTCCAACAGTGCTACATCAGGGTTTTGTTGCTCTGCTAATCTGCCCAGTTAATGTTACTCCAAGTCTTGTCATTCCATAAAAACTGAACATTTTTTTGTCTCTTCTTAAATCTGGTCCTTATTTTAATAAACCCAACCCTTACCACAACCACGTAACTCCCAGGAACAAGTGCCATATTGCAGGTTGATCTAGCAGATCCACCCTAATTTCCTCCCCTCAGAAATGAGCAGCAGAAGCATCCCTGTTACGTCAGTAAAAAGTAAGACAGGATTTGTTGTTTTTAAAACAGTTTGGTAGGATGTTTAAGAGAGTATTGAGTAAATCATTCAGGCTGAGTCGCAACTTTTAGTATCCACTAAAGTGGAGTCCTCTTGTTTTTCTTCTTCCCCCCCCTCTTGCTACTATAGCCCTTTTCAAACATGGGATGCAAAGCATTCCATTAAGGTGATAGCAGATTGTCATTCAGGCATAGGTCATATTTACGTTATTGGCGCCCATGGTCTCATTCAGACATGCATCAGACCTACTATGGTACTCATGCAAAATCTTTTCATACCTCAAGAAAAAAAGCTTGAGTGTCATCAGCATTGACTCCAGACTTTAGATTATTTTCTCTGTGTGCGCTGCAGCAGAGAGATGTTTCTTCTGAAATTGGAAAAGCAGAAGAGCATCACAGAGGAATTATTTAACTAGAATTCTAGAAACTAGAATTTGACTTAAAGAGATCAAATGTTTTGCACACAATGAACTGAGGAATTCAGGAAGTCACGTGTGTAATCTCAGTTAACGTGTCCACTTGTCCTGTATCAAAACTGATACTTAAGAGTTTACGAGGTCTGATCTTGTAGGATTGCCATTGCGACTTTTACATAAAAGTGACCCGAGTGCTCATTTACATGAAGTTTACTCATTTCGATGGTGTCAGTTTAATGGAAAAAAACTGCATGTCTGCAATGGGTTTGTGATGACTGCTCTTGGCCTCCCTTCAGTTTCTCCCCCTCTCATTATTACCTACATCTTTCCTCTGCTTCCTGCTCTTCCTGACTCAGCCTGTCACTGTTTAGTATCAGAAGTTTGCAAAGTGTGACTTTCCATACCGCCCTCCAAGACACGCATGCACTCACTTTAATATCTTTGGGTAAAGAGTGGTCTGAAATGCTTTGGGTATCCTTAACCTCCATTTTTATTTTTACTCTTCTTATTAAAGAAGTGGCCAGTGAAGGCCTCATTTTACACCAATTAGCAATAACATAGCAGCCAAAGGTGTTGACCCAGTGTGTTGGAACAAATTCTATCCACAGAGGCACCACAGGCCCCCAAAGATCTGCTGCCAATGTCAGAGCTTTTTTTGGCTCCACGAGAGGCTCTAATGCAATATTAGGCTGGTGGTTTTAATGTTATGGCTGATCGGTGTATGTGAAGTGAAACGGCATTGGGGATTTGGGAATGCGTTGTCCTACGGTTAAATAATTCTCTGTGTGAACAGTATAAAGCTACACCCTGTGGTGTGTAGACTAATCAGCCAGCCCAAATTTAAGTCTGCAAAAGCTTCAGCTGTTCTAATCCTTCAATACAGAAAAATATATTTCACACTAATGTACTATTCCTGCAGAGGTCAGTGCTGTCGTGCATTTAAAAGTGTCAAAGTCTCTCATCCTCATCCTGTATATAACTCTGGATGTGTGGGTGTGCTTAGCCAGATGAGTCGGAAATGTCTTTCTTATGAAAATAGGTATTGAAGAGCTGTTTTTGTATTCTTGCTACTTTTTACCACGTGAAATGTTATGAAAAATGCTTTTTTTTCTTTTTTCTTTTTTTTTTGTATTTCGTTTTCATTTTTGTAGTCCATGTAGTGACTGTGCCAGTGCGTCGCGAGGAGTCTCAAAGAGAAACCCGCACATGAGTCTGAATGCGTGAATGTAAACGGTGTTCTGTCAAACAGGGAAATTCAGACTGAAGTGAATTGTAGTAGAATTATTTCAACCAACCTGCCTTTTTCTATTTCTTTGTTATTACTGTTGTTATTACTAACTGTACTGGTCTTTGTGAGAGCTGTTTCTGCGGGACTGTCCTGCAGCATGTGTTGAATAATTTCCACGGTTTGAAAGACCTGTTAAATCTGTTTGTCCTGCTACGTACGACGTCGTGTCTGTCAGGGTGGGTTTATTACCAGAGAGATTGGCTCCTTCCTCTCCTCTGAAAGCTATGAGATTGTAGTTGTGCTTAAGGGTCCTGGAACACCAGTTAGTTTACATGTTGGGTGTGAACGCCGTGAATGCTCGATTCATGGTTTGAGTGCAGTATTGAAAAGAACCGAGTACACACTGAGGAGACAGAAGTAACTTTATTTTTTTAAATTCTAGCTTGCAGTTCTTTTCTTTTTGTTTTCGCCTTAAAAGTGGGGCCGCGGTGCCTCTCTGCCTCATCTACTCCTTTCTGTTTCTATCCACCATCATCATTATTATTATTATTATTATTATTATTATTATTATCATTAATTATTTTTTTACTTTTATGAATCTGGTATTGAACGATGTTCAGAACAAGGTGGATTTGAGGTTTAAAAAACAAAAGTACTGTAAGTTGTTTGTTTGTTTGTTTTTTAATTAATGTTATTTGAATTGATATGAATATCTGTATTCCTGGAGGGAGAGACCAGGGCCTTGGGGTAGGTGTGCCACAGCTTTGGAAATGCAGAATTACTATGACACACACACACACACATCAGGAATCATTGGGGCTGGGTTCATATTTTGCCAAGAAACGCAAGTGTGCAAGGACTAGTTGATCGGTGCTGACACATCATTAGATGTGTATAATAGAAAATAGTCGCTCAAGTTGCAGAATAATGACCTCACTTATGTGTATTAATAATAATAACAACAACATACAAATGTATGTTCCAAGCCAAAGATTAACCTAATGTCAGCCAAGCAGCACTGTTACAGTGATTAGTACTCCTGACCTTGGCTGCCTGGATGCATTATTTTATTTCTTTTTTGTTCATTTTTTTTATGTCGTAGAGTACTGTTTGGGTCGGACCAAAAGTTACAGCGAGGAAATCTTCAAAATCAAGTGGGGTGGGTGGGTTTTTAAAAATTTGTCGTATCTGATGAGCAAACAGAGGAAAACATTTTGTACAAGCACAAATGATTACTCCCTACCCTCCTGCAGTGAAAGGCCAGTAAAGGCACCAGTTAACCCACCCGTTGTTTACTGTTTCCTTTTCAGTTCCAATAAATAACCCCGTCAGACCCTGGTGTCTCTTGCTCTCTGCATGCTTGCCGTGTTAGTTCCTGTGTTTCTGTCTTTGGGAACCAGTGTCACCAAGCCCTTCCTCCACACAGCGCCATTCCCTCAGATATCATTTCTTCTTTTTTTCCCTTTTTTTTTGTCCAACCCCTCCCTCCCAAATTGTACTGTAGTTCATGTGAATGATGTTGAAAACAAACCTTTGAAAAGAAAAAAACTTTGTGGCGACATACAGTACGTGTACATTCATGCTAAGATTATCTGTATGTATGTAGCATTCAATTACAAACGGCACTAACAAATAAAACTTTTTTTCCATTTATAAATCTATAAGATTAATGAAGTTATTTGGTAAATGGCCTGTATTTGTATAGTACTTTACTTAGTCCCTAAGGACCCCAAAGCGGTTTACACTACATTCAGTCATTCACCCATTCACACACACATTCCACACACTGGTGATGGCAAGCTACATTGTAGCCACAGCCCAAAGCCCATCGGTATTTTGGAACTAAAGCCTTCCTGGAATTCGCACGTTCACCTCGTTAGATACCGAGAAGCCCTTCGACCGTGTCAAAACCTGTATACGTCCATCTGAAAACAGTTTTTCTTGGTTAAAATAAAAATCTGAAATCCAGTGTGTCAGATTATTAGACCATTTCATTTCAATTACCATTCAGACATTACAAATGTTATACAATTCTCAGTTTAGTTCAGCACATACAGCTTCAATCATGGGGAAAACTGCTGACTCGACAGCTGTCCAGATGACGATCATCGATTTGCTGAAACAGCTGGCTGTTTGCAGAGTGCTGTACGGAAGCATATTAACGGTATTATGCACCTTCTACCCTATTATGGTAGGAGACACTCCTGAACCAGAGACGTCAGAGGCATCTTACCTGGGCCAGGGAGAACAACATCTGGATGTGGACCTCCTCTTAGATGAAGGAACAGAGCGGTAGTGAAGTCCCATGTGAATGTCCTGCACTGTGTGATCATTTGTGGTGCAGTGTGGTGTTGTTGGTGGTTGATCAACTCCAAAGTCAATAGAGTGTCTACCAGGACTTTTTAGAGAAATTCAGTAAAATCTTAAGAGCTTTATGGAGACAGCAATTTCCTTTCAGCTTCTACTCATAATGCCAAAACTGCTACCAAATAGTTTGGTGACCATGTTATTACTGTGCTTGACTGACCAGCCAGTTTACCATCACCTGAACGCCACAGAAACTCCGTGAAGTATTGTCCAGAAGAAAATGAGAAACACCCAACCCAAAAACACAGATGAGCTGAAGGCTCATATCAAAGTAACCTGTAACACCTCAGCAGAGATTGCCTCCATGCCACACTGCACTGATGCAATAATTCATGGTAAAGGAACCCCAACCAAGTACTAAGTGACCACGCTTTAGAATTGGAACATTTCTCTATCAGGAATCCTTTTTTTGATTAATACTGAATTTCTGATTGTCAATCAATAATAATTAAAATTAAAACAAAAGAAGCCTTGATATGTCTCATGAATATTGAATTCATCCATGAAAATATATGAAATTTACCAGACGTTTTCGGCTTCAGATGTAAAATACTATTTAATATTACGTTTGAAATAGCTGATTTTTTTTTCAATCATGTTCTAATCTGTTTCTTTCTTACATGAAAGAAACACAGAAAGCATAGCAGGGTTGTTGTTATTATTACTCATTAATTAACAAAAAATGGAGAATATTATTGTAGAACTATTACAAAATACTATAGTGAGATATGTATATTCTTTAAGAAAATCCATGCTACCAAGTTCAAATTTAAGGCCAGAGTTGAACTCAAAAGGTAAAATAGAAACAATGAATTGTATTTCATACTTGAGACAACTCCAATTCATATGAGACAAATTTCGTTAAAACAGAGTGAACAGCAAGGGTGGCAATCTGAAAACTGAAGGTTGCTTTTGTAGAACCTCCAGGGGACCTTCAAGAATGTTCCCAGATGTTTCCCTAAAGGTTATTTAAAAAAACAAAACAAAAACAAACAAACTTAAGGGAACCTCCAGGAAAAGCTTCCTAAAGGTTTTCCTCTAGAATGTTTTCACATTTTGGAGAACATTCTAATTGAGCAAGGTTGCGCTTTGCTGGGTGAAAGTGTGAAGATTTTACAATTTTTCCAAGTGCGCTCGAGAGCATATCTAGTTTTAGGAAAGTGACAGGAGCAACTAAAATCTAACGAGTTCTGCCTTAGAGAGGTAGTTTTTGCACCTTGCTTACAAACAGACGAGACGACACCTGTTACATACCGGAGCCAGCTTTGTTTTTGTTTTTGTTTTACTTACTTTTGCACTCCGTTTTTAAATAGTTGAGAAATCCGTCACATCCTTTTCACCAGGGGGCGCTGTGGCCCGGCTATCCACTGGAAGGTCTCGTTCCTCATTTTCACCCCGGCAGCCAGCGGCTTTCACATCCGGGCGGCTCTCTTGCGCCTCTTCAATCGCAATCCGCTTCCCTTCCCTGCGCTCTCGACTAGGGGAGGTCCGCAGGTGCAGAAGAATCCCCTTGAATCGTGGGGTCTCCGTGAGCGTGTGGCACCGGGCCTCCGAGACGCTGCTTACCCCGCACAGCCGATCGCACATGACGCTGTCTCCGCCGATGGTGGTGCACGGCGCCGAGCGCTCCCCGTCGGTGCGACATCCTCGCGCTCAAGTAGCATCGCAGGCTACCGTTAGCTAACATCATCGATCTCTCCGCTACTCCACCCCCTCCTCTCCCCGAGATCGATCCCCGCTGTCGATCCATCACATCGGTTTTCGGTTGATAGCGAACACCGGCCCACGGTGGGCACCCCTCATTCCCGGACCAGCGCAGGAAGGCCGCCTGTTTCTCCTCGGATTTGGGGCCCGCAAAGAGCAACGTTAGCCTCGGAGTTTAGACCCGTAATTTTTAGACCACCGACTTCCTTTCCAGCCCCCTCTGTGGCCTTTCAGGGGTTCGGTTCTTCTCTACCTCAGTGCCCCGATGCTTCCCCGTCCCTGTGTGTAACCTCAGCTGCTAATCACTCCAAGATCCACCACCCCCTCCCCGTCTCTGCTGCTTCTGTTAACCCCACCAAGGAGTGCTGCTCGGCGGGCAGTGACTGCGGCTTTTCCCGGCGGACATCCCTGGTTTTCTCATCATTCCTGCCTCCACTTTTCTGACTCTGGTTGCTTATCTCTGCACGATAGCTGGCTGGCCAGCTCCGCTTTACACCCACACACGTTATCCCCATTCATACAACCCCGCATCCCCACCCCACCCCCATTTTAGTCTGCCATCCACATCCCAGCAGATCTCCGTGACAGGCGCCCCACGGCACCCGAGCCACGGGTCTCGCCATGCCGGGTCCGGTGGCCGGTAGCAAAGCCCGTGTGTACGCAGACGTCAACACGCTGAAGACCCGCGAGTACTGGGACTACGAGGCCCACGTACCCAACTGGAAGTGAGGACATTTCTGATTACTGCAGCGTGCATGATAATCGTATGATAAGGGATTTCTGTGGAGGGGAAATATGGCAGATGGGCGTCTATTATTATACATTTAGCTGTGAGGGTGTGATGACACCATGTCTCCCGACCTTCAAGCCTGCTGTTCTTCACTGTTTGACACTTTCCTCCTCCTTACCTCCATCTCTTTCACCTATCCAGCCTGACTTGTATAACATTTTGGCTTGGTATCAGAACCAGAAGTCAGCGGGTAGAACATTTAGAATCAGCTTATAGACTGGCTTAATTGTATGTATCTGGAAAAAAATTCCTCTCTCCTCATATTCCTGTTTTTCTGGCTGTCCCTATAGCAACCAGGAGGACTACCAGCTGGTTCGAAAGCTGGGCAGAGGGAAGTACAGCGAAGTGTTCGAGGCTATCAACATCACCAACAATGAGAAGGTGGTGGTCAAAATCCTGAAGGTGAGCAGATTGATTGGGACAGCACTGCCATCATGGGCATTTTTATTACATTTTAAAGAATAACTATTATTTAATAATATTTTATTGCCAAATATATCTGCAATAGAGCCTTATACTTACCATACCACCAGTTGTGAAAAGCTATTAGATAAATACACAGACTGTATATAAAAGGTGGGAGAATTCTGTGTAATTGTGTATGCATTTGTCTATGCTAAAGATCCTGAGTTCGATCCCAACAGGAAATAAAAATCTCTCGGGCATTGCATTAAGTCAGATATGTGGATCTACCTGCTGTAGTGAGCCCTTGTGAATATGGGAGTAGCTAAAAGTAGCTTTTAGTACTTAAATACTACAATTTCAACAAAACTCAGGGATAAACTTGTTATAGCACATTTAAATCCATATCAGAGCATTCCATTAAAATGCTCCTAAACCAACAGCACAAATGAGGGTGAGAGAGCTGTTGGCTACAGCTCTTTGCATTGAGGTGCATTTCACCCCTATATAGTTGTTATGAAAATGGATTTTAGCTCTTGAGAACAAAACAGTCTCCTGTAGCACAAAGCAAACATCCTTATTTTTGCTGTAAAGTTTGGTAATTTAACATGGAAGCCTTTTGGGATCGATTTACTTCTGGAACAGGCCTCAAGTGGCCATTTAAGGAACTGCAGTTTTTGGCCGTGGAGATTTCTGCTTCAATTACTGTGAATTTTAAGAAAACCTCAAAGCAGAGTTTGACCAGCTGATGATGTATGACTGCATACATAATTGTTAAATTAATGAATAATGAAGACATAGTTTTTTTTAGTCTTGAGTATTTCCTGAATAATTAGTCTTTTGCTAGGCTAGGCAGGTTATTCCAAACATCCCTTTGCCTGAGTACATTTTCCACCTCCTCCTGGAAGATCTTGAGGCGCTCCCAGACCAGATGAGATGTCGAGTTTCTCCAGCGAGTTTTAGGTCAGTTGTGCGTGCCCTGAAAACCACCAAAGGAAGGCACCTACCACGCTTGGGGGGGGGGAACTCTTCCCCCATCATTTTGCAGTAGAGAAACCTGGCCTCAGTCGTGGTGTTGCTGACTCTCATCCCAGCTGCTTAAATGAACCCAAAGACATAATTCTTAAAATTCTGGCAGCGTGAAAGGATTATTTTTTGTCTTAAACCCTGCTAATGCGCTGAGACCGTGTAAGCTGAAAATAGATGCACCTTAGCTTTCCAGTTTTCCTGCATTTGTCAAGTTTAGATTACATGTTTGTTGAATTAGTGATTAAAAAAACTCCAACATCAGAGTCCAAAGTTTTTTCCTGACAAACATTTTGCCAGATGGAAAAAAACAAACAAACTTGGGCCGCTCTGCCCGATCGCCTAAACAGCTAGCGGGCCAGTGATGGCAGCTCTGGGTCACTCAATCACTGCTGATCTGGAGCTAATTGCAGCCCTGCAGTTAAGCCAGCGAGCAAAGCCCCCTGCTGCTTTTGGAAAATCCCAGATGAAGATTAACGAAGTTGGTTCCAGCAGGATGATGACGTGTGGTTACTGTGCTGCAGAGAACTGCCAAACATTTGCATCACATCAGTAATAAATATAACTAATAATAAAGGCAAATATGGGAAATAACCAAACTCCTTAAATTAGGTGCTGACACAAAGCTCCATTTGTAAGACGTAGGTGGTGCGAACACTACAACCGGCTTGGATTGACTGGCTCTATTACTGCTGCCTCACTACTGGTGGATTAAGCTAATTGAGTACACAACATTCACATATCCAAGTCATTTGAGCCCTTCTTAAAAACAGCCAGTAGAGTCTTCTTTTTCTGCTCGGATCACAGCATAAATATCTAGATTTTTAGCTGTAGACCCTGCGTTTGATTCATTTTTGTCTTGTCACAGTTAGTAGTCACTATTTAACATGGTTACTAAACAACTATATGACTAAGTGCAAGAGGTCTAACCACTAAAAAAAATTGAGTGATGCCTGTGACAGATGAGGATTAGCTGACAGTCACTTAAATGGAAACCTCAGACTGAGTGAAGCTAAGAGATGCTGAAGAATGCAGCAGCAGCGACAGTGCAAGCAGAGTCAGCAGATATGAGGCGGGAGTGAGAAGAAGCAGCAGGGCAGCAAACCTTTCAGATTTGACATCTTTTCCTCTGCTGTTTTTCATTTATTCTGAGACTGCTCTGTTAAATCTTTTTATTAAATCTGGCTGTTTTGTTTTTCATGCTTGTTTTAGCCTGTCAAGAAGAAGAAGATCAAGCGAGAGATCAAAATCCTGGAGAACTTGCGAGGAGGGACCAATATCATCCGTCTGGTGGACACAGTGAAAGACCCAGTGGTAGGCTTGCTAATAGCATGTTTATGTTTTTATGAAGTGTCAAAATGAATCGAGATGTAAAACTAGGGCTAGAGTATGAGCAGCCACAATGTCAGCCAGAGATGCAGCTACTAGATTAAAGCTCCGTCTTTCTGCCTTCTTTGTTTCCCCGTCATTCTCTCAAGAAAACAAACTGTCCCAAGCTCACAGCATTGTGAATAATTACATTTATATTAGGTCTTTGATTTAATGTCAGCCAAATAAGGGATGCGCCATTCTCACTGTTACTTTCCCCCAGATTAAAATGAGTAAACCGGGTTGACTGGAACCATTTCTTTTAAGCTACAAGTTGGTGTCAGTTTAGAGGCTGCAGTGTTTACCTTGAATACTTCCAAGGCAGCCATGTTGTTCTTCCCATTGTATGTTTGGAAAATTGCTGCACTTCTTGGTGAATTGCATTTGCTGACTGTCGGTGAGTGGAGAAGTGTGAACCTAATGGTACAAAAAGATTTTGTAGTATGTTTCAGCTCCATAGGTATTCACACTGTTGTTTTATTATTATTACAGCCAGTTCCCTCTTGTTTTGTTTTCTTTTGGGGTGGCGTTGAGCCAGAAGGAAGCAAATGCTAGCTGCTGTGGTTAGAAATATGCAACTGTAGGTTTTCTGGTTGCATCACACAGAAATGCATGTAAAGGATGATTTGCTTCGCCTCATAAGTGCACTAGCACCACTGACGAGGTGAAGACGTTCAGTTTGGTGACGAAAATGATCTAAAGCGAGGCTGTTGTGGCGTTTCATTTGCCTCTGAAGACGGATGGTTGAGCTGGGAGTGACTTTACTCTCAAACTGTATTCCAGTAGTGAAGTTGGAAAATCAAGGAAAACATGATTTGCTTTGCTCCTTAGTGAGGTCGAGCTCTTTGTGCGTCAGTAGAAATACAACACGGGGCTCTTTTTGTGCTTAAAAAGGTGCTGCAGCACATTCACGGATAGTGCCTGATCAATGCTCTGCGTACGGCTCATTTAGCGAGTCACAAATGCGCTGCTCTGACTCGAAATCCTACTTCAGGGGCATTGCAGTTGAAAACTGGGAAGTTACACTTCAGCTGGAACTCTATCATGCTAAATTCTGTACATCAGTCTAATGAAAACTTATGAGTTATAAAACAAAATAATTAAATAACCTCCATGCAGTCATCATAAAGGGCCATCGTCATAGCAAGCTTGTTTGCCTGCTGCTGTAAAGTTGGATATTTTAACACGGCCAGCTGTGTGAAATCATTGCTTCTCTTTTGTTTTTGCCTCAAGTGGCCATTTGAGGAACTGCAACTTTTCTTTTTAGCACCTGGATCGCTGGTTTATTGTGCCATTGTGTGCTCACCTGAGCATTTGTTTGTTCGCATGACAAATACTGCAGGAAGCCCCTTACGACATCGTTGTCTTTAGCAAATGATAGACTCTGTGTCGGCACGAGAAACAAAGTAATCTTATAATTCCAGTTTTGCTGTAATTACCGTGTGATTGTTTTGGCTCTCAGCTTCCCATCGGACCTAAAATTTGTGGCGTTTTAATTTTTGTTTTGTAGTCAACAGAAGTTACAGGAGTTTTATCATTTGACCACTTATTTGTTTCTATATTCTGTGTTTTCAATCTGAAATCCACCGCGACGACCAGACTGGATATCTCCGTTTTACAATTTTCTGAGCTGGGACACATCAACCGACCAGGAAGGAAGGATATTTTTAGGCAGTGGAAATGCTCTGACTAAGCCAGGAGGCCTTGTTCCAGTGCAGCGGTGGGAACCCTGCGGGGTCCTTTGTCTGTTTGTTCCTGTGAACTTCATTGGGTTAGAAAATGATCATTGTATGCACAGCTTTTTGAGTGCACGGCTGAGTATCAGGGATGATTCAAATGGTTGTATCGTTCGTCCCGTTTGGGTTGAAATCACATGGTGGGGGCTGCCAAATCACTGGTTTATCAGGTGATTGAATCAGAAATAAGCGTATTCCTGATTTATATATTTCTCTCTCTGTGGTGTTAATTGTTTGTTTTTCCTCCTGATTTCTCTCCACACCCTTCTCATGCTCTCTGTGGTGGCTGTATAGTCCAGAACGCCAGCACTCGTCTTTGAATGCATCAATAACACAGACTTCAAGGTACAATCCTCGCCTCTTTCCTTCATTGCTCGGTGCCAAGTCTCTCATAGCTGCAATCAGTAAGGCTGAAAGAGCAGCAAACCTCAGTGCTTATTTGTGTTATTTTTCTCCCCCTGCAGGAGTTGTACCAGAAGTTGACAGATTACGATATCCGTTTCTATATGTATGAACTACTGAAGGTGAGACATCTCAGCTTTAGCAAACATCGTAGTTTTGTTTTGGATGCTTACATTATTCTACTTTACAGAAACAAAATAATTTCACAAAAACCAAAAACTACCAGTGTCAGTATTGTTAGCCCCCTCGTCTCCTGACCAGTTCTGATGGTATTCTGGCACGGCCCTTGGGCTTCAGTTCACCCCGCAGATTTCAAGTCAGGACTTTGTGCAGGCCAGTCAGTAACGGTCACTTTGGTCTTCTAGAATTCGTTTTTCATCAGGAGCTACATATGTTTTGGGTTGCTGTTGTGTAGGAAGACAAAGCGATGACCCAGACCCAGTTTCACTCCTGACTGCTTGAGGTTTTCTTTGAAAATCTTCACAGATCCTTCTTCCTTTTCTTGATTACTTCCACCTCGACGAGATTCCCGGTTCCAGACTCGCCAACCTCCGCTGTGGGGACGGTGCTTTTCCTCCAAATATAAGCAGTGTCTCTCTGCAGTATATATAAACTTTCTTTAGGTCATTAAAGTTTTAAACTGTTTACAAATTTGATGATTAACCTAATTTTACAAGCTTTGAGTATTACCAATTTAAAGGACGTCATTTCGCAGCAGTGTGTTTTGTTATGGCTTAATGAAAAGGTCTGTTTTTCAGGGGGCTAATAATATTGTCTATAATATTTCTGTTATAGAAATAATTAATGCTGTCTAAAGAAAACTAGTGAGTTTAGAAATGCTATCTTGAAAATCTGTTCTGTTTACCAAAAAAAGAAGCACTTTAATACCTTTTTATGTTGGTGTGTATGTGTGTGTGTGTCAGGCTCTGGACTACTGTCACAGTATGGGAATCATGCATCGTGATGTCAAACCTCACAATGTGATGATCGACCACCAGTTGAGAAAGGTAGGCAGTGCTCTGTGTAGTCTTATTTTGTTCTCCCCTCACACCCCCACACTCACCCTCCCTCACTGGTTATTTTCACCACGGCTTTTCATTCCCATCTTTTGTTATCTCTCTTTTTTTTTTTCTTTTTTTTCCCATTTTGAAAAGCAGTTGTTATTGCATTAGCGTGGGCTTTCAAATACGCAGCGTCCCTGCGCGAGTGCATTAGGCATGAGAACCTTAAAATAAACACAGATGTAATTTCCATCTACGTAAATGTCAGGCTCACTGCACACTGTTGGTGCATTTTCATTAGCTATTAGAATCAGATAATTAAAGCGTTTATGATCATCAGTCTGCAGATGCCTCAGGTCACTTTTTATAGGTTATGATGTTACTTAAAAAAAACAAGACCTTTCCAACTCTCTCGGTTACTTCTGACAGCATGTAGTCCTACGTGTATGTGAAGGACTATGGATCTATTTTCTGTCGAGAGTCGCTTGCTCCCGAGTGCCGAGAAAGGCACTCCGTCTCTCTCGTCTCTCTTCCACTTCCAGCGTGAGGAGTGAGCAACACTAACAGAAAGGAAATCCACTAATCAGCACAGCACAAACACCACAACAAATCAAAAACTGGTCTGCTTTAACTGCTCACAGCTTTAGTGACTTAAGGTTAGGCAGCTCGCTGCCACACTGGTTATAGATTATTTTAAATACATGAAGATAGATACTTTGATCCCACAGGGGAAATAATTGTTTAAAAGCAACAGGATAAATAATTCTATATGAATTACGAGGATAAGTAACAGAATGCACCTGAGTGGTCATCAGCAAATGGGAGCGCTTCTATTAAAACAGACATTTTTTGCAGTGTGCTGGTCTGGAGCATTCGGGTGTATGAATGCACCTGCAACCCACAGGCTACATCTCAGTCTACAGGCCTCAGTCAGCATATTAAAGGTTAAAGTTCATGACAGCGCAATTAGACAAACATTGAATCAGGTGTGGCTTGTTTGGAAGTGTTACCAGGAGAGAGTACGGTGGCCCTGAGAGGTCAAACAGACTGCAACATAAGAAGACACCAGCAAATAGAAAAATTGTAAAAGCTCACAAACCTCTGGGGACCAAATAACGTTACAGAACAGTGGCGGAAGTGGCATGCTAACAGTAAACAGCTAATGGCAAACATGTATGTACAGTATTATATGAATATGTGATTCAAAGGGTTAGGGTTAGCATCTATTCTCATTCACAGCACGGTTGAACCTTCTGCTTTGAGTCTTTTTGTTTCTGTCACTTCTGCCGCTGGACCGTCAAGTTATTGTGTCCCGAGAAACACTTTCTGTTGTGCTAAATTCAACTTTTGTTGTGTTTCGTGTGCTTTCGCAGTGTTTGTCTATTTTCTGGTGGTTTCTTAAGTCGCGGTATATTTGACGTCTCAGGGCCACTGTAGGAAAGGATGTTCTCTATAAAACAAGAACATCGCAGCATGGTTTAGGTCTGTAAAGTTGAATGTGAACAGATGAGATCGAAGTGAAAATGCTTGGTCACAACATGCAGCAGCACATTTGGTGAAAACCAAAGACAGCAAGCATATCAGGACAAATACCGCATATGCACTTTGGCAACAGTGGGAGAGAAAAATGTGAAGCGATTTGTCAATTTGGCCCAAATTGGAATAGAATAATGATCTCGAGCACAGCAGGATTGCTGAAAAAGAAACGAATCCAGGTGCTGCAGTGGTCCAGTCAAAGTCCAGACCTCAACCTGATTAAAATGCTGTGTCAGCACCTTAAGAGAGCCATGCATAAACAAATACCTGCAAATGCATTGAACCAACACTGAACGGAAGAAAAGGCCAAAATTCCTCCAAAGCGAGACTGACGAAGTCATCAAAATATTAAAAGTCCTGTATGCTCAGAGCAAAGCCATATTTAACTCTGACACATTTGGCATTAACAAGCCTTCACCGGGAAGTTAAATACATTTAATGCCCCAGAAAGCCCGCTTTCTAATAATGTATTCACAATAGGAATCATTGACTAGTTTGATATTTTTCATTTTAAAGCCAGTAATATTTATATATCAGATAAGAAATTACATGTTTTATTTGTTTACATCATGGTTTTTTTTGTGCTTTGTGTGAAAGCAGTAGCAGATCCTGTTTCCTGATTGAAAACAATTCGGTTTTTAATGTTGCAACTTATGTAGGTCGAACTGCGATCTTGAGTTTACTCAGAAACAGCAGCGTCGCGGGAATAAAATCTGATGACAGAAGGGGGAAAAAATGGGTTGCTGCAGAAGTGACAGAAATCAAATTCATCAAAAAATGTTGCCAACAGTTAGCATAACAAAAATATCCAAAGGATGTCATCCTCTGTCAGTAAGACGTCTCAAAGGCACACAGGCATTTCCAGCGGTGCCACAAGGAAATGAGCAGCAATGTGAAGCTGAAATGCAGAAATCTGCGTGCAGCAGACGAAAAGCCGACTTCCCCTTGAAACGTGGAGATGTTCGGAACAAGCAGAGTGTGGACTTGCAGCCAAAAAGCCTTTTCTCTGAACTGGCAACAAAGTGCTCAAACTCAGCTACACACACAAAGCTTGAGAGCAGAAAAATGGCAGCAGGGAGTCAAAATTTGAAGTATTTGGTTTGAACAGACCACATTTTGTTCAGTGAGCTGGAGGGCACTTCAAGGACGAGTTTCTGCAGGGAACAGTGAAGCTCAGTGGAGGCTATGCTGGGCAGAATAAGTTCTCTGTGGAAAGAAATTCAGACTGCAGGTTTATCTTTATTACAAGAAAAGAAAAACAGACTGTAAGATGTCCAGTAGGGGGCAGCAGGCTGATATAGATGTGACTTCACCCAATTTACCCTTAAATTGCATTAACAGGATGTGTCTCTGCTGTGTGTGTTTTTTAGCTACGTCTTATAGATTGGGGTTTGGCAGAGTTTTACCACCCGTCCCAGGAGTACAACGTCAGAGTGGCCTCACGATACTTCAAAGGCCCTGAACTCCTCGTGGACTACCAGGTAACACGCACACTGTTTTCTCACATGCAGATAATTGAGATGTCTGTTTTGTCCTCATCTGCAGTGCTGTTTGATGATTGTGTGTTCCAGATGTATGATTACAGTCTAGACATGTGGAGCCTGGGCTGCATGCTGGCCAGTATGATCTTTCAGAAAGAGCCCTTCTTCCACGGACAAGACAACTACGATCAGGTGCCTGTCACACGAATTTTTATACGAGATGAGACAAAAGAGTAAACATTAAAAACTGATTCCATGCACACTTGCGTTAAAAAACTGGTCTGCCTCGGCTCATGGCACAAACACACAGCTGTTTGTGGTGTCCTTTTCTCAGCTAAAGGTACTTTTTGTAATTACTTTTTGTAAAATGTAATTAAACCTTTCACCACCAGGGGTCCTCATTTTACCAGAAGGTTTCAGTGCAGTTGCTCATTCTAACTTAACTTCTGTGGGGAACCTTTGTAGAGCCTACAATGTAACCTGTTTAATAGACGATGTAGTGAGATAGTGTCCTGATGTTTTCATATGTGGCACTAACTTATAAACCAATAAATGGCAGGGTTTGTCGCTGAAGCATAATTTGGCATAATAAATGCAGTAATTGGTCTGAGTTTCCCACAGTTTGGTAGCATAGACTATATATTAAAAGATGGAGGTAACCACTGTCTTAAAGCTTGTGTGTTACATTTTTTAATGTTTTGGAAGGTGTTAAAAGTCTGCTCTGACATGTATGATCTTCCACTGTTGTTTTTTCCAGCTGGTGCGGATTGCCAAAGTCCTGGGGACAGACGAGCTTTTCGGCTACCTGCGTAAATACCACATTGAGCTAGACCCACGCTTCAAGGACCTCCTAGGACAGTAAGTTCACTCGGCCTCAAGAAAAATTACATGAAAATCTAGAGAAAGACAATCGATCAACTCATAAAAGACAATAAAATTAAAAAAACAACAAGGGAAATAAAATGAAAGCAAAACATTAAACAAATAAAATGTATTTGTCTATAAGGATGCTACACTTGATCCAAATGCCAAGAGGAATAAATGTCTTGTTAATAAAGATTTAAATGTGTGTACCATCTGAGCTGTACGGATATGGAGAGATGGATTATTCCATAGACCTGGTGCTAAGAGCAACTGGGTAGGTGACCTCAGAGTACTTACAGGTGTATGAATGTGATGTTCAAAGCTTTAAAAGTAAGCAATAAAATCTTAAAATCAATTCAAAAACGGAAAGGGAACCAATTAAGAGATGTTTGTGCTTTTTAATACCAGTAGAGAGGCAAGCTTCCGCATTCTGGACTAACTGCAACCAAAGATGACTGTTCGATACCAAAGGGAATTACAGTAGTGCAGGTGGGAAGTGATTGAAAATATCAATAACCTTTTCCAGGTCATTTTGCAAGAGATAAGGTTTTACTTTGGCAGTGACTCTGATTTGATAAAAGTAAATTATAGAGGCAGTCCTTATTTGTTGATCCATTTTAAAAAAAAACTTATCAAAAATCATGCCCAGGTTTGTTTGTTTTTTTATTACAGCAGCATGACAGTAACGAGCCGAATGACTCGGCGTGTCAGAAGAGTTGATTGAGGGGTGAAATTTACCAAAGCAAATAACCTCGGGCTTTCTTTCATTAAGATATAAGAAATTTATCATCACACAGAACTTAATGTTGCTAAGAAAGCTGAACTGATGCTCCCATGCATCTGCTTGTCAATTGAATGAGGATATATGCCTGGATGTTATTAGCAAAGCAGTGGAAAGAAAAATGATGTTTTCTAAAGGTCAAACTTAGAGGCAACATATACAATGAAAAAAGAAGTGGGCCCAGGATGCACCCTTGAGGCACTCCATAAGTGAAAGGTGCTGTTGTAGAAGAAGAATCTCCCACATGTACAGAGAAACTTCTATTCTTTATGATTTGAACCAAGTCAGAAGCATGCCTCCAAAAATGGAAACATGTTTGTCGTCATTTGCCTGCAGGCAGAGCAGGAAGCGCTGGGAACAGTTTGTGCAGACGGAGAATCAGCACTTGGTGAGCCCCGAAGCTCTGGACCTGCTGGACAAGCTGCTACGATACGATCACCAACAGAGACTGACCGCCACAGAGGCCATGGAGCACCCCTACTTCTGTAGGTTTTTTGGGTTTAATGACTAAATCAAAAGGAAATCTATTATTCTCAGAGATATTCTGGTTTTTAAACATGGTTCCCTTTCCCCTCGCTCCTGCAGACCCTGTAGTGAAGGAGCAGTCTTTGTCGAATTCTGACAGCAACATGGTTTCCAGTGGCAACACTACAGCGCGATGAAACACAGGTAACGGCTTAAAGAACATCATCAGAGGTCATCCGTGAGGAGTTGAAAGCACACACAGAAGTCCAAACAATAATCAGATGAAGTTTTCACGTGTGCTCAGATTTTAAGTTTAATTTTTCGCTGTAGAAAGAAGTTTTTTCCCACGCAGAGTGTACAGCGGATGTTAATGTTGTCACTTATTACGGAATCAAACTCAAAGTATTGTTAGTATTTCCGAGCTTTAAACGCTGCATGGTTGTACTGTTTACCACACTCCATATTATCCATTGTTGATCTACACACGTGTTCGTTGTTGCCATGGACGTTGCACGCTGTCGTTGTCGTGTCATTGTCATGAGACAAACAAAATCACAGTTTAGTAACGCAACGTGCTTACAGGAAAGTAACAGTAATCTAATTACTTTTTTGCAATAGTAATCCCTTTATAAACTCACTGTGCTTTTACCGCCATATCCAAAATTAGCTGAAAAAGGTGGATGCACACATTAAACGTGGCCAAAATCTTCAGTAATGAGGTAACAAGGAGTTTGCACAAGGATAATCCCCAGGAGCGAAAGGCTCAGGTTGGCTCTGTGTGATGTCAGTGTCTGAAAAAGGTGGACTAAAGCAACTCGTTTGGGGTGGAGGATGGCCTGAGGGCATGTAGTAGGCCTCAGAATCAGATAAATATGTAACTAATTAGGAATCGGTATTGTCTTACAAAGTGTTTCAGTCAAAAATTCAGATTCTCCTAATTGTCAGGTTTCATCCAGGTGTCTGCAAGACTGAATTTAAGTGTGAAAAGTCAAAGTTGATTATCAATAATGAGCATATCGTGATTTAATTTGGCATGCGGTGAGCTAATGGCATCCTCATAAAGCCTGCCAATCGTGAAGCTCCGTGAAGGTGCCTCATTTCCTTGTTGCTCAGAAACAGAAAGTGGAAGGCGACCGGTATTGGCGCTACAGCTGCCCGTCACGAATGAGCTAACTGCAGCGTGCTGTCAGTGTGGTTTTACAAACGATGAAATCCTCGTGTTACGGCTTTATTATCAGCACAACACCAGTGTTTATGTTTGTTATACATCGATAACTCCCTGATGATGTCTGTCTTCTGCTTTAAAGAAGCCTGGAAGCAAAACGTCCGTGAGTTGCTGCTTTAATTGATTCGACTCCTCTCACTCGTTCTTTGTCTCTCTTCACAGAAGCGGAAAAAGAAGTTTGTTACCTCAACTTTGTACCCGGTTGTGACAGTGACTTTGACAAGTGTACAGTGACAATGGATCAAAGTAACTCTGACCAGTTACACACTCACAGATACACACATCAGTGCAAGCACACCTCTACATGTACAAACACAGATGCAGACGTGTATACATAAACCCTCCTCCTCTGTATCAGTCTGTGATTGGCTTGTCCTGGTTCCCTGTCCAGCAGACCTGACCAGTGAGCTTGAAGCTGCTCCACCCCCTCCACCCATTGTCCCCCTCAGCTGGTCTCTGTCCTCACAGCTCAGTTTCATGTTGGCCAGTGAAGACAAACTACAATTCAGTCCCTCCTCCTCCTCTTTCTGTCCAGCCCTCCTTTATAGCTCCCCCCTCTTTGTTTGCATCAGCATGGAGAATGAACAGGAGCGTGAACCTGTACAGGTCCTGCCCCCGACCCTAACTCGTCTGTCTCCTTCCTGTTTTTTCCTCCCCACCCTCTTCCCCCTTCAGACAGACAGGCATCTTAGCACTACTCCAGATCTGAAAGTGGCATGGTGGACTCTCTCTAGATAGAATGATGATGATGATGACGATGATAATAATATTAATATTAATGAAAATTAAATGATTTTTATTTAGATGAACTGCACGCGTTGTGAGTGATTTTTACTGCTCATTTGTTTTGATATGGCGTGACATTTATTATGATTATTTTATATTTTGGTTAATAAAGGAAAATGGGTTGAGTTAAAGGGTTCCAGTTTACCTAAAATACACAAGATGGCCTTTAACCAAAGATATTTGGGTATTAAAACAACATGTGAGCAAAAACTGTGTAGTGCATTTAGTTTTGATGGATAAAAGCCAATATTAAGGTATTTTAAAGTTACTTTAGGGATGATGAACTCATTTTGCACTGTGGGTCATACAAAGCCCTCTTTGATGTCAAATAATTGCCAATTGATTAGATTTAATGAAATTTAGTGTTTTTCATTTGACAAAATTACACGGAAAATATACATGCAATCAAATTACTTCCGTGTCAGCATTTTGGGCCAACTTTCAGGTAACGCCCAGACTCTCTGTCCAGCCGCCGCCTCCAGCTCTTCTCAGGAGATACCGAGCGTGTCCTGGGTGCGTTAAAGGAAATGGAAAACCTGCACTCAGTGTTGTAAGAGGACACAGACTAAAAGTCGGTGAGCTAATCAACAGAAGTGATGAGGACGTTTGTGCAGTTAGTAACACAAACTTTTAGATGATAGAAAAAATTAAATTTGATGCTTGGGGTTTAAAAAAAAAAAAGACCAAAGAAAAGGGTACCTTCATTAAATTTTTAGTTTTACGACATCTCAAAACATTTTCAGTTCAATAAAACGCCTTTTGCATGTTCATCATATATTGGTGTATAAAAGTCTTTAACTCAATTCAATTTTATTTATATAGCGCCAAATCACAACAAAAGTCGCCTCAAGGCGCTTCATAGATACAGAGAAAAACCCCAACGATCATATGACCCCTTATTAGCAAGCACTTTGGCAACAGTGGGAAGGAAAAACTCCCTTTTAACAGGAAGAAACCTCCGGCAGAACCAGGCTCAGGGAGGGGCGGGGCCATCTGCTGCGACCGGTTGGGGTGAGAGAAGGAAAACAGGATAAAGACATGCTGTGGAAGAGAGACAGAGATTAATAACAGATATGATTCAATGCAGAGAGGTCTGTTAACACATAGTGAGTGAGAAAGGTGACCGGAAAAACTCAATGCATCATGGGAATCCCCGGCAGCCTACGTCTATTGCAGCATAACTAAGGGAGGATTCAGGTTCACCTGGTCCAGCCCTAACTATATGCTTTAGCAAAAAGGAAAGTTTTAAGCCTAATCTTAAAAGTAGAGATAGTGTCTGTCTCCCGAATCCAAACTGGAAGCTGGTTCCACAGAAGAGGGGCCTTTAACAACCCCTCATTCGTTGCATTTTGCTTCCAAAGAGCCAGACTTTGTATTTTTTAAAGTGGTTTTGAGCAACTTTTCAGGTTGTCACAAAATACACAATTTGTTCCCATTTCATTAGTGAATTTATGAAAAATACCAAAGGTAACCTAGTTAGAAGTGGTGATTCTCAAAGAGCTATTAGCAAAAAACCTGGTATATTGCAGCATGGGGGACAGTGTGTCCTTAAAAATGGGAGGAAACCTTTCCTGATGAAGGGAAACAAGGAGAAAAGGCTTAGTGATCCCAAATTACACAAGAACTGGACTGTAAATCGGTGACAACAAGTCTTATGGAGCGATGTGCTGTATTTCCAATAGGTTTCCAATTTTCCCAGCAAAATATAAAGAAATGAGGGATAGCTCCAAAGTTTTGCACAGTGCTATATGTAGTCCCATTGCTACTGTTTAGCTGATGAGGGGGTATGAGCCTTAATCTTTTGCAGCCTGGTCACTAACTTGTCCTCTGCTGTTTGGTGTTGTCCGTGAAAGTGTGCGCATTTCTCTGTGTAAAAAAACAAAAAAAGTGGCAGAAAGTAAAACCAGTACAAGCTGAAAAATACATAAGTATTCAAAGCAGTGGCATGGTAAATATTTGCATATTCAACACGTTTGACATTGCAGTCACTCACTCACCATCACAAATCTGAAACACTGTTATTGTTCTTTTCAATACTGTGCTAATAAATTGGTTTGATTAGCCAGCAGAACCCTGATCTTGCTTCAAATTCACATGACTTTGTCATAGTTAAAACACATGCTCCTGGAATATGTTTGCTGCCTGTATCTGGAGGGCTGCAGGGAGTTATGACTTGCAAATTATGCAAATCTCAATTTGGTGCCCAAAACAGGAAAAGTCACAAATTTCCTGCATGTTACAAGATAACAGGGAGACAAAATTTTCTTCTTCTGTTCCTCATCTGTTGGTTTTCACTATATAACATTTTTGAAAACATAACATCAAAAGGTTCTGAGAATCTGGAGAAATCAGGAAGACTTTCAGAAATTACAGTTCATCCACAAACCCAGGTTATAGCTCTATCATGCAAAGAAGAAGCCATATGTCCCAAGACCAGGAAAGGCACTGTATTGTTCATCCTGATTGTCAACACTCAGTTCAAGAGGCTGCATATTTCATAGTATGGGGGTGCAGCTTGCACATCTGGAAAGGCGCCATCGTTGCTGAACAGTATGTACAGGTTTTAGCATCTCCAAAAGCTGCAGCTCTTGTGGGGTGCAAGAAATTAACAGTGCTGATCCAGTGCAGGATCATGTGGGGTCGAAGTTAGTGATGCATGTGGGGAGCAAAGGCTGACCCATGTGGTCCAGAACAGACAAATAGCAGAAAAAGTTCATGATGGTTCTGATAGAAAGGTACACAGTGCATCGCAGTTTGTCGCATATGAGATGAAGGTGCACCGATGCTGACCCCTGTCCACCACCGAAAGTGGCAACAATGGTCACAACGACAGACAACAACAGGAATGGAAGAAAGTGGCCTGATCTGATGAATAATGTTTTCTTTTACATCCCGTGGATGACTTGGTGGGTTTGCATCGCTTACCTGGGCATCACCTGGCACCACGTACGCCGTAGACTAACGGTGCGGTACTCCCTGATGGATGCGACCCCTTTCAGCAGGATAATGTGCCCTGCCACAAAGCAAAGATGGTTCAGGAACTGACACAACAATGAGTTTGAGATGTTGACTCAGCCTCCAAATTCCCCAGATCTCAGTCCAATCAACCATTGGTGGGATGTGCTGGACAAAACAAGTCCAATCCATGGAGGCTCTACATTCACAACTTACAGGACTTAAAGGACTTTATTGGTACGGACTTGGTACCAGATACCCCAGCAAACCTTCAGCGGTCTAGTGGAGTCCATGCTTCCATGGGTCAGGGCTGTTTTGGCAGCAAAAGGTGGACAAATACAATATTAGACAGGTGGTCATAATATGATGTCTGATTGGTGTATGACAACAGCAGGGCTTCATATGAAAAAAAAAAGTCTGTGTTCCCTTGATTGGCCAAACCTTTCACCATTTGGTGCATCATGAAATACAAAATACACCAAAGAAGAACCAGGACAGTTAAAGCACTAGAATCCCGAATCAGACAAAGTTCCTCTCACAAAAGTTCGGCAGCTTGTTTCCTCAGCTCTCAGACTTAGACTATTGTTTATTAAAAAATGCTACACAGTGCTAACTTTGACATATTTGTTGCCATCAAATTCAAAATTACAATTTTTTCTTTAAATTGTACATTTTCTACATGTAAATGAATACCGGTTTTATTTAGCATTGGTTTCAGAGACTAAATATGAGATTGTGTTACAGCACAGTCAGGGGACTCCAGTCTATTTGACCTGTTGTTTGTTTATTTAATGTTAAACCTGTACAATGAATGGTTGATCACAATGTATAGCTGTCTTTTACAGGTCACCAGCATTAGTTGCTGTTGTTGTGTCCAGGTCTGAAGTATTGGCTTTCTTCTTATACTGAAAAAAGGAAGGCTTCCTGTCCTACAACCTGACTCCTCGCTCACGTTCGCTTACTCTCTAACACCAACACACACATCAAACTTTTAACAGTAGTGTTGTGTGATCAGCGGTGGCCACTGCACGCTCTCTTTGTCCACACACACATGCTCGTGTGCAAATGTACAGGTGACCTGTAGTTTCCACATTATTTAGCCAGCAAATGAATAATTCTGGGCTGTAAACAAACAGCGAGTTGTGAACTTTGTGATCCTTTTACAGTGACTACTTTTCCATCTGACTGCCTTTCTGACTACCTCTTCATCAACATGTTTACTTTTACATAGAATTTGGGTCTTCTTTTCTTTGAATAATATGAACACTTTAGCTTCTTTAGTTAAAAAATATTGTGGCTTTATATATGACACCTTTTTGGATTGACACTTTCAAAGAATTCTAGAAATAAGATGCAATTAATAAAGTGAGCAATGGCAGAATTCCATTTATCTACCACAGATTCCTAATATTGTGTAGGTTCGCTCTGAGCCTTACTAGACTCTTTAATAGAACAAAGTCACTGTTAATCTCATTAATTACATCCATGCTTTTATTGTTAAAATGGTGCCTCACGGCTTCTTTGTGTGTTTTGTTCATAAATTACATATTGCTTCACATCTTTGCTGCAACCCACATTTGTACGTCATGTTTGAACTACTGCAGATGCTGTATCGGTCAACAGAAAGTTGATCGTAAAAAAGCCAAGCTCTCGATTTACAGGTCGATCTATATCTCTACCCTCAGTTATGGTCACAAGCTCTGGTTAGTGACCACAAGGTCAAGATTGCGGAAGCAAGCGGCAGAAATTAGCTTCCTCTGAAGGGTGGCTGGTCTCTCCCTTAGAGATACAATGAGGAGCTCAGCCATCCGGCAGGGGCTCAGAGTAGAGCTGCTGCTCCTCGAAAGGAGCCAGTTGAGGTTGTTCGGGCATCGGATAGGGTGTCTCCTAGGTGAGGTGTTCTGGGCATGTCCCACCAGGAGGAGGCTCCGGGGCACACCCAAGACATCCTGGAGAGATTATATCTCTTGGCTGGCCTGGGAACGACTCAATTTTCCCCGGATAAGTTAGAGAAGGTGGCCGGGGAGAGGGAGCTCTGGGCTTCCCTGCTTAGGCTACTGCCCCTGCGACCCGGCTCCAGATGAGCAAAAGGAAAAGGATGGACATGAGTGTTTTCCCCCAAAGCATCTAATTCTTAAGATCAGTAATTAAGCTGTCTTACTTTACAGGTGCATTAGGGCGCTGTGTGACAGTCTTGTCACTCCTACATCTCTTTTTACTTTGTTTCTTAGAATTCAGACTTCCTGGCTCCTGGCTTTGTGAAGCTCTTTCAAAGTTTTCATTCCAGTCTGTGTACCTGATCACTTTCAAAGGAATGTTTTGGTTTTTTTTTCTTTGTTTGTTTTTGAGCTGTTAACACTGATCAAAACCGATCAAAACCCAAAAGAAAGACGTGGCAGCAGATGAACACCTGAAAGTAATTTCTTTAATAAATAGGAAAGAAATGTAGCAAAGACCTGACACAGGACCTTAGAGGTCACGAACACTGGATTAAAAGCAAAAAGTGTTTTCTGGTTAGCGCTACTTTCTCTAAGATGACTCTGTATGAGCCTTTCATTATTATAATGCTTTTCTACTGTAGCCGAGGACTCAGAATGCTTTATGCAAGCCACATTCATCACTCTTTCATACAGCACTTTATTCTACGCCTTTAAGTTCTTTCTAGCTTACACCCACATTCACACTCTGATGGATGGATTTGGAGGAATTTCGGGTTCAGCATCATGACAGAATAATTCAAAAAAGACTGAACAAGAGTGGCTTGTTCAAAGGGCTGTTTAAGAAAAACATTGTAGCAATCTTTAGGTTTTAAAGTTGCCTCCGAACAATGTCCTTTGGACAGATAAGACCACAATGGAAGCATTTGGCCATAATCCAATGCCACATTTGCACAGCATCTCAGCAGAAACACCTCATACCAGTTGTCAAGTACAGTGGTAGAGGGATGATGATTTGCAGTTGCATTGACCATGAAATCCTTTGCATAACAAAGCATTCTAAAGTCAAAGTGAGTGAGGCCATCTGTCTGACAGCCTAAAATGCTGTGCATAAAACTGAATGCCCACAAACCTCAATGACTGAAAACATACTGCAAGTGATTCCTGCTAGAGGAGAAACAGCAAGCTACTGAGTCATTGGGTGCACTCAATACTTCAAATTCTCTGTCTGATCAAAGATAAGAAGATTGCCCACATTTCACAAACAGAACACCATAAGATGCATTTTTACCCTTCGAGGATACGTTACATAGTCTGATGTCATGTATACTGTTCTTATAGTTTGAACATTTGAATGTAATAACTTTTAATAATATATGACTAAACTAACCAGATGGAGGTGGATGTTGAGTGTGTTAATATGCTGTGGAAGTCAAAGGCTACTTTGAAATCTTTAATTTTAATCTTTTTTCTTTTGTTTTTATTCAAAAGCAAAACATTTTATCACTAACTTCTTAAAGCTTTATTGCACAGATAAATAAACACACAAATAAAACACTGCATGTAAAGAACAGCACAGAGGAATCAGCTGCCATTTTACTATTTTAAACTTTAGGATTTCTGAAACGGTTGACTATAGTCAACCTCTCTCAGCCACCTCTGGCAGATGTGATGGTATACCATCACATCTGCCAGAGGTGGCTGTGTCAATACTGAAAGAAACATATAGAACACGCTTTTCTTCAATAAGCAAACAAGGTATAATTATCAAACTGGTCTAAAGTGTTTGAAAAGCAACTACAAAACACAGTTACAAAAACATGTCCAGAGGTAAAGTGGAGGTTAAGTAGAGGAAATTTAATAAAAGTTTGGAGACTGAAGGGGACAAATTGAATTAAAAATAAACATCAAACAATCCATCAAATGATTCCCACCAACAATATCTGGCTTTAAAAATTGTAGCTTTAAGTATTTTTGTCTTTAAAAAAAATCTTAAGAGGAACTCCGCTTTCTAAACCAGGAGGGAATAAGACCATTTCATCCTCTCCTAGTGGGCTGCAAGTCAAGTGTCCGCCCCTCCAGCATCATTAGATAATTCATTAAAGCCTTTTCATTGGAGGGGGACTGAAGATGATGATCTCCCACGTCACCGTGAATGTGATAGTAAATAGGTTTCTTCTGGGTAATAAGTTTGAAGTCATCCGGGTGTCACGGGTCAGCTCACACGTTTTATGCTGCGCTTGCGCCTGAGACAGCTGGGGACACATTTCTTCTCTGACTTGGCGCCTGGAGACGCTGGAGCCGGAGATGCAGAGCCCTGCTTCCTGTGGACACAGAGAGAAACCAGACACAGAGAAATGAGAAGAGGAAGTGTGATTGTTTGTTCTGGTGGTGACACGGGAGCATTTAATAATTAACAGCCGGCTCCTGTGGCCTCTGCTGGTAGAATCACTGATGTGATCACTGTCCAGTCTGGGGCAGCCAAGACCAGCACAGACACTGTGGTTATTACCCTCATGCATCAATAATGTAGTAATCATCCTAATGGGTGGACACACAAATCTGCATGCTTTTCATTATCACTAAAGAAACTTTCTGAACTTTGCTTCAATCGTACAGATACTGATAGTCAAGGTTGGTCTTTAGGCGCTGCAATGTGAAGCTTTAATAATAAATTGCATGCATCAGCCTTATGTGAGCTATTAACTGGCTCAACCTAACCCAAGCAAAATGGATGAATACAGCCCAGAATCCATTTATTAATGAATTACTGAGCACTCGTTAGTTAATATTTGTTGCTACATTATCACCAGACAGAAAGCTTTAACACCTACATTAGTTTTTCACTTATCACGCCATCAAGTCTCAATAAAATGTATTTAACCATAAGTGAAACCAGACAACAAATAAATGCTGTTAAATTGTTTTTGTTTATTTAAAGGTGACTTGAACATGGTTTGTCTTATATTATTTAAACATAGTCAGTAAATATTGCCCTTTAGTAAACTTGGCCTCATTTGAGACTTTTGACAGTTTTTAGAGGTAGCAGCGTTAGTAAGTACTCAGTTTGTTTTAAGAAGTCTTTTAGTGTTTGTATCCTTTGAAACATTTCTGTTCTGTTTCATGTCTTATAATTAATGAACCTTAATCACAAAAGATGATACTCAGAAACTCCAGGTGATATTATTACTATTATTTTTTGAACGCGTGCTACACAGTGTAATGATCACCAGGCCAAAAGCTTCACTTTGTGTTTACTGCTAACCAACTGCTGTTGGCAAACTATTATCCTAAAATAAGATACAGAATGCGATACACACTATGGTAACACTATAGGTTTTGGAGACTGCTGCTTTTTGGTGACAACATACAAATGAGGCTTGGACATTGCACATTGAACTTCAGGACGCTACACACACCCGTATTGACTCACCCAGTTTTACTATTACTTTACTTTACATGGAAAATACCTTACAAAATAAATAATATACTTTTTTAAACAAACAAACCGTAAAATAACATTTGAGTTTACTGCAAAATACCCAAAATGTTTACTTTATTAATAATTATCTGAGGATCATTATCTCATAGATTTATCATAATTTGTCTTTTTTTTGCAAGCAGTGCACACACCCCATTCAGGATATTACAAAGAACGCAAGCTTCAGGGACTAGTTATTTTATATACAATCCACACACCACATTGGATCAGCTGTGCTAACAAAAAGAAAAAAAAAGAAAACACCAATCAAAGAATACAGTCCTTCTCTAGTCCTACCATCAGCTGACTTACAAACTAGTATTAGCCTCTTTATTACAAGAGAGCTAAAAATGGCGCCAACGATTAGGCTAGCCACTTTCTAAGTGATCATTTATGATACTGCAATTAAAAATATCTCCTGCAACAAGAAAAGTATTTTTCTGTAGACCTCTATTATGAAGGAGAGGACCTAAAACCGCAAACAATATATTTTGTTTAGGCCAGATTTAGGTCATTTTTTTCTCCCTCTCTTTATCTTACACATAGGATGGAGGTTTTATATATATATATATATATATATATATATATATATATAAACCCTCTATATCCTCTGAATAAGAAATCGTTTTGAATTTGAATACTCAGTTCTCTTTAATTCTTCAGTGATTGCACCTGTTAGTATTTAAAGCTACAGTTACATTCATTTGAATTTTTAACTATTTTCTGTCAATCACAGCCCCGGTTATTGATCACAAACTAAAGATGTAAGTCACCTGGTGGGAGATGCAGCGGCAGCAGCTTCTCTGTTCCTGATCTGCTTCATCACCTTCAGCATGCGACAGATCTGCCGCAGGGTCATCTTAGGAGCGTGGCATGCCAGGCGGGGACGCGGGGCGCAGCGGGGACCCCGATTTGTGAGAAGCGACAAATAGTTGCCCCCTCTGGGTCCCCTTCCGAATAGCTGCAGGGGCTGAACGCTGGCATAGCAGGACACAAACTGGGATTCAAGGATGGAGAGTTTGTTATTTTTAGCATATGCACAAAGTATTTTCCTACAAAATCATTCAGTGTATGAATCATGTATTATAGCAGCTGTGTTCAAGTTCTTTTTATACCCAATCGTGTCACTGCCTGTTGTTTTACCCATCCCAACACTTTTGAGATGTGTTGCTCAAGATCAAATTCAAATTAAGGTAACGTTTGTCATGAAATAGTAAAATATGTACATTTAAACATGATATATTGTGTGAGATTATTACATTCACGAACTATTGTACCTGCTTTTTATTTACATTCTACACAGTCCCAACTTCTTTGGAACTGTATTTGTTATTTTTGTTCTGCTCTATTTTTGCACACCCTGTTATCTAACAAATCATTCAACTGCTGATGCATCATGGGAAATACAGATAAGTATTTAATTGCATCTCGCTATTGTTGGCTTCCCAGCCTGTTAATCTATTGGAGCATAATAGATACTGTAGCTCAGGCAGCGGAACACAATAGGACCACGCAATCTTGCCTCTGACATTCACACTTCAAATGTTACACACACACACACACACACACACACACACACACACACACACACACACACACACACACACACTTTTAATTAGCACAGGAGTGGCTGTCTTCTTGTCACTGACTTGATCGACCTCTATGTCAGAAACTCACACACAAAGGAGGATTGATCTCGCAAAGAGAATTCAGCTCTGCAGATTCATTTACAGGACTGATACTTGATCGCTTGCACTGGCCTACCAACAGTTCTTTATTAATGCAGGCATGATCACACACGCACACACACACTGATCATGCACAAAGAAATCAATACCTTTTCTATTGTCCTACAATATTTAAAATGGTATTACATTTGAATAACATTGAGGATGAAACAAAATTCCCATGCACTTATTCAGCCACTTTCACTGATTCTGCAGCACCACAGTTCATTGACACAATGAAGAATACAGAAATAACAGAACTGACCTATTTCTGATGATTAAGACACCTGCATGGACACACACAGACACACGTAGATACTCACAGGAACGACAGCAGCCATGGAGAACGGTTAATGTAGTCTGCAATAAAGAAATAAGCATGAGTGTGTGTGAGTGGTTTCCTTTTTATACATGGTGGCATGGCCAGGCCACACAACGAGCCAATCATACTTCAGAAACCACAGACTAACTCCACCCACACCACATCACTTCACATCACATCACAGTGAGGTCACTCTCAAAGCACACACACACACACCTGTTGTTTCATGTTACATAGACACCAACTATTATTGAGGACTCTTTTGTTTTGCAGGATATATTTAGAAGCAGCTGTTGTTCAGAGAAACATGGGATAAAAACATGTTTTAGAGCGGGGGGGGGGTTGGGGAAGAGTGACAGAAAGAAGAAATGATAAAACTGGGAAAAATATAGTGATGGAGACAGAAAACTGCTGAAAGACAAAAGACTTCGTCAGTGCGACCTGCCTTAACAATGCGCTGCACTGGTGCATAACATATCGTCAATCAGTAGGATCCTCATCACTGACAGGAAGTGACAATAAATGATTAGACAGGCACTGCAGCTCTGATGCGGTTTCTAGTTTACAGAGAAAACTGTCTCTTACACTTATTGTCTAAGCTCATTGAAATACTGTAAAAAGCAGGAGGAAGCATCACCACCACCAGATGGTGTGCTGCAGATGTTTACTACTAATATAAGAATACTTTTTAACCAGCGTATAGCATCAAGCCAGTTAAAACTGGGATATTGATCTGCTCGGTTAATTAGCAGAGGGGGTTGTTAATGTTTGGTGTTAATGAAATTAACATGCGGTAGGGTAGAGGGGCAATAACCCTCAAAGTAGAAAGGATTATACAGGTGGAGACCACTAACAGTTTTTCCCTCCTCATCTTTCTTTTTTGTTCCACTAGTTTTGTATCAGTGTCTAATTCCAGGTATTTTCTTTAAATCAACAAATAATACCAAAAATTAATTAATTAATCAATAAAGTACCACCAAAAAAATTACATCTCAATTTCTGCTTTTTTCATTTGCTGTCAGATTGTATGTAAAAATGTACATCCTTTTCATAGTGTGTTCATATGGTGAACATATATAATGAGGTGAGTGAGTGAGGTGAGTTCCTTATCTCCAGGTGTGCAGGATGCAAAGGCACCCGTGCAACAGAAGATGTGGTTATAACACTGAGAAAGTTCAAAAAAGGAGGAAAAAACGCAAATCTTTTACATAGAAAGAAAAAAATCTCACCTTTCCTTTTCTGACTACCGAAATTTAGTTTTTTGAAAATCTTAATTTAAATCTTAAATGTATTCAAACTCTCCAAAATGCCGTGTACGTGTAGCATTGTACATGTGCCATAACTAACTGCTATACTCATACCTGGCTTTATTCCAGTGGGATTCAATACCCCATTTACCTTAAATATGATAATGTTTGGAGTGTTTTTGAAAGAAAAGAAAGCTAATTATGGTGTTAATGTGTTATCAATCTTGTGCAAGCAATTTATACATAAATGTCGCTTTTTTAAGACTAAATCAACACTAGCTTACTGGAAAAACGACTTAAACCTGTTGGTTAAATCTTTTAACCTTAGTTAAAAGAAAAAGGCTGCTTTTTTTGTTTCCTTTATGGAAGATTTTGATTTAGTGAGTTAATAATCTGTTAAATTATGTGACCCCATCTTTATATTTTCTTTTTCACTATGTATGAAAGTTGCTAATATGTAAGAAATGTCTATTCTCCGAATCTGTAATATATGGTGCATTTTGTTTGTATGTTCATATTACTAATAAAAAAACAAAACAAAACAAAACTAACTGCTATACTAGCGCTGCCGTATTGTGTCACACTAAACGCATGTCAACAATTTATTTATTTTTGCTAGCTAAGAAAAAAATAATGATAATTTTAAAAAATAGCATGTGTAACTTACACATACTGGGAAATTATTTACTACTACTATTTATTACTACTGCTTGATATCTCTATCTGATAAGAAAACTATTCAATCAGATAGTTATTTGTGGTGAATGAAATACAATTATAGTTTCAAGCAGTTTTCAAACCTGTAGGTTTGCTTATAATAATCAGTCCGCTGTAACTGTATGCCAGGTGTTTATTAGCAGCCAACATGAACGTCCGTACACTCGTAACCGGAAGTACACATAACCCCTACAGAGAACCACAGCGACACCTGCTGGAACTCTCCGTAACAGCAGCAACAGGAGGCAAACATAACATTGCTGTTATCTACATCCCCCTTTTCAGTTTTTTTTTTCCTTCTTAGTTTTGCACTTTTCAGGCAAACCCAAATCAAACAACACCACCGTAATGGAAGAACTTATCAGGTTATGGATTACACAACAAAATGAAGGTTCAACTATCAAATGAAATTCACAGTAATCATTGTCATAACTGCGACAAGTATGCAATAACATAACACGAGATAAAACACATTTCAAAACAGAAAATACAGCACCAGTGTGCTTTTAATCCACGTATTTACTATTCGGTTTAAACACTCTACCAGATCTGGTTCGGTACAAGTTGTCATCAGAGCGTACTTGGCATTTTGTAGGTGTTATCATCTGTTCTGACTGCTTTGTGCCATGTTGTGGTGGGTCGAGTTGAACTTGAATTGTTTCATGTTTGTTGGTTTGTGTTTTTTTAGGTTCAGTTTCATCCGCTCGTCGAGACGTGTCCAGTTCATCTTGTGTTGTAGCGAGCTTTTCGGGTTGAGGCTCACTCACAGGCAGAAGATGTTGCCTGTTGCGCCTGTATTCTTTTCCACCCAACTCAACGACATAAGAGCGAGGTTCAGCACATACCTTACTTACAACTCCAATCTTGTCATGTCCTCTCTGTGTTTGTAATCACCACCTCGCTTGGTGTTAATGGACTGAGCAGCTTGCTGGACTTGTCGTAGTGCTGTTTTTGAGTTTTACGCTTTTTTGTGAGTTGAGTTTTGATAGTGGTTGTCACTTTTGCTGTTGGTGTTAGCAGTTTTTTGCACACAGGAAGGGTTGACCGCGTTCGTCTTGATAGCAGCCTCTGTACTGGTGTGCCAAGAATGTTGTCTCGTGGCGTGAAAGAGAAATAGAAATAGAAATCAGTTCCATCTCTTTTTGATGTTTCAAGGAGTCTTTTAGCACTCCGGACAGCTCTTTCACTGAGTCCATTTGACTGAGGGAACTCAGTGGCTGTGATGGACCAGGGAAGATCAGGAATTTGGTGTAGTTTCAGGGGTTGTTTTTGTTGGTGAGGCTTTAGACTGTTGCAAATGCTGCATGATTTGACTTTGTTCTCAATGTCAGAGTTTATTGTCAGCCAGAATACGCTGTCCCTTGCTCTCCTTTTTGTAGACTCCATGCCTGGATGTCCCTTGTGTAGTTCCTGCAGATAGGTATCATGTAGTGATGCTGGAACGATGGCTCTGTTGCCTTTCATAATGACATTGTTGTCGATGATTAGTTCATCGTGGTAGCTGAAGAATGGTTTTATTTCTATAGGCACACTACTTGCTTGTTTTGGCCACCCCTGCTGGATGTAGCGAGCAAGTGTCTGTAGGGTAGCGTCCTTTGAGGTGTGTTCGGTGAGCTCTTGTAGGCGTTTTGGTGAGATGAGCTGAAGTGACATTACCTCGAAGTCGCGCCTCTCTTCCTTTAGAGGTTGCTCATCCAGCGTTGGTGTGTGAGAGAGTGTGTCTGCGATGTAAAGGTGTTTGCCTTTCTTGTACACCAGAGTCAAGTTGAACTTTTGTAATCATGCGCTGTAGCCGTGCCGGGACTGTGAGGAAAGGTTTGTTTTGGATTGTGACCAAAGGCTGGTGGTCAGTTTCAATGACCACTGGCTTTCCGTAGATGTAGTCGTAAAACCTGTAACATGCGAACACTACAGCTAGTAACTCCTTCTCTATCTGAGCGTACCTTCTCTCCGTTGGAGTTAAAGTTCTTGATGCATATGCCACAGGTTTGTCGTCCTGAAGGCATGCAGCCCCTAGACCATGCTGGGAAGCCTCACATGTGAGAGTCACTGGCTTGTGCATGTCATAGTATTGAAGTACTGGTGGGCTAGTGAGGCATGCTTTAAGTTTGTTGGAAGCATCCTGCTGATGTTGAGTGAAGCTCCACACCACATCCTTGTGAAGCAACTGGCGAAGTGGTGCTGACAGTTCACTTAAGTTTGGGATGAACTTGCCCAGGTAGTTGATCATTCCCAGGAAACGTTGGAGAGACGTCTTGTCCTCTGGTGGTGGCATTTCATTGATAGCGGAGATTTTAGTTGGATCTGCTTTTAGTCCTTCGTCAGTGAATATGTGTCCCACATAGCTCACTTCTTTAAGTCTGAACTTGCACTGTTTTGGATTCAGTTTGAGTTTTACTTCTCTGGCCCGCTCCAGAACTTTTTTTAAATTTTTGTCATGCTCCTCTATTCCTTTGCCTCCCACTAGGATGTCATCCACAATCACTGCTCATGGATATCCCATGAATATTTGTTCCATGGCTCTCTGGAAGACTTCAGAAGCCGTGTTGATGCCAAAGGGCATCCTTAGGAACGTTTGGAGTGAGTTTCATTGAGTAAGTTACAGGTAAGTCACCGACTTCGTCTTTAAACAGGTCTGTGTATTCATGAAACACTTTCTGCGCCAGTGTCTCATCCTGATCTGTGTCAACCTGGTAGACTTCCTTGCTGAAACTAACCAGTTTCATTCGCACGCTGTCCTTTGATCCGATGGGTTGCACATCGTGTTTTACAACTTGGAATTGCAGGTCATATAACTGTCCAGCTAGCTTGCACTTGAGAGTAACTGTGCCTGTGGTCTTGATCTTCGTGCCTCCGAAAGCAACGAGATTTACCTGTTTTTGTGAGCTCGCTTATTTGGCATATACGCACCGCCTTGGCAAGAGTGAGTTCCGTCTCTTTAAGCAGGGAACATCTGACGCTGTCACTGGTTATACCACATACTAATCTGTCTCTGATTAACTCGTCTTGTAGTGCACCAAAGCTGCAGGTTCTGGCCATGTTCTTTAACGTGCTCACATATGCTTCAATGGTTTCACCGGGTTTCTGTTGTCTTTTGTTAAAGTTATGCCTCTCCATTATGACATTGGTCTCTGGGTTGCAGATCTCCCTGAACTTTCTCTTTAGACATGCGGGGTCTTCCCTCAATTCCGCGGCGACTTCTACTATGCCTTCAGCTGATATGACTGCGGGGGCATACGTGAATGATCGCTCTCTTTCAATGGCCTCTGGTCCCGCCAGATTGAGGAGTAAATAGGCCTTAGTCTTAGCATTTTTGTCACTGTGGGCAGCGGCGATAAAGATGTCATATTCGCGCTCGAACTTACACCAGTTTTCAATTTAATTGTAGAGCATTTGTCATATTGTCAGAATGCACATTGTCTGGAATATATGTGCAACAAGTTGTATTGAACAAAACACACAGTCCACCCTTTTCTGCCAAGATCATGTCCAGGGCAACTCTGTGTTGCATAACAGTTATTCTTATGGCATCAATTTCCTGATTTTGCTCTTTGTTGATGGTGGTCGATACATTTTAAAACAGCCCAAAACGATAATCCAATAGTCAGGGGGTCGCTGTGGTTTAGGACAATTCCTGAATATTGATAACCTAGACTGGCAAAGCTTGTTGTGCATGTCACTTGAGTCATGTTCATAGGTCTGCCATATAATATAGCATGCTGTGTTGTAGCAGGCATGTGTGAGCATATATAACAATCTTTGCCTTCTGTGCAATTATATCAAATCAAATCAAATCAAATCACTTTTATTGTCACATCACATGTGCAGGTACATTGGTACAGCACATGTGAGTGAAATTCTTGTGTGCGAGCTTCACAAGCAACAGAGTTGTGCAAAATACAATAATGTAAACAAGCAAAATACAAGAATGGCTACATCTGAAACTAATAAATATATGTACAATATATAATAGTATATGCATTTCTGGATGTGTATACTAAATATTTTTCTACGTGTGTGTGTGTGTGTGTGTGTGTGTGTGTGTGTGTGTGTACATATTTTACAAATTAAATAGAGTAAACAATAAATAAAATATATAAAATAAATATACAGAGTGAGACATGTGCAAAACAGTGGCATTACTGTACAGTATGGAGCGCATAATGTTAAAGTTCCAGTAGTGAAGCTGAGGTGTCTATGACGTGTTCAGCAGTCTGATGGCCTGATGGAAAAAGCTGTCTCTCAGTCTGCTGGTACGGGACCGGATGGTGCAGAACCTCCTTCCTGATGGAAGTAGTCTGAACAGTTTATGGCTGGGGTGACTGGAGTCCTTGATGATCCTCCCCACTTTCCTCAGGCACCGCTTCCTGTAGATGTCTTGGAGGGAGGGAAGCTCACCTCCAATTATCCGTTCAGAGCACCGCACTACTCGCTGGAGAGCTTTGCAGTTGTAGGCGGTGCTGTTGCCATACCAGGTGGTGATGCATCCAGTGAGGATGCTCTCAATGGCACAGTGATAGAAGGTCCTGAGGATGCGGGGGCTCATGCCGAATCTTTTCAGTCTCCTGAGAAAGAAGAGGCGCTGCTGCGCCTTCTTCACTGTTTTGTTTGTGTGTACTGACCACGTAAGATCCTCAGCCAGGTGTACGCCAAGGAACCGGAAGCTGCTCACTCTCTCCACAGCAGCGCCGTTGATGGTGATGGGGGTGTGTACTTCTCTGCACCTCCGGAAGTCCACTATCAACTCCTTTGTCTTTGCGACGTTGAGGGTGAGATGGTTGTCTTGACACCAGTGGGTCAGGGCGCTGACCTCCTCCCTGTAAGCTGTCTCATCACTGTTGGTGATAAGACCCACCACTGTAGTGTCGTCCGCAAACTTCACAATGATGTTGGAGTTGTTAGTGGCTGTGCAGTCGTAGGTGTAGAGTGAGTACAGGAGAGGGCTATATTATCTATACCAGGCGTTGTTCATCCAGGGATGGATGTGGTCCTGTGTCACTTCAACCAGGTGTGAGTTGTCATATGTCCATGCCCTCCTATGCAAGTTGGCTTCTTGATCCTTTAAGTGCATCAGGGTCCATGCTGAAGGCAGCAGGGCCAAGGTGGTAAACAGAATAATCTTCATGATTACCAGACACACCGATTTACTCTGGTGAGTAGACTACAGGCGAGAAGTAGAAGGCGGGATATACCCAATCAGCCCTCCCTTCACCTGTAGATCACCAAAGAGTCGGGGTGGTGGTGTCTTTAGGTTGTGCTGTCACTCACTTCCACCTTTTTTGCAATAGCTCTGGTGGATCCAAAAGGGCCTCTCAGCGATTTTGCAAGCTGTTGGTGTCATTAGGAGTACTTGGTATGGACCTTATCGCCTGGGTTTAATCTGCAAGAGACTTGAGAAGCGTCGCACAGCAGTTCAAAACAATTACAATCTACAAACCCTCTGTAATTCAACTAACTTTTGATCTAGAATGTAGCGTCATTCACACAATAATTTCATAATCCTCTCACACACACTGCCTTTTAAATAAACTAAACTCTTTGCATTTTTATCTATTTCAGGCATTTTCTGAGTCTCTGTTTTATGGTACCGTTAGTTCTCTCTACTAACCCTGCACTCCATGGGTGATAAGCACAATGATTTCTTATGCTGAATCCTAGTGCTTCAGAGACCTTACTGATCACATCATTGACAAAATGTGTCCCATTGTCTGATCTTACCAGAGAAGGGATACCATATGTTGGAATAAAATGATTACATAAACATTTTGCAATGGAGATTGCCTTGGCTTTTTACTGGATATATCTCTGGTCAGTTTGAAAACACATCTATGATCACTAAGGCATATTTTGATCCTTGACATTCATTCAATTCAATAAAATCCATGTGGATGGTGTGGAGAACTGGCCTCTCTTAGGTCTTAAGTTTCCTTGTGAGTTGTGTTTTTGACAGAATAGGCATGTTCTTACAAATTTTTCGCTAAAGTTTCAAAATTTATAGTGTAAAAATTTATAGTGTAAAAGTGTGTATTGTTTATCTATACTATATTTCCCTCCTGTTGACACATGTGTTACTTCATGTGTCACTACAACCGCTGTCCTGTGTAACGACTCTGGTAATATTGGTTTTCCATCACAGACCATTAAGTCATCTTTCAGTGGTGCTCCACATTTCAGCCACTTGTTTTGTTCAGTGATTGTTGCAGCTTTTTGTTCGTCTCTTAGTACGTCAAGTGGTATTTGTGTACAACGTTCGGATGTTAGAAGCGTTATCATTTGTTGTGCAGCCTGCTTTGCTGTTTGGTCTGCAAAGTTATTTCCTTTTGTGACAACGGAGTTGTCTTTTTGATGTGCTGCACATTTGCAAAGTGCCAATTGTTTTGGCAAGGTGATCACTTCCAATAAGAATTTTAATAAGCTGCCGTGTTGCACTGGGTTACCCGTAGAGGTGACCATACCTCTGTTATGCCAAATTTTTGCAAAGTGGTGCACTGCTGAAAAAATAAACTGGCTGTCAGTGGATATATTTATATTTTGGCCTGTGTGCAATTCATATGCACGTATGACTGCATACGTGCAGCTGACTCTTTTACTGCCTCTGCTGCGGCTACGTAGGCTTGCACATGCAGGCAGGCCTGACGCAACAGTCTAATTTACACGAGTCTAAGTTTCACTAGGGATGCTAACGAGCGTTGTTTTTCTCCAAATGCCTGTGCTATTACAGCTTTCAGATAATGAGCATGTGTAACATGCTCATCAACTTAGCGGTGTCCACATATTTAATTCAGCTTCTCAATCCTGTAACTTTAGCTGTTGTCTACAGGGTTTGGCTTATTAGTTGTTATTATAGATGTGCTCTATATCTCAGTAATATTTTATCTAGGATAAATGACAGGTTTTTAAGCAGGTTAAGTGCCTCTATGCACTTAATTAGTTTAGATGGTTTCTTTATTTTCTTCATCTCATATGTCATTATACTGAGTTTGAGCAAACCTTAAGCTTGATGCAGACTACTGCATATCAATCGTCCACCTCACATCATAACTGACTAGGTTGCTTCTTATTATTAATATTATATCATTATTAATATTATCATCTTTTTCTTTCTATATGATAACAATAGTATATTACAATATTTTATTAGTGTATATCACTATACTACTACTGAGCCAATTTAATAGTTAGGATCATCTTACTCAGCAAACAGATAATTTAGAATTCATCCAATCTGTGCAAATTTGCTTTTTCTCTGAACAGGTTTGTGCCTACCTTTTAGACTGGTCTTCTGTTTGCCTCATCTCAGATCCAACCTTCGGTCACATTCATTCTCTCTGTTGCATGTCGAACCAAGCAGTTTATTATTATATATTTTATATTTTATTTTGTATCCATCAAGGGCTTCGGGTGATCTGCAGTTTCACCCTTTCCCAAGCTTGAGACATTTACCTTTTCACACACTTTCCTTGGCTGAACAATGACACAGCCTTAATGTACCTTATGCATCTCTCTATTTATTTAAAAGGTTCTCGTGTGAATTATTTCCTTTTATTCATTTTATACATTCTGGGCATGGCCGTCATGCCAACTATGTTTCATTGTTAATATCAGTTTACAGGTTGTTATCCTTCCTATTATTAGTTTCAATACGTTAAAAATAAATTCTAATGTAATTTTGTCTTTATTTATTTTATTTTTGTACTTCTTATATTTATATCTATTCGGTGGGGTCTGTTTCCAACCTTTTTAAACTACTTTAAACTACTTTGATCTCTAGTTTTCATTTAATAAGGGTTTTATCAGTCACTGCACTGTAGCGTGACCTGATGCTGATTTTACTATTAAAGTATCTTCTGAGAATTGTACTTCCTGTGGTTTTCTGTTCAAAACAGTTTTACATACTCCTGTATCACATAACATCTGCACTGGTTTGTCATTTACATATATTGTCAGTGTAGGTTTGCCTTCTACTTCAGACACTAATTGATAGACATTAAATACTTCTGCGTCACTTTTGTCATTTTTATTTGGCTTTTTCTCCTTTAGTCATTCATTTAAATACTGCCGTCTGTCTGTTTTATGTTTGCAATCTCTGGCGAAATGCCCTTCCTTGCCACAATTCCAGCACGTATTATCTCTTTCTTCACTTCTTTCGCGTAAGTCTGTCTGTCCTACGTATCTCTGGCCCTTTCCTCTAAATCCTCCTCTTCCTCTGCCTCTATTTCCTCTCCTCTGTCCCTGTCTGTTACCTTCTAAATCCTCCTGAAAATGCGATAAACTCTGTTTCTGGATCTAATGTGAAAGTACCTGTGCTTGCAGTTTTTTTTTTCTTTATTACACGGAGCGCGTGCTCGGCATGTTGCAATGCGTCGGCTAGTGGTCCCGTATTCATTGTAACCCAGTGTTTTTCAACGTGGGATTTCACTGAGGGTAGCAGGCCATTCAGGAATGCATTTTTTAGCTGTTGTTGGTAAGGACCGTCAGGACCTTCATTATAATCCATTCCTGAATGTTGCCTAAAAACCGGACGCAGGCGATCTAAAAAATCGGACGCTGTTTCATTTTCTTTTTGCTTCACTTCGCCAATTTTGCCATAGTCAGCCTTTGGTGTCACGATCTGGTTACAGGGACTCAAACGCAGAGCGTTTAGGTGTCTCCAAGGTGTAGTTTATTTACAGTGCCAGTGCAATATATGTACAGTGAAGGGATCCAAAACTCCAGGGAATCACAGGGTAGCTCTCTCACACTCGCTCACGTCTTCTTTGCTCACACTCACACACGTTCACACGGCAGGGAGGTCGCAGGTCCGACTAATCACTAATCACAAATCATGAATTATGAAGCACAAGTCCACAGGAGCTGTGAGAACACTAACGTCAGTAGTACAATCATCCAGCGACGAGAGGATCTGTGTTCCAGCCTCAAATAGTGCTCCCAGTGATGACAGGTGATTGTTGTCAGGTGTGTGTGTGGGCCAAGGGCGGGAGCCCACAGTGAGCTCCACCCAGGCAGAAAGGGAGAGAACAGAAACAGCAAATGTAGCCTTGTGGGGCCGACCGGGCAGGCACGGAGACCATGACACTTGGAGCTAATCGTACTCTGATGCGATCATATAAATTTACGACGGCGGTTTCTAGGTCTTGACTTACAGGTGCTAAGGGCGTTCCATCAGTGGCACTACCTGTGAAATTTCCCCTAACCGTTCCCATTTTTAAACCTAGTACGTCTTGTATTACTTGGAACATTTCATGACCATTTAAATACCACTGTCTTCTGATCTTTTCTACCGCATCTCTCCAGGGTATGAAACCTTCATTAAGAGGGGGAACGTCTTTTAACACATTTTGCCTATCTTTTTGTGACCACGGCCGAAACACGAATGTATTTGGGTTATTATCATGTTGTGCCCCTCCATCTACTTCACCTTCCCCTGTGGGTTGGCCGTATCTGGGGTTTGGTACTACTATCATGGGAAAAATGCCAGGAGGACCAGGTGGTTCGACATCACCTCCCATATCTCGTCCGTAGCGATCTTTTCCTATTTTTTCTGTGGATTTTCACCTAGTGCCATTTTATCTAACATGTTTTGTGCCTCTGCATAAAGACCAGATTGAGGTCTAAACAGATCACAGGATAGTTTAAGGGGGGTCGCAGCAGCGGGAGTGGGGGTTGGCTTCACAGCAGCAGGAGTGGGGGTTGGCTTCAGTATTAATGCTGCTCCAAAGAGCGGTGCATATGGTGGGGGGTTTGATACTCCTGCCTTTTCTTTTTTCTTTTCTTGTTTCTTTTGTTTATTCTCACATCGTCTATCTGCCTCTCGCTTCCATACTTGGAAATATTCTAATTCTTGCGTGCGTTTTCCTTTTTTCTTTAAATCTTTTGTCTCTCCTAGTTCTTTCAGTAATGCTCCTTTAAGTTCTGATAGTGCAGATGGGCTACATTTTCCTTCCCAGGTGGAACATTTGGTCTTTTTAGGTTTTCTCCATCTTTGCACACTAATTTGTCCGGCGCCTGGACATTTTTTTTCTTTCTAACCACTGTTCGTCAACAGTAAACTTAGTGGGCTGATTACCCATTAAAACAGAACTGCAGAGCTTTCTCTGGTATTAGACTTAAAGAGTGGTTACTGACTACGCCCTTCTCCTCCACTCTATTTAGTGGAGCGGTGTTAGTTTTATGAGGCGGAACTCAACCCTTCTCTTTTGTCACCAGTACTTCAGCTACTGACAGGAAATAAAATAACAATAACAATGAGAGTGATTCAGCAACGTATTGTGCTGTTTAAATCAATTCACTCTCAACACACAGAAAACACAAACATTTACACAGAGATTTACACAGTCACGCAGACCTTTTCGGCAGGTCAGTCTTAAAAGTTCCCAATTTAAAATCCTTTCGGCAGATTAGTCCTCTTTTTACAGATCCGTGCAGTGGATCAGACTCATTAAATCCTTTCGGTGGATTACTCCTAAAACCTTTATTTTGAAAATCCTTTCGGCGGATTACTCCTAAATTCGTTTTATGCGAGTGTAAGTTACCTTCCCAAGATTCTCTGGCTATGTTGAAAGTCAGCCACTGGATCCCAACGTCGTGGACCACTTAATGACACTGGCCAGAACCCGAATTTCACGTCTCTGGACTTTCACTCCTACCTAGAAGAGGCTGTCGACAGACTTTCAGTGCAGTTTCCACGACGCCAGGACACAGCGACCGATGCTTCCTATCCGGCTCGAAGGACCAAGAAAATGTGAGGAGAAAACTGTTTAGAAGATAAAGAAACTCACAACTCAGATATCTATTTTTTACATGCGCATGGGCGGTCACTGTTCGATCTGCTCTACACCAGATGTGCACAGCAGATGTGACTCAGAAAAACCGCCCAGGGCTTTCAGAGCATTCTTTATTTATACTTCAAGCAAGTTTCCACAGCAGTAGGAGTGGCATGTATGGAACTGATCATATCTCCTTAAGAGAACAGACCTTTAGCTTGTCCGTTGAAACAGGAGATAACTTGGTATGTATAGAAAACAAAACATTCCCTTATAAGGAGAGAAAGAGAGAGAGAGAGACCGTTAACTTGTCTGTTAACACAGGAAGTAGTATCGTATGTCACAGCATTCCTCTGCACATATGTTTTCACTCCCTTTCTCTGTGGTGGTTCCAATTCACAAGCTCTTCTTCCTTTAAATGAAGCTACAAATAAACATAATCACAAAACTCAAAAATCTTTCATCAGATGACATTGGAGAAGTTGTATTACCTCAGCTGAATGAGAAATCACCTCAAAACCTTGAGCCCTCAAAGATATCCTCTGCAGCTTGCAAGCCTAAAATTACAGGTGATTCAGAGGTCAAAGAGTTGAAAAATCCCACAAAAGATTCTTCTGCAGATGACAGAGTGTCTCAGCAGATGTTAAAAGCTGAGGATGAAAGACTCAAAACAGCTGTAGAAGTTCTGGCCGGTAACCTTATTACAGTTTTTTCTGAATGCTTAAACCCTAACTGTGATTCCTGTAGCACAATCTCTAAAACTATTCAGACTTATAGCAAAACCACTCACTGAGTTTGCAAAACTAAAAGCACAAAAACTGCTTTGCACTCAGTTTGCAATTTTGTAACACACACTTTGCAAAACTGTAGGCACAATTCACTGCACAACACTCAATTACCAAATTTCCAACACACTCCTAGCAAAAGTATACACATGTATGGCTATCATTAACACTAATTTGCCAACTGTCTGGCACACTTTCACATGTGAAAACTTTTTTAGATAATTCGTTCACTTTGCAATCAGCCTAAGCACTATAATACAGGTAAGCTGTGTGTGTGGAGTACAATGGAGGGAGCAGAAAGAGTGAGAAGTAGAGGAGGCCGAGGAAGAGGATGTGGAGGTGAAGAAGTAGGATGAAGAGGACGACAAGGACAAGGAGGAGCAAGAGGAAGACGAGGAGGGGGGAGAGGAAGATGAGGAGGGGGGAGAGGAAGGGTAGGAAGAGTAAGAAATAGAATTGCTGATGACATCAGAGCTACAATAGTGGACTTTTGCAAGAGAACTACAATGTTTTGATTATTGGGTGACAGGTTTTCTTATTTGTGTGAAGAGTTTTGCAAAATTAGCCACTAGTTACAAAAAATGTGCTTAAGCAATCAGAAAAAACTGTAAGTGGTTCTTCTGCAAAATGGAGATGAAATGCGACAAAGAATTCTGCCAGTCACTAAAGAGGTTGTTGTTCGTGAAATTCTGGGCTGAAGTTGAGGGGAAAAACTTAAATATAACCCCAGAAAAGATTATAAACCTGGAAAAGAAAATTTACAAAGCTCTCCATAAAGATGTGCGCTTGACTCCAGCTTTACTATTAACTCTAACAACGGAGGGTCAAGCACTCTTTGAGGGGGTGCTTAGTTTTTATTTCAAAAAGTATCTTTTCCCAAAAAAGAAACCATCTATAATCAAACGTTTTTTCTCCACAATACGCAAAGCCATCTTTTCATGTTTCTTACCCAACAGTCACCCTCAAGTAACTGCAGCCATGACTTTCACTTTTTTTTAAAGTTGAAATTTAGGGCTTCACTTGTTTAAATTCAATTGGACACAAACAACTGATCACCTCAAATTGGCCAGTAAATTTTAAATATAACCCAAAAAATAACTGGCTAAAATAAAATTGTAAAAAGAACTTCTCCCCCAGCCAGTCGCAGCAGATGGCTGTCCCTTTTTGTGCCTGATTCTGCTGAAGGTTTCTTCCTATTAGAAGGGAGTTTTGCCTTCCCACTGTTGCCTTGTGCTTGCTCAAAAGGGATTTTTGCTGGGTTTTTTCTCTAACACTGCAGGGTCTTTACCTTTGCAGTATAAGAGACCTTGAGGTGAAAGTTGTATTTGGTATTTTTTTGTTCAGATAATAATACCAAACAAATTATTCATTAATCAATAAAATACCACCAAAAAAATGACATCTGAATTTCTGCTTATTTCATTTGCTGTCAGATTGTATGTATTGTACTTATTCTATTGTATATAATATTTTATTCTATTTTGCATAGTATGTTATTCTATCTTATCTTATGCTACTGTATTGTTTTTTTTCTTTTTCTTAATATTTACTGCTCTTAACTTGTACTTTCTGCAGTGACCAAAAAGCTTCTTTTGGTCACTGCAGGCCTAATAAAGGCTTATCTTATCTTATTGGTAGTGTAGTGGTGATTCCATTGTTTGTCCAACCAAACATCCAATAATTTAAAATCAACAAGTCACTGCTGCTGTAATTCTTTGTACGCAGGCAAAACAAGTACAATGTCCAAAACTTGAAAGTTGCATTTTATGATTTATTTATCCAGTTTGGCAAGCAATAAACAAAAGACCAATTTTTATTGTTTCCTGCTGCTTCTGCTGTTCTGGTAAAAAAACAAACAACATAGACCCACCCCAGTGCATACTGGTCCTACACCAGTCCCTTTACTTATAAAAAATGGCCCTACACTTCTTCCTGGCTGACTTAACAAGATAAACAGCCAAAAAAAAAAGAAGGGAAAAAAAGAACCCCGCCGGATCAGGGAGGTGTGGAAAGCCAGATCGGGCGCCCCCCTTCCGGCTCTTCTCTCTGCTCTCTCCTATCTTGTCCCCTTTGTCTTACTTATTTCTATCAACCTTTTCTATCCTTTTGAAGGAGTTAGGCTCCATAAATGCTAAAGAGGTAAGTATTATTTCTCAGTTGCAGTGAATAGAAAATTAAACTGTAGGAAACTTAACAGAAGAATGAAGAAGAGAAATAACAAGTCTAGTCCTTTTTACTGAATCAAAAAAAATTGTAAATAACCCCAAAATATAAGTAAGCCAACATCAAAATTTCAAAATAATAAAAATAAAAAGCTCCAACAGGTAGAAAATAAAGAAAAAGAAAATCATGGAAATTGGAGAGGATTGGACCTGGAATGATCAGGTGTTAAATGAGGGATTTCCTCCCTATGGTGAGTGAGTGAGGTGAGTTACTTATCTCCAGGTGTGCAGGGCGCAAAGGGACCCCTTCAACAGAAGATGTGGTTAAAACACATCACACACTTCAAAAAAAAGGAGGGGAAAAAGCACACCTTTGGCAAAGAAAGACAAAAAAAATCCCACCTTTCCTTTTCTGAAAACAGAAATTTGAATTTAAATCATAAATGTATTCAAAATCTCGGTTTTTAGTGATCCAAAATTGCCGTGTACGTGTAGCGTTGTACATGTGCCATAACTAACTGCTAGCGCTGCAGTATTGCATCATACTATGGTTTATGGTTTTAGTTATTACACTTTTCAGAGCAGCTGGAAAATAGACTAGTATTACAGTTTTTTCTGATTGCTTAAGCACATTTTTTGTAACCATTGGCTAATTTTGCAAAACTCTTCACACAAATAAGAAAACCTGTCACCCAATAATCAAAACATTGTAGTTCTCTTGCAAAAGCAAACACAGCTAGATTAACTCTTCACACCTTCGTAAAAATGGTGTTTCCGTATCAAACAGTACACACAAGCCATCATCTACTAAGCACACAATGCGCCAACTGCACACTGATGGTATGAATACAAAACACATCTGGCTTTTGCTTTCTCTGTGCACAAGGTAGGCTATGTCAGTTTGAGCTCATACTTCTGTCATAGATCCATAAGCATAGAGGGATCCAAACTTCAAGTACTGGTGTACTTGAAACACATCAAAACAAACACAAGTGTTTATTTCCAAGTATAGGATTATTTGCAATCGCCATAATGACTATATGGGTTACTTGGTCTGCAGTGAACATGCTTCCTCTGCCCCCAGCATCTGGTCATCTAGCAATTCTGTAAAGTAACAATTTCAGTATTTGTACATCAATGGTATTGGTGTGTTTCTCATTGGCATATGGCAGTGCTACAAATCTTTGTGCGAAGTGACTGTACTAACCGATTCTCATTTCAAGATGTCCTTATGGTACTTGCTACAGTGTAGCGGCTCGAGTTAGGCTGGTCCCGTTGGCCAGCTACCCTCAGGGTCATTCCACGGTTGATTACATGGTCCACTATTGTAGCTCTGATGTCATCAGCAATTCTATTTCTTACTCTTCCTACCCTTCCTCTCCCCACTCCTCATCTTCCTCTCCCCCCTCCTCGTCTTCCTCTTGCTCCTCCTTGTCCTTGTCGTCCTCTTCATCCTACTTCTTCACCTCCACATCCTCTTCCTCGGCCTCCTCTACTTCTCACTCTTTCTGCTCCCTCCATTGTACTCCGCACACAGAGCTTACCTGTATTATAGTGCTTAGGCTGATTGCAAAGTGAACTAATTATCTAAGAAAGTTCTCACATGTGAAAGTGTGCCAGACAGTTGGCAAATTAGTGTTAATGATAGCCATACATGTGTATACTTTTGCTAGGAGTGTGTTGGAAATTTGGTAATTGAGTGTTGTGCAGTGAATTGTGCCTACAGTTTTGCAAAGTGTGTGTTACAAAATTGCAAACTGAGTGCAAAGCAGTTTTTGTGCTTTTAGTTTTGCAAACTCAGTGAGTGGTTTTGCTATAAGGCTGAATAGTTTTAGAGATTGTGCTACAGGAATCACAGTTAGGGTTTAAGCATTCAGAAAAAACTGTAAATAGGAGCTATATAAAATAGTATAAAATAGTATGGTACTCACATGAGTATCCATACACATGAGTACCTTCCCCCGGTGTTTTCCGCTTCTTCCGTCGTGTTACCTGTGTTCAAAACTTAGCTGACAGTTAATGTTAATTAACTGTCAGTTACCTGTTAATGAGAGCTTAAAATTACAGTATTAAATATCACGGCATATCTATGTATGTTTTTATGTTTCTTAACTTTGCATTGGCCTAGGGGCACTGTGAGGACCAATACCTATATGGGATACAGATGTTTTATAGAAATTACACATTCGACAGTTGAGTCGAGCATCGAATTGCGTCACACTGCAATGATCGCAGCGTATGTTTTTGTATGCCTCCTTTACACTGGCGCACGACCTTTGCAGATGAAAATGAAAAAAAAAAAAGTCCATTTTAATCACGTGTGAAATGACTGATTGGAAATTTTCATCTGTGAGGTTCGTTGTGCAATTTGATGTTTTCCTGCCCCCTGCTGGTATCTCACCCCTCTAACAGGTCAACACATATCGAGGGTTGTAGTCCCTTGTATAATAACGCTGTTATAAATGCTCGGATTTGCTTTTTTATGTTCTTAGCTGGCCATATTATATAGCAGACTCCAGTGTATAATGTCTATTGTATAGAACGGCTTATTTTACTCTATTGAAAGATTAAATATGAATGTTATTGTTTTGTTCGCTTGCATGTACATGTGCCTGGTCTGTTGTTGCAGACTGATGCCAACAGCTATGCAGGCAATTTTTTTCATTACCGCCTTTGGAGATGCCTTTGAGCAAGACCAATACCACTAATGAGATTTCTAAGTTTAGGTGATGCTTTTAACTAAGTGGTGTCTAACTCGAATAGAAGTAGTGCACTGTACTTCAAGCACTCCGTCATATATAAAAGTCCTGCATCCACAAAGTTTCTTATAAGGAAAATAGACCCAAAGTATTAAAATGATAAAGCATTCAATGCAGAATAACGGCCACAGATTTTAAAACATTCATTATCAGGCATGACATACCCATCATCAGCAAAGAGTCATATGACGCCACTATGAGTCACAGAATAGTTTAATTGCACTTCATATTTCGATCACTTTTTCCACCGAGGTTTTGACACCGTTTTAACCAGAGGTGGGACCAAGTCATTGTTTTGCAAGTCTCAAGTAAGTCTCAAGTCTTTATCCTCAAGTCTCAAGTCAAGTCTCAAGTAATGTCAGGCAAGTCAGAGTCGAGTCTCAAGTCACTGGTGTAAAAGTCCGAGTCAAGTCACAAGTCTGAAACTTTGAATTTCAAGTCCTTTCGAGTCTTTAAAAAAAACAAACGAAAAAATAATGTTGCAGTTATATGCTAAATGTAAATATTAGACCATGTAATTTTAAAATCTGTGTTTTTCTCAACACATACAAAATAGTGAACTTAGAAAATATACACAAATTGTGAAATTGCACCTCTTTAAAATGCAGCTCAATTAAACTTAGCTCCAAGAATAATTTTCACCGACAGTTCTGAGATACGCTGCATGTTATTCTTGGATGCGGTTGTAGGACCAGCTTTAAAATCGCATGACAAAAATATCATACACATTAAAAAAAACTGTATCACCAACGTAGCCTGGAAAACATTTGCTAGTTGGATGAAGTCAGCTATCTCATCCTAGCATATTTATATGCATATTTATAATTATACGGTTCTTGGAGTGAGTGCATACACTCATGAAGTTTAGTAACTTCCGGTCACTGCAACAAGCCCAGGTACAGTTTACCGACGGATGGGTGCAGGACCTTGAAATGCACCGTGTAGAACGAAAGACCATCGTACGTATCATAAGTTTACCAGTCTCACAAATCGTCTTCATAAATACACATTCGTTAACCGTTTATTAATAGGACCTTTGAGCTCAACGGTAATTAATTAGTAGTAGAAATAATTTCTGGTACCCATCACAGAAATGTAGCAGTGACAATAATATTGTATGCTGTAATCGTACTGGGCAATTAGTGATACAAAAAACCTGTTTTATCCTGTGAATAAAAGTATGTGTTTTTGTCAGTGTACCATAATAACAGAAGCGAAACGCAATATTGTGTCAGGACAATTTACTATTTATGCACAATAAATAAAGGAGCATAGCGCGACAATTTCTGTTCAGCGCCAGACTTGCTTGTAACCTATATCACCAATTATGTTAAGAAAAATGACGCATTAACTACAACAGCAGACTGACCTTTGTGTAAATGCTTGGAGCAGACTAACCTGTGAGCTGGAGTGTTCTAGGACGTTATATTTGATCTTTGAATGGCTGCAATCCAGTCGCCTCTTTGTTACTTCGGAAACATGGCTCGAACAATTTCTCTTCCACGACGTAATCCGATAACAACCGATCTCTTTACCCGTCGGCTTTCCGTGGCTGTCATGCGACCGGCTATTGCAGTTAATAATACAACAGCTTCTTGACATTTTTGTGTTTCTTTTTATCGCTGTGTGACTGATTTTAATTGAAAGCCTGCGTGCGCTAGTACCGCTTGCCACGAGTTCCCAGAATCCTTTGCGGTTCTACCCGTGAATGACGTCACATTTTCAATCTCCATATAATATGCGTGTTAAATTTTATATTTGGGGTAAAATATCAAGTCTTTTCAAGTAAACCGGTTCAAGTCCAATTCAAGTCCCAAGTCATTGGTGTAAAAGTCCAAGTCAAGTCACAAGTCTTAGAACATTTTTTCAAGTCAAGTCTAAAGTCATAAAATTAATGACTCGAGTCTGACTCGAGTCCAAGTCATGTGACTCGAGTCCACACCTCTGGTTTTAACTAATATTTAACGAAACACGCAGGTCGGCGCTCTTGGACAAAGGCTGGGTCTTATGTCGCCTTCACGCTCACGTAATTATCGCATCTCTGTCCAATTAAAGCATAACAATTCACAACCACATCGGGGTTTTCATTTAGCATCCAAACGTAAATAACTTAAAAAAAAGTCTGAATAGGCCGTCCAAACCAAAGTTTCGTCTTTTTTTTAAATATTTACATTAAATTGGTTTTTAAATAGCTGTAAAATAAATACACAATAATAATCATTATAACAACGATACGTTCTTCTCTCGCCAAACATAACAAATTACAAACGAGTGTTTTATTTTTTTTAAAAAAAAGGTTTGTTTATTTAAAGAAAAGAATTCATAAACACGATTTTGTAGCACTCCTTAGTACCAAATTTACTTACACTTGGAAAAGCACTTTTTCCAAAACCACGTGAATGCAACAGCGACCTTAGATGAAATTTCAGAGACCCTTTAAAAACTATAGACTACCCCTTCAACATGATACATTCAACGCGTCCTGATGTTAACATGAAAATTTCATGGGTGAATACATACGTGGTCTTTTATAAAAGGAAGGAAATATTTATTTAACGTTGAAAAACTGCGCAGCAAACGCCAGATTTTTATTGATCAGGAAGTGATGACCAATAACGTGACTCCTCTTTATGAATGTGATGTCATCTGACTGACGTCCTTTAATGGTTTCATTTGGAATAATCAACATGAGAGATGTTAATTTTCAGCTATTATATTGTAAAGCAATTTATAATAGTCTTTAGCAGCAGGTTGGGTCCACGGAACAGACTTCTTAAGCGGTTGTGTCGCTTGTATCGGTTTAACAGCAACAGGTGCTTAGGAGAGTTATGCTGTATTCGGGGAGGGTTTGCTTTTGCTATTGTGTAAATATAACGGCTTTTCTGGCTACTGTTATAAAATATTAAAATAAAATATTAAAAATCTGCAATCATAAAAAAAAGAATAAGTAATCACCGTAGCATATTATTTAGAAGTTTTCGATGCGCGTATATGCAGACGTGATTGTAAGTCAGTTTAAGACCTACTAACTACGACTTTGGTGAACGCCTCACAAACCCCGCCTCTCTCGTCCGTGTCTCGCGAACGGCAGGAGTTTAAAGCCTCCGGTGTCATTACGAAAGTCAGTTCATTAGTCAGGTCGACTGTCCACTGAGGAGGACTTGCTCTCAGTTTTCAGTTCAGGTGGACCTTTTTACATCTCCACTAACAGGATGTCTCCGTCCACGTCCCCCCGCTACTTCACGGAGACGGAGGTAGCCCGCCACTGCACCAAGGAGTCCTGCTGGGTGCTGATGGGGACCAGGGTTTACGACGTGACAGCCTTCTTGCGGATGCACCCGGGTGGGGAGGCACTAATACGCAGCCGCTCCGGCAAGGACGTGCGCCAGGCGATGGAGGGACCCCCACACCGGCACTCGGAAAACGCCCGGCGGTGGATGGAGCAGTACTACATCGGGGAACTGAACAGAGACAGCGTCACCGGCGAGGCACAGGTACCTCCCTTCCTCCCTAACTAGCTAGGATGACACCGCTGACCTCAGAGTAAACAACTTAAGAGGAATGAATATATATATATATATATATATATATATATATATATATATATATATAAAACCTTTTTCCCGCATCTTCTGTCGATGTAGTTAAAGATGTGTTAAAGTGATATCTCATTTTTGAACCACACACCTGTTGAAAGGTTAAAGTTTAATATCTTTCTTGTGAACTTAGCTCTGTGGACTTTAGAGTCATAAAAATGTAAATCGATCCCAGATTTCCGTTGTCAACTTTCAGAAGTTTCTCGCATGTTTGTCATTTGGCGTCTTTAAGCCCCCCCCCCCCCCCCCCCCCCCCACAGGCCCTGGCAGGTGAGATCAATATTCCTCACACCTTGTTAAAAAGCTGTCAACAGTCTCACATTATCTACTGTAAGGAGGTTTAGAAGTGTTTATAGACTTCATTTGATTCCAGACCCAGAATTAGGAGAAGGAAACTAGTCCCGGGCTCTTGGAGCAACAGGTGTATAATCCGCTCTCATTTGACTCTATTGGGCGTTTTCCTTCTTAGGTAACGAGGAAAAGGGAACTGGTATTGATCATTGAGGACGGGAGTAAGGTGTTGGTGATGGAAAAGCAATGCTTGTGTAATTCCTAGGTGGAGGAGGGAGGGGCTAACAGGTGACATGAGAGACCTGTGGGGTTTTGGTGAGCTCTGGTGGGTGTGGAGGGGTCAGACCTGTTAATGAATGATTCAAGGCCTGTGCCTGTGTGCGTGTTTCTGAAAGAAGGCGAGAGAAGGAAACTGGTTCGTCTTGTCCCGGGAGAGGGGGGCTGCAGACTGGGGGGAAACATGCCCCCTTCTGTCTCTGTAAAATGAATCCACACCCAGCCAGGTCCTGCAGGTTTCTGTGTTTCTGTGCGTGTGAGGAGGGAGTTTGCATAAATCTCTTGCAGACACAGTTCACATTTACATGGCTTGCCCACTCTCATGTGTGTCCTTGCTTGTTGGTTGCGTCTCTGCACAGAAAGTTTACACAACTGCTCTAACAAAATGCTCTGTGGGACTTTGAGGGTTAGTGACTGATAAGCTGTAAGTACAAAGGAAATTACTTTTGGACCCCTTTGTCTGTCAGCTGTGAGTTCTGCACATGCATGTAGTTGACAATGCATGCATGTGCATTGGGGGTGGGGGGGTGGGGCTGACAAAATGTGGGTGAGGGTGCTATGACTACAAAGGAGTCAGATTGACCCAAAAGATGCCAGACCCTGCCTTTTACTACCACTGGATCCCCACACTATAGAGGCCAAGCGTATGGGTTTTTCCTTTAATTTGTCATTTTTAATGTCTTGTCTTGCTTATGGCTGATGGAGGATCTGCGTGGCAGTTATGTAAACACACATTTTCACACCGTTTCACATGAGCTGTTTGTGATGTTGGTGTTTGTCTCTTGAAGCAACAACAGCAGCTAAGAAAAACAATGTAAAAACGAGTTTTTCAAGACTAAATTGTGCCTCATTTGGATGCAGTTCACGACTGAGGTCAGTGACTGGGTGTATGGAGGACCTGTTTTGACTCATGTCAAAATAATCCGTATTTCATTCGTCTTTTATGTGACAGAAGCCATTTTAACTAATCATGCCCTTCAGGATTGAATTGAATTGATTGATATACCTTTATTAGTCCCACAAGGGGAAATTTCAGATGAGACTTAAACCAGCTTTCTTGGGATTGGCTGTCCCTCACAAACCAAAAGGGTTAAACGGCATGTGGGAGGGGCTTCTGGGTTCAAAGGCAGATTGGCACAATGTCTGCTCTGTACCAGAATGTGTTCTGCACAAGGGCAAACGAGGCTTCTTCCTCCCTTTCACAATAAAAGTCCTTGACTTATAGATCACTGTGCATGTAAACTGTTTACAGAAGTGTATTGAAGCAATTCACAACAATTTCAAGCAAAGTGAGAAGAAATCAAGAGTCAGATGAAACGAAACCTATAGAAACAAGAGAAAAAATATAAAGGGGGGTGGGTACAAAGTTTTAACAACAGCAAGAAGTGTTTGTGTGTGTGTGTGTGTGTGTGTGTGTGTGTGTGTGTGTGTGTGTGTGTGTGTGTGTGTGTGTGTGTGTGTGTGTGTGTGTGTGTGTGTGTGTGTATATATATATATATTAGAGCTGGGCGATAGAACGATAACAATATGTATCGCGATATAACTTTTACTCGATAGAGAAATTAAGCTATCGCGATAGACCTCGCCGCTCTTGTCCTCAAAAAAAAAAAAAAAAAAAAAAAAGGTCAGCCAATCCAAATTAAGTAGCGCAGAGCCGAACCAATCACAGCCGCAGCGTCACGTCGCGTGACTTGTTAGGTACAGCACAAGTGCCAAGCCGCACGTGTGTTTGTTTGGGAAGCAGCCAGCGGGTAATGGAGCCAGCGCGTAATGGAGGAAATGAGTGTGTCGACTAGAAAAATCAACCGAGCGTGACCGAAGAGAAAACAGATGATGGTTCCAATGCCGGAGAGATTGTCAAACGGAAGAGCCATAGAAGTTCCGTAGTGTGAAGGTATTTCGGCTATTTCAAGTCTGACAAAAATAGAGTAGCGTGCACTGTAAATTGTGCCGAAAGCAAGTCTGGAAATACAATAAACTGGTGCATGCGTCACACTGCGCCACGTTATTGTTTCGGTGAAATGAATTTCTACAATACTGTTACTGTTAATTCTACTCTCTGCAGTGTTTAAATGCTTACATATACACACAGTTACTGTCCCTCCACACGTACGACTCGGTTCTGCTTCTGTGCCCCAGCTTTGTTTACTTTTTCCCACCGAGGCTTCTAGACTTCTGATTGGCCAACATTTAGGCACGGTTAGGAATCTAGCGCCACCTGCTGCTTTGGCATGTTCATAGCAGCGTTTTCCTTCATTTCTGCCTTTATGTGTGGACGGGATTATTTTTTAAAACGAAAATGGAAAATCTCCGTTTTCAAAAATACCCGTGTACGTGTGGACGTAGCCTCAGTCTCTGACTGGAAGCGCTAATTCGTCATTCGGCTTTTGTCAGACTAAAGTAACTGTTAAAACTGTTTGAAAAGCTAAGCTATACAACAAGGAGAGATTGAGAATTTCCTTTTAGTTCTCAGTTTATTTGATATTGACAAAAGTTAGTCAGTTTTGTCTGTTCTTCTGTAAAACAAACTAAGATTTATTTTTAGAATTAATATTTTGTTTCTAAGTGGAATTGACAATTTAGTCTGTTTCGTTTGTTCTATTTTGAAACTTAAACGCTTTAGTGGCTGCCTTTTGTGTAGTTTGCAATATTTGCCTTTATTTATCTGAAAAAGTCTCATGTTCCTTAAGTACATCTACCCTGTTGAACTTATTATGGGAAATAAATATTTAAATAAAAACAAGCTGCTGATTATTTCACATTTTACTTGTGAGCAACGGCACATTTAAATCTTACAAATATAGTTATTTGGCTTATATCGTGATAGATATCGTTATCGCCTGAAATGAAAAAAACATATCGTGATATGAAAAAATCTCATATCGCCCAGCTCTAATATATATATATATATATATATATATATATATATATATATATATATATATATATATATATATATATATATATATATATATATATATATATAACTACCGACCAATAACCTGCCTCAGTACTACATGGAAGCTCCTGTCAGGCATCATATCGGCTAAGATGAACAGGCACATGGGTCAATACATGAGCGGGACACAGAAAGGAATTGGCAAGAATACCAGAGGCGCAAAACACCAGCTACTGGTAGACAGAACAATCAGCCGAGACTGCAAGACCAGACTGACCAACCTGTGCACTGCCTGGATTGATTACAAGAAGGCCTATGACTCAATGCCCCACAGCTGGATACTGGAATGCCTAGAATTGTACAAGATCAATGGGACCCTAAGAGCCTTCATCAGGAACTCAATGGGGATGTGGCGTACAACACTAGAGGCCAACTCCAAGCCCATAGCACAAGTCACCATCAAGTGCGGGATCTACCAAGGAGATGCTCTGTCCCCACTGCTGTTCTGCATAGGCCTGAACCCCCTCAGTGAGATCATTAACAAGACTGGCTACGGATACCGACTACGGAACGGAGCAGTTGTCAGCCACCTCCTGTACATGGATGACATCAAGCTGTATGCCAAGAGTGAACGAGACATCGATTCACTGATCCACACTACCAGGCTATACAGCAATGACATTGGAATGTCGTTCGGACTGGAGAAGTGTAGTCGGATGGTATCAAAGAGAGGGAAGGTAGTCAGAACTGAGGGGATTGAACTACCAGAAGGCAACATTGCAGACATAGAGGACAGTTACAAGTACTTGGGGATCCCGCAGGCGAATGGGAACCATGAAGAGGCCGCTAGAAAAGCTGCAACCACCAAGTACCTGCAGAGGGTCAGGCAAGTCCTGAGGAGTCAGCTGAATGGTAAGAACAAGATCCGGGCCATCAACACGTACGCCCTGCCCGTGATCAGGTACCCTGCTGGGGTAATAGGCTGGCCAAAGGAGGAGATAGAAGCCACTGACATAAAGACAAGAAAGCTCCTTACCATGCATGGAGGGTTTCACCCCAAGTCCAGCACCCTGAGGCTGTACGCTAAGCGGAAGGAAGGGGGCCGGGGACTGGTGAGTGTCAGCACCACAGTCCAGGATGAGACAAGGAACATCCAAGAATACATTGGGAAGATGGCCCCAACTGACCGAGTGCTCAGTGAATACCTCAGGCAGCAGAAACCCAAGAAAGAGGAGGGAAACGAGGAACCATCATGGAAGGACAGGCCCCTGCACGGTATGTACCACCGGCAGATAGAGGAGGTGGCTGATATCCAGAAATCCTACCAGTGGCTGGACAAAGCTGGACTGAAAGACAGCACAGAGGCACTAATCATGGCAGCACAAGAACAAGCTCTGAGTACAAGATCCATAGAGGCTGGGGTCTATCACACCAGGCAAGACCCCAGGTGCAGGCTGTGTAAAGATGCCCCAGAGACAATCCAGCACATAACAGCAGGGTGCAAGATGCTAGCAGGCAAGGCATACATGGAACGCCATAACCAAGTGGCCGGCATAGTGTACAGGAACATCTGTGCCGAGTATAACCTGGAAGTCCCGAGGTCAAAATGGGAGATGCCCCCAAGGGTGGTGGAGAATGACCGAGCTAAGATCCTGTGGGACTTCCAGATACAGACGGACAAAATGGTGGTGGCTAACCATAGTGGTGGTAGACAAACAGAAGAAGACGGCCGTAGTGATCGATGTAGCGGTTCCGAATGACAGCAATATCAGGAAGAAGGAACACGAGAAGCTGGAGAAATACCAAGGGCTCAGAGAAGAGCTTGAGAGGATGTGGAGGGTGAAGGTAACGGTGGTCCCCGTGGTAATCGGAGCACTAGGTGCGGTGACTCCCAAGCTAGGCGAGTGGCTCCAGCAGATCCCGGGAACAATATCGGAGATCTCTGTCCAGAAGAGCGCAGTCCTGGGAACAGCTAAGATACTGCGCAGGACCCTCAAGCTCCCAGGCCTCTGGTAGAGGACCCGAGCTTGAAGGATAAACCGCCCGCAGGGGCGTGCTGGGTGTTTTTATATATATATATATATATATATATATATTAGGGGTGCAACGATATTCGTATCGATATTGAACCGTTCGATACAGTGCTTTCGGTTCGGTACGCATATGTATCGAACAATACAACATTTGTAATTTATTTTATCAACTTTCCTTCTGACGATGCTGTCTGTGTTGAACCCAGAAGCCCCTCCCACATGCCGTTTAACCCTTTTGGTTTGTGAGGGACAGCCAATCCCAAGAAAGCTGGTTTCAGTCTCATCTGAAATTTCCCCTTGTGGGACTAATAAAGCGCTCAGTGAATCTGCGTTCGACTACTCCGCCTAGGCTGCACTGTCGAGCGCAGATCCACTGAGCGCTCAACACAGACAGCATAGTCAGAAGGAAGAGCGCAGGGCACCTCCCCCACCCTCATTCAGATCTGGCGTTTGGAATTATTTTGGTTTTCATGTGACGTATGACCCTGAAGGTAAGCGAGTCATGGACTAAAGTAAAACAGTATGTTGGATGTGCCATGCAATGCTCAATTACATGGGTGGGAACTAGTGTGTTAGCGCAGTTAGCTCGTTAACGTGTTGGCCGTCTAGCCCCATGCACGGGGCGATCGGCGGTAGCTCGTTAACGGAGATTTGCCGTGTTGTGGCGTTAAGGTCATTTCAACGAGATTAACCTGAAAGCACTAGTGGGAACACAACGAATATGACTGCACATTTACGCTGACATCATCCTAGTGCAAAGACAAAAACAACAAGCATGCTACTAACTTTAGCCGAGTCATTTAGACAGCTGTTAGCACATGATTCTCCTTATGCTGCTGAGAATATAGCCCAGAAGAAGCGGATAGTATAGCTTTTATTTTGGAAAGAGACATTTCTCTGTAATAAACTCTCTTTTCCAAAGATGAGTGATTCCTCAATCAGATACAGGGCTCGCAAAATCGCTAGCCCGACGTCCTGGGCTAGCGATTTTTTTCAGACGGGCTACCAAAATCTATCTCTTCCCTGCCCGTCGGGCTATTGTAGGAAGGAAAAATATATGTCAATGCTTTTGCATTCTTTCAGAAATGTAGCTGGGTAATTATGTCATTGGCATCGGTGAGCCACTGTCAATATGTGACATATTGAAATCGCGTTTGAATTTGCGCTTGTTTTTTTGCTTTCACTTTGCAATCGTGCGAACTGTGTATAGAGAGCGACAGCACTGATCTGTGAGTGATGATAATTTGCGCACCAATTCCTGTGACATCGTCTTATTAATCATTAGCTTACTAATCGTTAGCTTACTATGCAAACATGACAAGTGAAATCTCCCGCAGCAAGCTTAAACATGTGAGAGGTTGATCGCGCAGAGAATCGCTGAGCTTATGTGAGTGCGTGTGTAAAACCAGCAGAATATATATTTTAGTTCTGCTGAGCCAAATAAGACAGGTCAGGGTGAAGAAGTGACAGCCAAAGAAAAGCTTACCACAAAACGGAGAAGTTATGACAAATGAGACTATAAGGCAAAAAGAAAGTGCAGCTTTATGGTTTCATGGACAAAATAATTTCTGTGGCTGCAATATGACGAGCTAAATAACCAGGGCTGCACATAAGTGGTCCGCAGGTGCGCATTCGCTGTCAAAATAAAAAGCACGCACAAGGGTTAGGGTTAAATTTAAAAACTGTACTTTTGAGTTAAAATATATATTTATAATTTTAATAAATGACAAATTAAAAAGGCATGAACATTTTTTGTATCGAAAAAATATCGAACCGTGACACCAAAGTATCGAACCGAACCGTGAATTTTGTGTATCGTTGCACCCCTAATATACACACACACACACACACACACACACACACACACACGTGTATGCCTTGCCTGCTAGCATCTTGCACCCTGCTGTTATGTGCTGGATTGTCTCTCTAATCATTCATTTAGCAGGAAAAAAAAATCAGGCTTGCTGGGTCAGCTCAGGTCAGATCTTAAAGATATGTGCTCTTAATATCATATAACGCCAAGAGTAGATTATGTTGTCACTAGATTACTTTTCTGAATGATGACTAATTATTGATTTACCATGGGTGTGAAATTCTGAAAGTATGAACACGTAGGTCACATGACAGACCAACTGACTCAACAGGATATTCCAGTCATTTCAGTGAAAGATCACATTTGTATAGTTCGTTCTCTATTCATGGCTGACGAACTGCTCACCCTCTCCCTTCCCAATGAAACTGCTGCGAATGTGTGTGTTTTGTTTTGTTTTTTCTCTTTAATAATTTGCTGATTGGCTGTAACTGGCATTCTCACATCACCAGTGCAGAAACACACTCTGAGACTTTAAAGCAGTTTTAGTTCTTTGTTTTTTGATGGAAACAAATTAATAAATCAACCGTTTAGTGATAAATGTGATATACATTTGTGTGGACTGGAGAGAAAAATCAGTGGAAGTACCACAGTTTGGGCTTCAGACATGAATCTCAATACTGTTATTATTCTTATCAGCTATATTATTAGCCAGAGGTGGGCTTTCTGTGTTTGTGGGAAAATCTGCTTGCAGAAAAAGAGAAACCAAAGTTTAGTGCTAAACTGATTTCGTGCTTATTCCATAACTGTAATAAGAAACAAATAGTCTTCTAAATATTAAGCCACTGTTTTAGATGCCATCTAAAACACTCCCATTAAGACATTTATATTTTTGAGTCATCAGTAAATAAATTAATTGTTCTGCATGTTTGATCCCAGCTTGAGGTCGATGCTCCATAAGAATGCTCCTAGTTTTCTTATTCTAGGAAGAAGCTGTGGAGCAGCGGGTTAACCCCCTGCTAAGTAGAAAGACGTACAGTCTATTCTCTGTCTCAGGGGAGACTGCCTCATAGGAAAACTATAAGACTGCAAGCAAGTCTGTATCTAGAAAGCTGTGAGCTTGTACAGCGTGCTGTTTGAGGAAGCAGCAGTATTTAAGAAAAAAAAAAAGAGATTAGAAGCAACAATTTCGTAGTAGGAAGCATGCATCCTTGAGTGAGAAGGAAGAATCTAATTGTTTTCAATCTCTATTTTTTTTTCTAAACAGTACCTCAGAAACTCAAATGTCAAGATCACCTGAGATTGGCAACATCTCTTGAGTGATAATCTTTCTAAGAACTGCCAGTTAAGAGTTGATCTTCAGATGGTAGATGCTGCACTGCAGTCAGAGCAGGAGGCAGGACTCTCTTTTCCCAGGTGTGTGAATGACAGGTTGTATGTGTATACGCATTTGGGAGGTTTACTATCAAACACTAGGTAATGTTTACACTATCAGCAAATCGAACTGGTTTGTAATAGTTGTTCATTTCTCCTACTGACAAATGGTGTTTTGAAATTACTTTTTTTTTTTTTCCATGATTTAAAAACAAACTAAAACAGGAAGTAGTGCAGTGTCTTCTGAGATCGACTGCTCAGATAATGTGTAACCATAGATAGTTTAACATTAAAGGTGCTAAAAAAAAGGATTTTCGTATACTAAATGATACTAAAGCTCACTGTTGTATTAATAGTACTCATTCGCAACAGTATTGATTTGTTTCAATTTTTTTTTTTTTTTTTAATTTAAATATATACTAGAGGACTGAATCCGAAGTGGACCAGTAAGAAGAGAGCAGAGGCATCTATCACTGTATTCATAACAGCTGAGTTCTTTTTCAATAGGTGTGCATTTTAACCCTCTTTTAAGAGCACTTTAAACCTCTCAAAGGTTGACAGTGCTTTTAACTTCATTCACTTTTGTTTTTTGTTTTTGGTATGACAGATGATCCGTTTATCCACAAAACCTGCTGACACTCACATCAATACTTTTTTTCTTTTTTTTCTTTGTCTTTTAGGCTACTGCAAATTTAGATTTAGAAAATCTAGTCATCTTATTAGACCTGACTCTACACAAATGTTTGACTACGCTGAGAAGTTCTCCTGTTGATTAGTAACTATGCATAACATTGTTTCCATGTTATTAAAGTGAACATGTGATGCATATTTTAAGCTCTGTATTGTTGTTCTTACAGCTCTGTCCTGTTGTTCTTCTAATAGAGTAACGTTGTATGATTCAAATTTCAAAGTAATCCCTCTTTATATTAAACTGGGACTTGTTGAACCTTACCTCTGCCTCCTCCAAAAACATCCTTTTTTTAAAAAAAGAAGAAGAAGCCAACCTCCTTTTGATTGGCTGCTCTTTGTAAACAGAAGGTTTTGAACAGCAGGTGGGTGGGGCTTCTGAGCATGGTCATCACTGTGAGCACATCCTGTGTATCATTTAGAGTGAAAAGTAGAAAAGCTCTCTTAATTGTTTTCATTGATTACTTGCACATATGCTGATATCATTATGTGTGATATCATTTGTGTGCGCATTTGTAGCAGACTTAAGTGAAGTACAGGGTAGAAGCACTACTGCAATTGCATAGCAATTTCTGTTTTGCAAAAATTGTATAAATTCTCCCACTGATTATCCACTTCAGCACTTTCTAGTTCTCTTCATGCATATTTCAGGTCAAGTGAAAACAGAACTGCACATTCATTCCCAGGTGCAACTTTGTTCTGTGACCCTGCCCCTGTTGTCTTGAAGGAACTGAGCCAACACTGCCTATCAGCCTCTGGACAGTATGTGGAAATACCTGGCCCAAAAGTGCTGAACACATTCCATCCATTTTGTGTCATTCAGCTTGTTTGTCGCACTTGTTCTTTCTGTAAACTGCAGACAGAGAACAGAAGCTGGCATGTAAACTCCTCACATGCAGGAAAAAGGAGCTGCATAGTCATGAACTTGAGAGCATAGTAGCTGTATTCTTAAATGTGAATCTCTAATGAGGGGATTGTGTACATGAATGAACAACAGCTGAACAGAGAGTGGCCATATTTAAGATAGCAGTGTTGGAGTACAACAGCCTAGTTATGTACTTTTTGAGTGGGTGATGATGAATATAAAGTATAAACTCAGGTGTGCCATGATGGTGGCTGTTAAGTTTTGTGGACTGAATTCTGGAGGGCGTCCAGTTCGAGCCGGTGGATCGTAGGAATGCAGACCTTCGTGTGCACAGGTCTTTCCCCACTCAATGGCGGGATTGTCTTTTATCAGAGGGCACAGAGAGGAAGACGGAAGGACCTGATCCAAATATTACCTTTTAATATCAGTATTAAAACATGCTAACTGCCACATGTGTGTGGCCTCTAGCTTTCAGAGCAGTGAAATGATTGTTTATTAAAGACTTTGTCCTTCAGAGCAGGTTTTTTGACCTACATTTTCCTTTTCCTTTAAAAAAAACAAACAAACAAAAAAAAAGCCCTCTTCTCCAGGACCTGTGTCATCACTTCTCCCTCCACCAAGCTGTACAAGTGAATTACCTCTTTTACTATTCTTAAGCGCCGCCTTTCCTCTATCGCCATGGTGATACATTACCAGTAACATTGTTGACCTTTGCTGCTATAGGGACTGCAGACGCAGCAATTAGTGCACAGGTGCAGGCCTCAGGTGGCTTACGCCATCACCACAGAAACACCTGAGGAAGGGTGGGGGTCAAGGTGGAGGTGCACTAGGTGGATGGTCAGAGGGGAACAGAACAAACATATGCCTGAAAGATTAAGGTAAAGGTCCCACAGGAGTGACACCGAAGCCTGCCAGCAGTCTTTTCTCTTATTGATTCATTTCACCACAGCATTCCTTAAATATTAATTTGTGTTCATGCACACTGGTCTCAGGGTACGTGGTTGCCCTTAACAACTTACAATTTTTAGTAGTTTTATCCCCAAGTACACTGACCTTAAAAATAATGTCCTTTTTCATCCTCCACAACTTAGGTTAAGGGTTTAGGGCAGTCTCTGTCAGCTTTTGTCATAAAACAAGACACCCCCCCCACCCCCCCCCCCCCCAAGAAAAAAAAAAAAAAAAGAAAAACCCAAAAAACTTTGTGGAGCCACAAAGTGCGTCCAAGCCTTTCTAATTAAGGTGATGCAGATTATCAATTATAAATGAAGCCGTCAACATTACTAATAAAAGCTTTTCATTGTAACTGTGTGAGTTCTTTCTTCTGAAATATATATTTATATTTGTTAAACAAATACCACAACATGGAGGGGAAAACCTGCTGTTTTATTTGTCGTGATTAGCTGAGAGGCATTAGTCATTAAAATTCCTTCCACCCCACCTCTTTCTCTAGCTTTACACAATGATAAAAGCACTCTTTCCAGCATGTAGGCCTTGATGGGGCTATGTGTGTGTATACAGATTTCGTGGATGCAGCAGGTTGACTAATAGCTCAGGGGGAGAGCCCAACACATTGACACACATGCATATGCTCAGAGGTGTGTTGTTTCAGAAAAACAAACAGTTAAAGGTGTGGGAGAAACAGACAAGACTTTCAGACACACCCAGAGAAGGTGCAGGAGATGAAAAGGCCTGAAGAACTTTGCAGTATCGTCTTTAGGGAGCGAAAGTGTTATTAAAGGGGGAGACTTTGTGTGCAGTACAACGTGGCTGCTCATCAGGTTAAGGTCTCTAGACAAACTTTTGTCTCTGGGGAATGCTGTGAAATGAGTGCGACATCTTAGTGTCTGGTGAAAAGAGTTGGCTCACAGCAGTACACAGTGGGAGCAAGAGATAAATGTGTCAGATATCTGGGGAATTTGCTCCTGCCTTTTGGATTTGGGTCTTGCTTATGGTCACAATATATTATACACCACAGGCTGGAAACCAGAGTAAACATACGGGAGAAAGCTGTTAGGCTTTTGGTCCAGGGAGAGTATAGGTATTAATAAGAGGTGTGGTCATTAAAGTCCTGGAATTTTCTTGTGCACCTCTGTAATGGGTTATGTGCAGCTGCTGTTTTTCTTTTTCTTTTTTTTTCCTTCAGATTACTCTCTACACTCTGTTCTGAACAGTTTTCTCTCGTGTTTTTGTGATTGACACACGAGCGTGTCAAATCAACAGCTAAACACTTGAAGTCAAAGAGAGCCAAATCTGGGTAGTTGGGTGAGAGGTGAGGTTTCGGTGTGCTGTGTGACAGTTGTGAAACTATAACATGCACTACACTTCAGTTAGGGTTGTTTTTTTTGTTTTTTGGTTTTTTTTCCCGTATTACAGATGGGTTTTGATATTACAGAGACTCCTGGGGTAAAATGTACAGGACACTGCTTCATGATTTGCTGGTGGGGTGTAAATGACAGTCATGCTACTGGCTGAACTTCTGCTAATTCCTCCTCTCAAAACTGCTGTTTGGTTTGTATTCAAATACTTGTTTTCTTCATCACCACCACAGTCATGTGACACCCAGCCTCGTCTGACACAATAATTAATGTCAGCTCTCTGCAGAAGTTTGAGCTCTGCGATAAAGATACAAAGGAAGTGGTCAGAATTCTGTAGCGTAATTCTCAAATAGCAATATCTGGATGCAATCCAGATATTTATTTCACACTGTGGCTTAGCATGCCCATATGGAAAAGATATATATATATAAATCTTATAAAGTTTGTATCTGTCTTGTGTGAGACTTGTATGAAAAGCATATAAGAGTGAAAACAGATATAAGATCCCTTGAAAATTTATATAATGAAACTTGTATGTTTTGGATACTTACTAAAACAATGTATGAAAGTAATGAGAAAGTGGCCACTTTCATGAGTAATCACATATAAGTTTTTACTATCTCTTTTCCATATGGGTGCTCACACAAACAGCATGCTCACACAAAGAGAATACCAATGTAAAAATAACATTATTTGGGGGGGCAGCATGTATATTTGATATTGGTTTGATTGGCTTGATCGGCATCTCTTAAAAAGTGACGTAGCTCTAGTAAAATAGATTTGAATGTTAGTAAAGCTGAAATCTAATTAATAATAATACATTATTTATAGGCGCCTTTCAGACCCTCAAGGTCACCTTACAGTAGCACGTAAACAATACCATAAAAAACATTAAATTTAGACATAAACGGTCATAAAAGTATAAAAGCAAATATAAAAACTGAGCAAGGTAAAAATGGCCTAATCAGGTGTATGCAATTCTAAACAGATGGGTTTTGAGTAGTGATTTAAAAGTGGTGAGACAGTGTGTGGTCCGTAGAGCAAGTGGAAGTGCATTCCAAAGTCTCGGGGCAGAACAACTAAAGGCTCTGAGTCCCGTGGTAGTCAGGCGAGCAGGTGGAACTGACAGAAGGGAAGCTGAAGAAGAGCGGAGTGTATGAAGGGGCGAGTATGTATGGAGAAGATTGGATAGATATGGAGGATCAAAGTTATGAAGCGCTTTGAAAGTGAGAAGCAGGATCTTGAAATTGACATGGAGGTGAATTGGAAGCCAATGGAGCTGTTTAAGAACAGGTGTTATATGTTCAGTGGATCTAGTTCTGGAAATAATACGAGCAGCTGTATTTTGAACCAACTGCAGTTTATGGAGGGATTTATGAGGTAAACCATAGAGAAGAGAATTACATTAATCTAGACAAGATGTGACAAGAGCATTGACAAGTATGGTGGTACTGTGTGGTGTGAGTGAGGGACGAAGACGGTTAATATTATGGAGATGAAAGTAGGAAGACAGAGTGATATTATTTATGTGCTGTGAAGGACAGAGTGCTATCGAGAATGACACCAAGACTCTTAACCTGAGGGGAGGGTGTGACAACAGAGTTAAATGGTAAATGGCCTGTATTTATATAGCGCTTTACTAGTCCTTAAGAACCCCAAAGCGCTTTACATATCCAGTCATCCACCCATTCACACACACATTCACACACTGGTGATGACAAGCTACATTGTAGCCACAGCCACCCTGGGGCGCACTGACAGAGGCGAGGCTGCCGGACACTGGCGCCACCGGGCCCTCTGACCACCACCACTTCACCAGTAGGCAACGGGTGAAGTGTCTTGCTCAAGGACACAACGACCGAGACTGTCCAAGCCGGGGCTCGAACCGGTTACAAGGCGAACTCCCAACTCTTGAGCCACGATCGCCCACAAAACTGAGTTATCAATGGATAACGAAAGACTGGTTGGAACTGTAGTCAGTTTTGATCTGGTGCCTATTAAAATTAATTCTGCCATTAAGTTTAAGAAAGTTGGGAGTAAACCAGACCTTGATTTCACTTAAACAGTCAGAAATGGATGTGGGTGGGAGAGTAGCTGTGGGTTTGGAGGATAGGTAGAGCTGAGTGTCATCTGCATAGCAGTGAAACTGGATGTTATGCTTCCTAAAAATATTACTTAGGGGTAGGAGATAGATGATAAAAAGTAAAGGACCCAGAGATAAGAAGTAAACCATGCGAGTACTGTACCATTGATGCCAATAGATGCTAATCTGTGAAGGAGGATGCGGTGGGAGATAGTATCGAAAGCTGCTGTAAGGTCAAGGAGAATGAGGATGGATATAAGTCCAGAATCAGCTGCAACCAAAAGATCATTGGTGATTTTTACTAGGGCTGTTTCTGTACTGTGACATGAACGGAAGCCGGACTGAAACTGTTATTTCCAATGAGATGATGATGATGAACCTGTGCAGCCACTATCTCTTCAAGAATTTTTTGCTAGGAAAGGGAGATTTGAAATTGGCCTGAAATTATTTAGATTGGAGGGATCTGAACCGTTCTTTTTCAGTATTGGAGTTATTATTGCAGTTTTAAGAGAAGAAGGAACAGAACCAGATATGAGAGAGGAGTGTACGATATTAGCAATCAGTGGGGCAAGATTTGTCGGCAGTGGATCAAGTTTACATGATGATGACTTTAAGTTAGTAATTATGGAAGATAGCTGAGTTATTGTGGGAAGTTCCAAATGGGATAGAGAGGATCACAGCTGAGAAGGACAAAAAAAAATGCAGATAGAACAATTGACCATTTCACAGGACGAGGGCAGTTGTTGATGAAGATTCTCAATCTTGGTGTAAAAAAAAAAAAAAAAAAAAAAAAAAAAGTCCATAAATTTGTTGCAAACTGTGGCAGAGTGTGTATGTATGGCAAAGGTATCTGGGGGTTTAACAATATTATGCAATGTAGAAAACAAAGTGCGAGTGTTTCCTTCAGCAGATTCAATAACACAGGTGTAGTAAGCAGATTTAGCATGATGAATAGCTTCTTTATAGTGTTGTATATGACTGAGATACATGTCCTTGTGAATAGTAAGTCCTGTTTTCCTGGAGAGACGTTCTAGGCAGCGTCCAGTAGCTTTAAGTTGGCGAAGTTCAGATGAGTACCATGGTGCAGAGCGAGAGAAAGAAACAGTTTGAGTTTTTTGGGGAGCCAAGGTATCTAAGAGGTTGATAAGTTCATTGTTATAGTGAGATACCAGGTCGTCTATGGAAGCTGAGGCATCAATGGTAGGTAAGTTATTAATGCCATGGGAAAGAGCTGATAGATCAATGCCCCTACTATTTCTAAAAGTAATTGAGCGGTTTAGTTTATTTTTGTATAGTGGGAGACTAGCATTGAATAAAACTAATTTATGGTCTGAAAAAGGCATGTCCAAAACAGCACAATTCTTAGGGGTGACACCAATACAGCAAACAAGATCCAAAATGTGTCCTTTGGAGTGTGTGGGAACGTCCATATATTGGTGTAAGCCAAAATTGTCCAGACAAGATATAAAATCTCTTGTGGCTGAATTTGATGTGTTGTCCATGTGGATGTTAAAATCGCGCAGCAGTAGTATATTTGGAGATAAAAGTAGGGTTTCAGCGAGAAAGTTAGAAAAATCAGTTAAAAAGTCAGAGTTGATTTTAGGTGGATGGTAAACGGCAACTGATACTGTGGGGGTTGGTCCATTAATTTGAATCAGCATGGATTCAAACGAGGAGTAGGCAGGAGCAGAAAGAGGATACCTTATACTTGCTGTTGTACAGGATCGCAAGGCCACGCCCATGTCCCGACACACGGGGCTGGCAGGTGTAAACAAATCCAAAAAAATTAAAAAATTAAAGGGTTTATATATGACTACAAATAGGGCTGTTCGATATAACGATATATATCGGATGACTATATAAAAACGCCTATCGTTTCATTTTACGCTATCGTTTGTTTCGTGGTGTTGCAAAATAAACTCTTTATGGCAATTTTTTTTTTTTTTTTTTTCACCGTTTTGATGGTCACTGTAGTGGCTAGATTCATTTCTTAAAGTTCTCTCTTTCTCTTATATTTAATATAACCACACTAGGGACGGACAAGCGCCTGTTTTTATGCGTTGTGGTTAGCAACAACGACTGTAACACCATCGCGTGTCCGCTTGTTTATGTTCCACATAAACCTTTCACAATAAAGCTCAAGATCCTGTTGAGACTTTTCAAAATAAACTGAATCACGCGAAAGAGCAGATTATTTACGGATGAAAATTAAAAAAGAGCTGCCAGGTGCTAAAAAATAAACCTTAGACTCAAACGTTAGAACGGGCTTTTCCCCGCAGCACGCCATGTAATAAATACTCACAAAGAAAACAGTGGCCATTACAACTTATGTCTAAAAATGTATAGTTTCATGCATCGGTTAAAACACTGGACTCCAGCTACATGACGCGCAGCTGGAAACACTTCCTGCAAGACGATCTGCCTGAGATTCACAGAATTTACAGAAAATGTTACATTTTTGTGATTTATATCGTTATCAGGACGATACAATTCTTATATCGGGATATGAGATTTTGGTCATATCGCACAGCCCTAACTACAAATAATCCGAACAGGTGATTGGTGTGTATCTAACCAGGTTATGTCGCCGAATGAATGAGGACAGGAGAATGAATTACACATGCGTACGTGACAATTGAGCAAAAAAGGTCTGCAAGGGAATAAATATTTGAATGGAGTACAGAAAGTCTGAGAGCCTCACAGTGTTCTGATCCATTACCAGTGAACTGTCACCTGATATTGAAATTTAGTTGAATGGAAACACTTCCTCTATAGATTGATGCAAACAGACACAAATGTTTTGCTGCTTCCATGACTAATGCAGCTGAGGGAGTCGAATACCTTCAATAGCATTAATTGTAATTTTATGATCAAGGGCCTTCAGATTCGGTCTGCTCGTTGCTTATGTTGTTTCATGGTCAAAGTGCATAAAGAGCATAGCAGCATAGTGAAGGAGGTTGCATTGTGTTTGTATGACACTCACTACTTAACATGTGTCATTGTGGGGAATATGACACTATATGGACAAGCTGGCTAGCTACAAAGAGCCTTTGATTCTTGCACAGACAAAAATTCACAACAGCCAGAGAGATGGAGAGGGTGGAATCTTGAGCCCTGGTCAATCAGGTTTGACTGGTTCTTTTAGTGATCTTGTAATCAATGCACGCACACACATACAGTTATGCGTCATCGCCCTCACCCACCCTCCATTCCACCATCTTTTTCTCCCCCCTCCCACCTCATGCAGGATATTTGCCCCTCTGTGCAGAAGGTCTGCCTTTCTAGATTCCTCCATAGTTGCAGCTGATTTGGCATTAAACAAATAGATACAGGAACAGTACAACCCTGTGTATTCATTGTACACCTGAAATGTTGTTTACATTGAGACATTCTGAAAGAAGGTGATGACAGGGACTTCTTTTTATTTATTTATTTTCTTCTTAGGTCTTCCTGTCAAAGAAATCATGGGGATAGCAGTGTAGTCAGTAGTCGGCAGCGTTAGTGCTCCTATTTGCATGTCTTTATTCACTTTTTTCCTAACCAGGTAAAACCCTTATCACAAAGATGTTGTAGTAGTTTTTTGAGGTTTTGCTCAAACGGCACTGGATAAATGAACATTTTATTTTATTTGGGGGGGGGGATTCTTTTTAAAAATCCAACTTGTATGCACAAGTTTTTATTTCAGCTTAATGTGTGTGCCTGTCACGCTTTCTGCCATTTACAGCTTCTCTCCCCTCCTCTGCTCTCCGTTTCACCGGTCCTGCACCTTCTAAATATACAAGAGAATTCTTTAATCCACTCGGCAACAACTAGTTATATGATTGTATCTGAACTGGAAACTTTATGGGAAATGTTAAACGTAACGTGCCGGTAAATCAGAACTGAGGACCTGTTTCCTTTCACCTGTATTTCGGCTTTCCTAAATGAACTAAACATGGAACAGCAGGGAATTTAATCAAATGGATTGACCCATAATTAGGGAGGCAGAGCAGATCCACAACCAAAATCAGTATCTGAGCTACAGACTTTGGATTAAAGATGCATTGAGTCGGAAGAGTTCTGACCTACACCTGAGGACAAAGGGTTTGGCCACACTTATCCTAATCCTGGTGTGTGTTTGGCTAATTTGGGAGCGGTGAAATGTTTCATCAGTGCATAATGCATGTTGAGTAATATAAATAATGGGTGCAGGTGCAGCTGTTTCTATATTGTGCGTGTCTCTCTGCATCTAGCTATCGTGTGTGTGTGTGTGTGTGTGTGTGTGTGAGTGAGAGAGAGATGCGTTCAACCTTCACAGAAACTCATGTGATCTTCCGGCTGACACTGATGTCATTGTTATCAAATCTAAAAAAGCAGGAACAGGCCTGGGCTTATGAATGAGCAATAGGCTAATAACATATATTTTAACTGGTTGTGGTGTACTTTATTCTCCCCCACCCTCACACGCCACACACACAGAGCCAGTATGTGAGACTTTGAGATGTTTTAATGCAGAATATATCATCAATATTTGGTCATCACCATTGGCCTCACTGTTAAGACAAAACACTGACATATGTATTTATTGGTCACAGGTTTTATACCGTGTCCCTGATTAAAATCTGAAGCATAGATGAGCTCCATCGTTCCTATTGGATTATCAAGTAAATAATTTACTTGAGGTTTTCTGTAAAATGTGTGAGTGATTGCAGATAAGTGATCATCAGGATTCAGAGCTCACGGCCTTTTCAGTGTTATCAAACCCTCTGCTGAACTTCAGCCTTTACACGTGTATTCTACTAGGCAACGGCACCTGACACGCCCTCACATACATGTTCAAACACACGCCCACACAGTGGTCACAAAGCTCTTGCACAGGTACAGTTTTTCAGAATAAACTGCTCGCTTATCAGGTTCCGCTTCAGGTTTTCCCAGGCTGCCCTCAGACTTTTAGTCCCCATACTGGACATAAAGTTGGGGTGTGTTGTTCGTGAGATATGTGGGGCACACAGTGTTTTTTACATACCCTTTAATTCCATGACAATAATTCTCACTTTTATTTTTTGCGTGCTTTGTTCTGACTTGCCTGACGTGAATCGTAAATGGTACAAGAAAGTTTGTTTTCTGTGCACAGGTTTAGAGTGGCTGATGTGGAATCAGGAAGGGTCATAACATTTAAGAAGATATAAGCAATAATAAATGTTTAATCTAAATGTTTTATTTTTTGATGGCAGAGGTTTTCTAGGGCCCTGCTTAATCTTTATACTATCTTTCTGGATGTAATAAACCCCATCAGCCTCCCCAATTGCGCTGACTCGCCCTCCTCCTTCTGCTTTGTAACTAGAGACCAGTGGTTATAAAAGCTGTCCTGTGGATCTGCTGCCTTAAACGGGGCCTATCCTTTGTTATATATGTATATACTGTTACAGTGGCACAGCCTCATACTGAAAATGGTAAAAAATTCAGATTGTGAGGTCAGCATATGTTCTCAGGCTTCAGAGTGCTCGAAAAACCCTGTTATAAGGTTTGTTTGTTCTGTTGGCTCTATATGATGTCATTGATTTCTGGTTGTTAGCACAGAAGCTCCACCCACTTGTTGTTCCGTTTGCAAAGGGGAGCCGATCTGAAGAAAATTATTCACACTCATACAGAGCCAAGAGTTAAACTGTCTGAAATCAGGCTTGTAAAGGAGGATTTATTTGCACATATGCTAATCTTGTTATCTTTGGCCCTGTTTTAATGTGTGCGTCCATTATTGTAACATAAGGGGAGATATAATAAGCCTTTGTGCCCCTCGCAGCCCTCAAAATGTTTAATTCCCTCTCACCACATTCATTTAACTCATCCACCCACCCATCCTTTCTCCTCCTCCCTCTCTCCCCATGGCCCCTGACTATAGTTTCAGTGTTGTGTTGGTACCAGGCCACATTTACACCCCACTCTAAACATCTCCTTTGTTTGTTTTTTTTGGTCTGTCATTCTTGCAGATTTCTCCTCCTCATGTTGGGACAGAGCGCTGCTTATGTGTTACTCCTCTATCTCATTCCCTCCATTAAATAAGATTATTCAATCTTTGAGTTTTCTTTCTGAAGTGTTGAACCATTCTCATCTTATCATGAGAGGCTAGTCTGAGCTTATGATCTCCATGAGCTTTGGCTTGAAGTTTGGGGGTTGGGGTTTAAAAAAAGGCCTCAAAGGATTTCTGGTGGTTTAGAATATATGTTGTGAGTATATGTAAGCTTGCTGTATGCCCATTGTATAAGACAGAACAGTAATGCCAGGTCTTAAGTGTCCTGCTTCTTTATAATGCAGTCAATAGGTGTCATTCTTGATGTTCTAATGGGTGAAAGTCATATCAACATTGCAGGCATACTACCCATTGTCTCTCTTAAGGCCTGTGGTGTGTACATAGGCACTCCTCCATAGATACAACTGAAGATGGACAATCAGTTACTGACCTCCCTGAAATGTATGAAAGCGAGTAAACAAACAAAACAAACTTATAAACATCGGTGCCAAGGTTGCACATCTAATCTTGGACACTTTTAAACCCGACCCTTCCTGGCCGCCAGAGATTCTACGCGGCGCGGAGAACAACAAAGGACGGGCCGCTCATCCGAGGCGCAGAACAAAGAAGCGCCGGGGGAAACGCGCTGGTATTAGGAACAGACTGAGACAGCAGGCGCATCGCGCACCACTGCCCAGTGTCCTACTGGCCAATGTACAATCCATGGAGAACAAGCTCGACGACCTAAGAGCAAGGGTCACCTTCCAACGTGACATGAGGGACTGCAACATTCTGTGCTTCACGGAGACATGGCTGACCCCCACCGTGCCGGACCAGGCCGTAACTCCGTCGGATTCATTCTTTGTGCTCCGCGCGGACAGAACGGCAGAGTCAAACAAAACCAAAGGTGGGGGAGTGTGTTTCATGGTAAACAGAAAGTGGTGTGATGCCAGGAGCATTTCTACTCTCTCCAGCGGCTGCTCGCCACATCTGGAGTTCCTGAGCATTAAGTGCCGCCCTTTCTATCTGCCCCGTGAGTTCACCTTGGTCATCGCCACGGCGGTCTACATCCCACCCCAAGCGGACACAGGTATGGCTTTGTCCGAATTACATGATGTGCTGAGCTCGCTTCAAAACAAGGACCCGGGCGCAGCCCTCATTGTAGCAGGAGACTTTAACAAAGCGAACCTCAGACAAGTCATGCCAAACTTTTACCAGCATGTCTCGTGTCCAACGAGAGGGGATCGAATTTTGGATCACTGCTACACGCCATACAAGCAGGGCTACAAAGCTGTCTCACACCCGGCTTTTGGGAAGTCTGACCACAACGCCATCTTCCTCATCCCCCAGTATAAACAAAGCATACGGAGGGAAGAAGTAACCACGAGGGAGGTTAAACTGTGGACTGCCCAATCAGAAGCTACGCTACAGGACGCACTCAACTACGTCGACTGGGACATGTTCAGAGCATGCGCAGTCGACATCAACGAGTTTACGGAAGTAGCAGTATGCTTCGTCAATATGCTAGCGGAGGAGATTATCCCCACTGCGAGAGTCACCACATTCCCAAACCAGAAACCGTGGATGGACAGATCGATCCGCACTGCAGTAAACGCCAGGACCGCCTCCTACAACGCGGGTCTCGCCACTGGCGATATGAGCGCCTACAAAGCGGCCTCATACGGCGCGCGGCGCGCGGTGAGAGATGCCAAATGCCGGTACCGGGAATGTGTGGAGTCCCATTTCCACCAGGGCGACACACGGAGTATGTGGCACGGACTACGCACCATTACGGACTACAAAGCCAGGGACACTGCGCTGATCAACGCTGACTCTGCATTCACCAACGAGCTGAATCAGTTCTACGCCCGTTTCGAGGTTAGCCAGGCGGCTAATGCTATCTACCGCCTGACTACCGAGGACAGTGACGTCATCAGCGAGAGACCGGTGACCAGCATCGCGGAGCATGACGTCCGAGCGGCACTGAGGAGAGTGAACACAAGGAAAGCGGCGGGGCCAGACGGCATCACCGGACGTCTGCTGCGCTGCTGTGCTGACCAGCTAGCAGGTGTGTTCACTTACATCTTCAACGAGTCTCTGGCGAAGTCTGTGGTCCCCACATGCTTCAAAAGATCCACCATCATCCCTGTGCTCAAGAACCGCAAACCCTCATCCCTGAACGATTACCGGCCAGTTGCACTGACCTCGGTAGTAATGAAGGTGTTTGAGAGGCTGCTGAAGAACATCATCTCCTCCTCCATCCCAGACACCACAGATCCGCTGCAGTTCGCCTACAGATCCAACAGATCCACAGAGGATGCCATCGCCCACGTCCTACACACCACTCTCAGCCATGTGGACAAACAGGGTAACTATGTGCGAATGCTGTTTGTTGATTACAGTTCAGCGTTTAACACAATAGTGCCCTGCAGACTGTTCACAAAGCTGAGGGATCTGGGACTTAACAGCCGTCTGTGTGCATGGGTGTTGGACTTCCTCACTGGCAGAACTCAGGTGGTGAGGGTGGGCAGGTGCTTCTCCAACAGCATCACCATCAATACAGGATCACCTCAGGGATGTGTCCTCTCGCCACTGCTCTACTCCCTCTACACTTCAGACTGTGTGGCCACCCATGGCTCCAACACCATTGTGAAGTTTGCTGACGACACAGTGGTGTTGGGTGCCATCTCCAACAACGATGAGACGGCCTACATGGATGAAGTGAAGAATCTGGCATCGTGGTGCCAGGACAACCACCTCCAGCTGAACGTCGGCAAGACCAAGGAGCTGGTGGTGGATTTCAGAAGGGGTCAGCACAGAGACTACAAGCCCATTATCATCAATGGAGCTCCAGTGGAGAGGGTGCAGTCCTTCAAGTATCTTGGTGTCCACATCTCCTCAGACCTGACATGGGCTGCCCACATTCAGGTCCAGACCAAAAAGGCTAGGCAGCGCCTGTATCACCTACGACAACTGAGGAAGTTCAGGGTCTCCCCAAAGATCCTCAGGATTTTCTATACAGGCGCTGTGGAGAGCATCCTCGCACAGAACATGACATCGTGGTTTGGGAACAGCTGTGTGAAGGACCAAAAAGCTCTCCAGAGAGTGATCCATACAGCAGAACGCTGCTGCAGGATTGCTCTCCCCCCGCTTCAGGACACCTACACCAGGAGATGCCGGACTAGAGCAGCGCAGATACTGAAGGACCCGTCCCATCCTGGCAACAAACTGTTCCAACTTCTGCAATCTGGTAGAAGGTTCCGCATCTTCCGGGCAAGGACAGAGAGACTCAAGAGGAGCTTCTATCCCCAAGCCATCCGTGCCCTAAACACACACACCCGCCCTCTCACATCATCTATAATTGACTGAGACAGGACTCTTCCAGACACTAAACCAACGCACAATGTACATTTCAATTCCTTTAATTTTAAATATGTTTATATTGTCTATCCTGTAAAATAGTCAGATGTCTATTCATATTAATGTACAGAATTCACCTGCTTGCTGCTACTACTGCACATTCACCCAATGTGTGTGTGTGTGTGTGTGTGTGTGTGTGTGTGTGTGTGTGTGTGTGTGTGTTAGTCCCAACCCTCTTTGAACCTTTACCTGAGTAAAACTAATTTGCATTACATACATTTGATTCCTATAGTTAAGCCACAAGTATTTTAACCAAAGTGGAAAATCAGTACAGTTTGAGTACAAAGCAAAGAGGAACTCTGAGTTGGCTTGTGACTGCTGTTCCTCTTTGGTTAAACAGCGATCAGCTTCACCACACTCTCATGATGGGGTTTAGAGCTTCTGATGTGACTGTATCTGTCCTCATGCAATGAGTAGAATTCCTAATACTGCCTTGCTCCTTTTAGGGGTGGACACTGGGAATCATCTCCCTCTAGCAACTCTATATTTAAAAATTGTTTTGGTTTTGGGCAGTCTTAGTGCTGGTATGTGAGGTTAACTTTTGGCTGTAGTGCCAAGTTATCGACTAATGCTAGAAAGCTTGGTTAGCAACGCACAGATGCACATAACTGCTAATTAGTGCTAAGTAACAGAGTGTGTAACTATAGTATGTTATTAATCTTTGAGTCTGTGTCACACAGAGCCATATTATTTCTATAATTCTACTAAAAACCCAAAACACTGTGGATACGTCCAGCTCGCTGAGACCAAATGGGGAAAGTCAAAGAAAACAGTCTCTTAAATATACATAGCGATGTTTAGTTGAAAATTTCATTTCACAGTTTACTGTGAACCAACCAATATTTAGATATACTGGTTTTACAGCATCCATGGTATGAACATTGGTCTACAAGTATGCTCAAGTATGTAATTTCCTCCTTCACTTCCTGGTGGAACTTAATGTTAATTTTGCCTTGAAATCGTCACCCACCAACACTAAATGGCTCAATTTTTTTTTTTTTTTACTTAATGTATTCTTGTCTTTGGATGGGGTTTTGACTTAAACTAAGTAAACAGATTTCTTTGTGGATGCAGATGTCGTTAACATTTTTAAGGTTTTGTGTACCATAAAATTACTACCCCTCAGTGCTTGTTAGAAATTGTTATGAATACAATAAAACTACAAGCAGATTCATTAATCATGGATGAAAAATGAGAGAACAAAACTGGATTGTATGAAGTTATAGTTTTGGTATTTGTTCAAGTCCTAATGTGTGAAAGTTTGGGTTATTAGAGTTGATGCATGTCTCTTTTTCGGTGCTCTGTTTAAAATTTATGTGATTAACAAATGTCTAGATATTAGGGATGTCTTTCCTTAAGTGGAAAAGTAGAACCACAAAGAGACGCCACATCTCTTCATAGTTTTCAGTTGCATTCCGAAAGACTGTTGTGGTTTCACTGTGTTGTTTCAGACTAATTTAAAGTAGGTCGCTTGCAGCCTAGATGGGGGTTTTGTTTATTTGTTTCAGGTAAATGGCACATATGTTTTATTTGCTTGAGGGAAACCATATTTGCTTGCTCAATGGCAACAGGACCTGTGATCTTTTTTTTAGTCTGCCACGAGAAATAAGGCGATTGATATCAAATACACAACAAAGGAAATTGCGCAGTCTGCACTGAGAGTACTTATCATTTAAGTGTGTACACGTATCAAGTGTGAGGGGCATTCTTGTCAATGTTAAAAGAATAATGTAAAATTCACTTTGTTTTTCTGTCTAAAAGATACAGTTTAAAGGTGAGGTCATTTAGCTATAAATAATAGTGACCACTCTGTTAATTGCTGAATTGCTTCCTGTCTTGGTTATTCCAAGTCAGGTGTGCAAACAAAGCGAAACTTTGGCGACTTGTTAGATGAACAGCCTGAGGGACACCTTGTAACTATGGCGCTGTGGCTTTAAATTTCCCTAATAGCTATTGTTTTTGTTTTGTATTACTATGCAAAACCTCAAAGGCTCACCTTGGCACACTCTTACTGTCGCTGCTCTTTCCTGTGTCACAGAAATGTCCTTTGTTGGCTACCAAGCTGCCATGTGACGCCTCTCAAAGGTGAATGTTAAAGCCGTTGATGGCTTCGCACATTTTGCTTTTGCTATCATAAAAGGTAATCATTACAGTTGGTTTAGTGAAGTTTTATCCTCATTTACACCTTCAGTGCTTAAAGATTACTGGTGAATAACTCCAGGAAAAGTCATCAGACTATCCATGTTATTGATTTGATGTTTCATGGTTAAACAAGACAAATTTCATGTCTTGACTTCATTTGCGTCTTAAGACTGAACACTGTTGTTCTGATCTAAATTGAATTCTTATTTAACAGTAGCAATGATAAGTATAACTGAACTAAATAGCAGTTATTTACTAGTATAGGGTTGTGTGTTTCACCTTACAAAAGAGGGGGGGAAAAAAACCCAAGTGTTCCGAGTATGTAACTGTCAGAACTGCCGAGTACTACACCTTTCTTTCACATCCTAAGTAATTTAGTGTCAAACAGGACAAAAGAACTTGAGACTTTCCACATTATTCTTAAATTTGGTTTGGTACATGCCCATTGCACAAATCTGACCGCTTTAGTTTGACTGTTTTGTATCACGCTTGTCCTGTTCATCTAGCCTGTTGATGCTGTTCCATTTTATTGCCAAGAAGAAGAAGCAAACAGACACAACATGAATGTAATGTTGTTTGTTGATGATGTTAATAGCAAGTCTGTCATCCACTCACTTTGTTTGCAAGTTTGAGATTAGCATGTACTTTATGCTGGCAGCAGGAAGTTTGATGTTATCTCTTGTTTAGCAGCTGGTTTTGAGCTATTAAACAAACATGAAATGCTGTTATTTTATTCCATAACTTCTCATATCGATTGATCAGATGTTTTGTAAACAGCTTAAATTACACTTTTGTAAGAGTAAAGATTACTGTTATATGTATATGTGTGTGTGTGTGTGTGTGTGTGTGTGTGTGTGTGTGTGTGTGTGTGTGTGTGTGTGTGTGTACACACACACACACACACATGTAATTTATTAATTAGGGGTGCAACAACACTCGTATCGATATTGAACCGTTCGATACAGTGCTTTCGGTTCGGTACGCATATGTATTGAACAATACAAAATTTTCTGTTGAGCGCTCAGTGGATCTTCGTTCGACTACTCCGCCTAGGCTGCACTGTCAAGCGCAGATCCACTGAGCTAGCAAGACAGAAGCTAAGCTCGTTGCAACATGGCTACTGCCTCAACGCTACCCGAAACTGAAGCTGTGTCCCAAAACGTCGGCTGCATCCTTTGGAGGACCCGGCCTTCGCGGTCTACGTGGGCCGGGGTCCTTCACAGACATGGACAAAAGTAAAACAGTATCTCGGATGTACCACGCAATGCTCAATTGGTGGGAACTAGTGCGTTAGTGCAGTTAGCTTCTTAACGTGTTGACGCCGTCCAGCCCCACGCACGGGGCGATCCGCGGTAACTCGTTAACGGAGATTTGCCGCATTATGGCGTTAATGTCATTTTAACGAGATTAACGCTGACAGCACTAGTGGGAACACAATGAATATGACTGCACATTAACACCGACATCATCCTAGTGCAAGACAAGTGGAAGCAGACAAAAACAACAAGCACGCATGCTACAAACTTTACCCGAGTCATTTAGACAGCCATGATTCTCCGTATGGGGACCTGATATGTTTAATATGCTGCTGAGAATATAGCGTATAGTATAGCTTTTATTTTGGAAAGAGCCATTTCTCTGTAATAAACTCTCTTTTCCAAAGATGAGTGATTTCTCAATCAGATTTATTATTTTGTTGTTTCAGCAACATTAAATTTAAAAACTGTACTTTTGAGTTAAAATATATATTTATAATTGTAATAAATGGCAAATTACAAAAAAATGTTCATGCCTTTTTATCGAAAAAATATCGAACCGTGACACCAAAGTATCGAACCGATCCAAACCGTGAATTTTGTGTATCGTTGCACCCCTAATATACATGTGTATATTTATACAGAATTTCTCTTTTTCAGTATAAAGTTGACTTGGGTTTACTGATCTTACAAAAATGATGACTTGAATCTCAACTGGAGGACTGAAACTAAAAGATCCTCTGCTGCTCTAATGCGAGCATTGTTCCTGTGTACTTATATGTTTGTGGTGTGTGGTGCTGAGTTCCACAGTGGGTATGATTTATTGTTATGGGGTTATGTAATAGAGGGTTCACATGTAGGGTTTGTGTACTGTCTTTACTAAAAACAATTTACTTTAAAGCGGTATGTGAAGGTTTGAATGTATTTGTCAAGGCATGAACGTGAGGTGTGTGTTTGCATTACCTGCTGACCGAGACTTGAACAGGTAATATTATATTTATTTTAAAAGTTGGTAAATATTGATGCATATTTAGTGAGGCTTTGCTTAGTAACCAGATGAATGAGTATCTGCCTGCTTTTTGGGGGGATTTTTAAGCTACTTTCATGAAAATGCAGGTAGTATTTTTTTACGTTTTGGGGAGCTGGGTGTCATTTATGTTTTTCAAGCACAGTTTTTGTTTAGTTTTTGGTTTCTTTTTTCACATCAGACTTGCTGTCTAAAATCATCTGTAAAAGCCCAGTTGAGTCAAAAATCTAACACATTGTTAGTTCCTGCACACTGGGCGTGACTCTGATCACCTGTTCTCTGTACTGAGTCCTTCTGCAAGCCGCTTTGCAGCCCACATCAACCCCAGTTCCTCAATTTCATTCTTTTTGTGACTTGGCCATTGTCATTTCTTTTTCTTTTTCCCTCTGAGGGTATCCTGGTGCTGATCTCCCTGATTTTTGGCTTTCCATGAATGTACATGAGAGGTTCCCAGAACAGAGCGACACCAAAGCTTTGAACATTTAAAAAAGAAAAGGGGAAAGAATTGTTTATTTCCTGACCTTTTGTATTTATTTCTAGCACAAACAAATACAGGCTCTGTAAACCTGCAGCAGCTTATCCAGGATCACTAACCTCATCCTTGCCAAAAATAGGCCGCAGATCCTCCCATTTTAATGAAAATCTGGTGGAAAATTTACATTCGCAGTAATGGCCACCCTCACCCTGAGCTCACCACACCTGCAGGGTTCACTGACGGAACAAGGCCTGAGTCACATTTATTCGATCATATGTATAAAGTGGGACGAGGTAGAGCTCAATAAACATTGCATTGCTCACTGTTTCACGTAGGCCATGGCTGCTGCAGATACAGAGGGTGTGTCTGTTTATTGCTTTCGCCATTACGTGTGTGTGTGTGTGTGTGTGTGTGTGTGTGTGAGAGAGAGAGAGATTTTTTTTAAAAATGGAGGCGTGGTAGCAGCTATAAGCTGTTAGTTTCTGCTTCTAATTAGCGTCACGAGTATTCTCATATCTGAACCACATTGGTCATAACCACCAACTTCTTTATGAAACTGGCTTAAAGGATTTGGCTTGTTTATAATATTTCTGCTGTTTTAATTTTTTTAAAAAAACAAAAAAAAACTGTGGAAGGTTGTTACCGGCTGTAAATTCACAGATACGATGATTTATTGTAATATAAAATAAGGCGCGAGCGAGAGTCACGAAGATGAGAATGTGAAAATCAAGTTAAAGAAACATTGAGCTCTGCTAGTTCAGGGTGAGCTACAACTTCAACACTATTCTCTCAGGATGAGTATGGTGTGATAATGGGGGGAGGGGGTGTAGCGTTGCCTCTGTAGGTGTTGAATTGCCAAGGCGATGTTAGTAACAAACCATAGGAGGCCTTATGTGTGACTCCAACCAGCTGATGAATATTTCACCTGACTGACGTGGGCTGTCGATCAGAACAGGGCGTTAATCCGACAATTCCCAGAGCTGACTTCATACAAACAGAATGTAACTTGACATGCATTCTAATTTTTTTATGAAGGCCGCAAGGATAATCTGCCCACAGTCTACTGCATGAAGACTTGGCAGGTGGCTTTAAAAGGACAAGCTGCTCTTATTTTCATGGGAAAGAGCTAATGTATCTTTTTGTGGGTTTTTGTCCATTTGTTGCTTAGTGCAGTTTTGCATAAATCAATTAATTTGACTAATCAAGGCTTTGTTGACAGAACATCAGTCTATCACAGACCTTTTTGTCCTTTTTTTTTCTTTTTCCTTTTTTATTTCTTTGTCATGTGACCTCTTGTTGTTTGCATTTTGCATCTTGATCAATTAAAAAAACAAAAACAAAAAAAAAACAAAAAAAAAATATTACGCAAGCCTATCAGTCATTAATTGGCTCCAACTCATATAAGGTAGAAGAGATATCAATATCCGATGGTTATGTGCTGTGTCACAATTTGGCTCTGGCAAAATATTCAAGAATGGTGTGATGAAGACCAGGACACATGTTTATTCTTTATAATGAAGATAATGAAGAGGGCGATCGTGGCTCAAGAGTTGGGAGTTTCCCCTTGTAATCGGAAGGTTGCCGGTTCGAGCCCCAGCTCGGACAGTCTCGGTCGTTGTGTTTTTGCGCAAGACACTTCACCTACCGCCTACTGGTGATGGCCAGAGGGGCCGATGGCGCAATATGGCAGCCTCGCTTCTGTCAGTCTGCCCCAGGGCAGCTGTGGCTACAACTGCAGCTTGCCTCCACCAGTGTGTGAATGGGTGGATAGGTGTGTAAAGCGCTTTGGGGTCCCTAGGGGGGACTAGTAAAAGCGCTATACAAATACAGGCCATTTACCATTTCTTTAAAAGTAAATGATGCACTACACAAAACATCTGTTGTGCTTTTATAAATCTTCAGCACTGTGTCTGCATTAGCTACAGCTCATCTTTGGATGTCAGTAATCAGAGGACAAATCTGATCAGCAAAACACTCAGATGGTTTTGGACTCCTTGCATATTCATATCACCTGCTGTCATCATTATCCACATGGCTTCTCTCCAGTTGCAACAGCTGTGCCTTCAGTGCCTTTTTAAATAAGAATTATGTAAACATATGTTTGAGTCATTTGTATTGCGTATTGTATTACATTTATATCTGCATTTCCTTCTGTGTAGCAGAACACAAACTAAACATCAAACCAAAGTAATGACTGACTGTCAGTGTTCCAATATGTGATAGCATGATCCTTTGTTGGAGATGTCCAGCGATACAAAACGATTTGAAGGTTGAAAGCATTATGGTATATGTCACACGTGACTGTAACCATTAAAACCCGGTTTATGGGGCTGAGGTAAAAGGGCAAAGGGCAGATGGGCCATAATTGTCAAAAAGACTGACTCCTGTTCTATTTATATATCTTTAATGAGACATAGCCTATGTAATAGGTACTATATTGTGCAGCTGTCTACCTGTTTTGCATAAGCCACGCACTATAAATATGTGTATCTGTCTTTCTCCATCTGTGGTTGGCTTAGGCCATTTTAATAATAAATTATACTTGCTAATGGCATCCTTTTTTCTTTTCTTCTTTTTTTTTTCTCAGACTCTGAGAGCGAGAAATAAAGCCAATAAACAGACCGAAGGAGAAAGGGCACAGCAGACGACAGAGGCGAAAGACGAGGATGAGCGCGACCCATACAGCCTCTGCAGCTCTGTGGACCTCGATAAGGTGTGTGCGTGTTTTGAGACGGGGCTAATATGCGATCAAATGAAGAGTGCGTCTTTTCTGCATCTTTTTTTGAGTCAATGTGTGCTTTTGCTGAAATTATGCAGCAATCGATCAGACACTGGAAACAAAAGGTGGAGGATGACCTAACAAGTGTATTTGCTTACCCGTGACGGGGTAGGTGAACAGCCATCTGGTTATTCACCCTGCTTCATCTGTTTGCAGATTGCATGATTTCCCACACTGCCAGACACAAGCATGTACAAAACAGAAGACAAAGCAGCATTGCTGAACTCCTAAATCTAAGCCAGTGCTGAAAGTCTAGACTCAAAATGGTGCAGGTGTTTTTTATATGTTCATACTAGAAGAATTTGTCCCTGCGTGCTGAAATCTACCTTCAAGCACACACAGTCAGACATTCATTTAAACTATGCTCATGTGATGGTGCAGTTTGACACGTGTTTTTCCACTTTAACAGGCTCAGCACCACAATGACAGATTCAACCAGTCTGTCTCGCTCTCTCTGCTGCCAGGCAACGCTTTATTGAACGAGACCCATGACTCTTGACTTCACACACTTAAGTTTTGCAAGGCCGGTTTCAAACACCAGTGTTTTTGTGACACAGGGATCTGTCAGTTTAAGCCCTTCATTCTGAGGGTTTGCTTCTTCCAGTAACTTGAATCCTGATGCTCGGACACTCCCTTCACACATCTCAAACATGGGTAACTGTACCCATGTGCAACACTCATGCAGTTTCTGCGCTATGCAAAATGTTGTTATTATCACCAGCACACTTGTCATGTGCTAGCCTTCCTCATTTAAAAAAAAGAAAAAGGCCCGCTTTTTGTTTTCAAACTGGTTAAGCTGGATCGTAGCCGCTTTAATGTCCTGGTTGTTCGATACTCACCTTTACTCAAGCTAAATCAGTCCGTCCACATTTGCAAGCTGCGTAACACCAGGAATCTGAAGCATGTCTTCACACTTGGCTTGGCTTTGTTCACCTGTTATTAAACACAGAAACCGGTTTCTGTATCTTTTCTTATGCAAGCAAAGCACCACTGTAAATTTTCAGACTTCTTGATATTTAGAGTAAATGTTGAGCTTGGGGCTTTATATAACCAGCAAATGCTAGCTGGATTGTCTTTTTTTTTTTTTTTTTTTTTTTTTAAGTCATCCCAGTATATCCATCAGTAGGTTACACTCAGTGACTGTACAAGTATAAAATGCAATGTTTTCTACTGTCATTGGTTCCACTTCAATATGACAACAGTGGAATTTAATGTGATCTTCCAGCTTTTTTTTTTTTTTTCTTTTTGTGTGAAATCACTTGTTTGTGGGAAGCTCCTTGCAGCATGTGACAAACACAATTTCACTTCTTTCTTTTTCTTGTTATATACAAGACGGTGTTGTAAAAATTAAACTTTCTCTTTGTATCTCTAAGAGTTTGTCTGCAATCACATTTTCTGTTTTAAAGGTTTTTGACTTTAACATTTCTTTACTTTATTGTGCACATTTATTATGTATTTTTCATCGATATGGTTTTGGTTAAAGCAACAACCAAACTTTGTTATGGCAAAGAGAAGCTTCTATTTTCTACTGGCATTGTTTCATTATTCATGTGTGAGAGACGACTGTAAAATGTGTTTTGTATGTCAATTACTGCAGTGAGAAGTAGCAGAAAAGGCAGATTTTCATTCGCTTGGCAGGTGTTCATAAGTCGATCTGCATATGGGCAGATTATGTAAACATGTAACGTCAACGTGTTGACAGATACTTGTGCCTGGTGTGTTCACAGCTCTGATGCAATTCTACCAACTAATTTCCCCCAAAATAAATAAAACAACACGCTGATTTTAATAAATCCAAACCCGAAGGTGTGCTTGTGTATATAGTATACCAGAGATGCATACAATTGAATGGATGTGAGCTTTCTCAATGAGTTAAACTGCCTCGGGTGATGCCAGTGTTAGTTGGGACTTAAGCATACAAATCAAAAAATAAAATAAAGATAGATATGCAGAGAAGTGTGGGGATGACTGCAAGTGAGCTTACCAGAACCTCACCCTCGGGATTAAATCAAGTTAGACGTTTGCTTTTCGAGTAATTTACAGTTGATGCCAAGAAACGGAGAGCATGTGAGACAGATGCAGCATCTCTGGTTTTGCTTTGTTTTTTGGCTCCCCCCTTATTTAAAGTTGAACTTTGTAGTCGTATCAGCAGCTAATCTGTGGATAGCTTAAAGTATTTTTATTTTTTTTGCAGTTCACAGCTGTATTTATGCCTTGAATGAGCAGGGGTAATAAAGAACAGAGATGGTAGTGTTCCAGCGCAGCGCTTCTTCAGGGTCGCTAGCTCCATTAAAACAATGTGATATGTGTCCGGTAGCTAAACAGTCTGCTGCAGTAAACAGCCAACACATGATTAATTGCCGCACACGGAACAGTAAAGGTCCGGTGATTGTGCCTGATGTCATGATAGGGGTGTCTCTCACACACACAGTCATCATCACATGGTCACTAAGCATCATTTTGTGACTAATCACAGGAAAGTGTCAGGGTTAAGAGGAAAATTAAGATTAAAGAGTGGACTTGCTGCTTCTCTTTCACTCTTCTCAACTCACACCAGTGGGGCCATAAGGTCAAGTTCTGACTCAGGACTCCTTCCCACCCTGTTTCCTTACCAGAATGATTCCACCTGATATTTCCAAATGTTATAGTGTGAAACCTGACAGTCTTCGCATCACACACCATGGCAGCCCATTTCCTGTGTGGCTGTAAACACTTGTGAAAAGCTTGTAAAAGCTTTCACTTAGACTTAAGTAAACCTGCAAATGCACACGCACGCAACAAGCAAATTTCACATGCAACACTTCCTGGTCTGACCAGTCCTTGGAGCAGTATAGTTTTTACCTCTATGCTGCCACCTGCTGGAGAAGTTTTGTTTTACTTTTTGGATTTCCCCCCCCCCCCCCCCCCCCCCCCTCCTCGTGTATAGAGAACGGGTTTTACTCATTTCATTTCGTTGTACTTCTGCAGGATTTGGTGGACTGGCGGAAGCCCCTGGCATGGCAGGTGGGCCACCTCAGAGAGAAATATGATGCGTGGGTACACCAACCAGTTGACAGACCTATCAGACTGTTTGGAAACCCCATCATGGAGGCCATCACTAAAACTTCTTGGTAAGAAAGGAAGCTTGAAGAAAAATTAGCCATTTATCAGATAAGAACATACATTCAGTTTTGCAGGCTTGGCAATCACTCATGCAACATTTTCACAGAATTTTACTGTTATTTATTAAGTTTATATTTATATATCAACCAGCTGGAGGTGAGGGACCCGAGACAGGACAAAAGAGACACTGCTGAAGAGGGCTAGAGATTAATAATTCCTAATGACTAATACACTAGCAGTTTATAAACATACAGGGAGTGAAAAGAGAAGCTTGGACCCATTGCAGCATAACTAAGAGAGAATTCAGGTTCACCTGATCCAACCCTAATTATGCTTTATCAAAGCCTGATTTTAAAGTATAGAGGGTGTCTGTCTCCTAAATTCAAACTGGGAGCTGGTTCCATGGAAGACAGGCCTGAAAGCTCTGGGCTCTGCCTCCCATTCTACTTCTAAATACTGTAGGAACCAGACATAAGCCCGCAGTCCGAATGTGAAGTGCTCTAGTATACAGGTACAATGGTCCAGCCTAGAACTAATAAATCACGAACTAGTTTTTCAGTATTACTCTGAGACAGGATGTTTCTGTGTTTGCAGGTATTGCACAAATACAAGAAAAGTGTCCTGCATACTTGTTTGTTGTGGTCTTTGAAGGATACATCCTGGTTTAAAAAAAATAAACAAATAAAATAACTCCAAGTTTCCTCAGTATTACTGGAGGCCAAGCAATTACTGAGGGAAAGTAAATGGAAACATTTATGCAATGGTTTCCGCAAATCATTGTGTGTAAAGAATATTTCCCACCTTGAAAATTCTGTCGGCAGTTCTGTGATTGCCAAAGGATAAGCAAACACATCTGCTTCAGTGGCGTGATCAAAGATTGAATTATAATGAAAAGTGCAATTTTATAAATGTATGCAATTTTATGCTTGTTCAGCCTACCTCTGCAAGCTACTTTGCAACCCACCTTCACCTGAGGTTCCAGTCATTTCCGATTTAACCAGTGTCACACCTGTGGTCACGTCCTGCTCTCTCTTTTTCCTGTTTTGATGCATCGTGGACAAAGCCATACACCAGGGGTGTCAAAAATAATGCCCATGGGCCAGAAATGGCCCAGCAAAGGCTCCAGTCGGGCCAGCTTGACAACTTTGTGAAATATGAAGAAGTGCATAGATTTTGTATTTTTAAAAGATTTACAACTTTTTCCTATTGATGAAGGACCCCATATTCATACTACACCAAAGTAATTAAGTAATAGATTAACAATTAAATGATAAAGTTCCTGTTTATTTTTGTTTCTTTTTTATTTATTATTATTATTATTATTATTATTTTATTATCTACTACAGAAATCCCTTTCTATACCAGAAGGGGAAATAAAACAACGTAGTACAACAAAATGTTTTTTATAATTACTGGAAAGTCTGGACTGAGAACGTTTCCTGTAACTTTACCTCATGTCGTTCACCATTCTGGCCCAGTTCAGATTAATGGCCCACATCGTAAACTGAATACACTGTCCTCTAGTAACAGAGTGAGAGCGTGAACTAATGCTTACACTCTCTTGCTTTCAGGTATTGGGTACCTATTGTGTGGCTCCCTATTGTGTTTTATCTGAGCTGGCACTGCTATACCACCCTGGCACAGGGCACCACCAGGCTAGCCCTCACTTCAGGTAACTCACACACACCTGTGTTTGTGCCACAGTCACTTGTGTTTTCATTTTCATTTGTGTGTCCACATTTCTGTTTGAGCCATCTATAGCCGAGCATGTGTGTGTTCCCAGGCTTCTCTATCCCTATCCACAAGTACTTTTTCCCTGTCCTCTTTATGATGGGCTGGTTCTTGTGGTCATTCATCGAGTACTGCATCCATCGCTTCGTCTTTCACATGAATCCACCAGCTCATAACTACTACCTCATCACGCTACACTTCCTCCTGCATGGACAGCACCATAAGGTATGAACAACCACTGCTGAGGTCACAGCTGTGAGTCATCAAAGCAATATTTGTTTTTGTTTAAAATCATCCTTTATGGCACCAGCTGAGGTGGTAATCTTATACTGCAGGGAGGAGGGGGGCTGCAAACGTCGTCCTGTTTCCAAATACTTTTATGAACTGAATACATATCAAGTATAAGTAGTTACGGATGTGCAAATATTGTAAGTTAAATTATTGTAACATTAACCACAGTATAGTTTAAGCCACAGGGGGAAACTGATTTAGCTTAGCTTAATAAAGAGTTAAAATAAACAATGCAGAAGCAGTGTGTGGGGAAAAATGCTGTTCATCTCAGTTTCTGTTTTACTAGGTTGTAAAATTAGAGTATTTTTTTATTAGCTTCTATGTAAAACCTTATAACTGATAGTCGGTGTAATTAGGAAATGTGATGTTTTTCCTGTAGAAGCTATAAAAGTCGCACTACAAAATCTCACAAACCCCCCGATTCCAAAGATTCTGGGACTATCTATAAGCTGTAAATAAAAAAACACAATACAATGATTTTTCAAATCTTACTAATCCATATTTTATTCACAAAAACAAACATTAGAAAAATATTGTAATATTCAGACTCTAATCTGAGTTTGACGGCAGCAACAAGTTGTTGGGAGAGGCTGAGGAAAATGCTGTGAAAGATATTGCCACTTGCTGATCATTTTTGAATTACTGTCTGATGAATACCTGTGATGGCTTTTTGTTGCGGGGGGGAAAAAGGACATAAAATGGCCACTGTACATAAATCTTTATTTATTTTCTCTCTTCAGTCTCCGTTTGACGGCTCTCGGCTGGTCTTCCCTCCCGGCCTCGCCTCCTTAGTAGTGGCGGTCTTCTACATGTCCATCCATTGCGTGCTCCCAGACATCCTCGGAGTATGCGTGTTTGTCGGTGGGCTGGGCGGCTACGTCGTATACGATATGATCCACTACTACCTTCACTATGGCTCTCCGAAGAAAGGCTCATATCTGTACAGCCTGAAGGCCTACCACGTCAAACACCACTTCGAGCACCAGAGATCAGGTGAGGATTACATTTGCTAACGGCCTTAGAAGAAATATGGTTTTGTTTTTTCTTTCTTTTTCTGATGGGGATCTTTATTTTTCTCACCAGGTTTCGGGATCACCACCACATTCTGGGACCACCCCTTCAACACAACCATCCCTGATGAAAAATTCTGACATGGAAACGGCTCCCCCGAAGGGCCACAGGACTTGTCAACCACCCTCTTTTAGCCCCCAGCCTGCCTTCTCCAACCATCCCAACTCCTTATTTACATCTCTGCAGCCATATAACTTCCACAGACTAGGAGGAACTTCAGGGCCACTGCATCCAGTCCATTAATACTCTGTGTAACACATTAACCAGCACCACAATATTACCTTAAGCTCAGTCACCTGGGTGTGTGTCAACCTGCCTGCACTATTTACTCACTGTGATCATTTCCACTAAGATGTGAGGGCTTTCAGTGCCATTTTTTCCTTCTACTACTTCTTCTTCTGTTTTCATTTAAGAAATCTGCCCCCTGTGCTTTACCAACACCAACCTATCACCTGATCACCACTCAGAATGTCGCCGCATACAGCTGGGAGGGGGCCGTGGAGAGAAAAATCTCTTGTGATGCATGTGGTCAATTTGAATTAGATTTAATCTTTTAGTCTAAAATCATACAGGGGGACAACTGTGATTAAAATTACTAATCTGACAGCACAATGCTCACACAGCTCACAAACGCACACTGTTCAAGAGGTAACAGGAAGTGATAGATGGTAGGTGAATGTTGAAGACGGGTGGAGCGGAGGGGGTGAGAGATGATTAGAAAGAGTGCATGTGAGAGAGAAAGTGTGACAGAGATTGAGAGAGAGTACGCTAACTATTTAATCTACTGAGGAAAAAGGCTTCTTCCCGCCTTCGCATCATCTACAGCTTACATATTCCTCGTCACTGTCACTTTTCTCTGCTACGCTGCTATAAACTGTTGCGCTGCTAACAAATCACAAAAGTTCCCTCCACCACATTTGGGTTCGCTTGATTTAAGAAGCAGCCGTGCCTGGAAAACCTTCAGTTTCACATTTGTTTTTGCTGAGATACGTTTAACTTATTATCACCAAATCTGCAGGAGTGAGTTTATACTGTAGGAGGCTAATTCCATGTACTGTTAATGTGATGTAAAAGCAGAGTTCAGAATGTCTGAAACCCCTGTGGAGATATATTTTTGCAAGTCTGTAATATTTCCATCTTTTTATTTTTTTCCTCATTAATAATTCAACAAAGATGTAAAAATAATATTTTATATGAAGCTTTGTACAGTAGAGGAGATTCTTTAATCGCACAGTCTTCATTTTGTCAGGTTGACTATATGTTAGAGAGTGAGTGTGGTTGTCAGGGTGACGGGGGACAAATCTGAAGGCATGAAGCCAGGCTGTCTGATTTCCTGCTGTGGGGATCTTGGGGTCAAAGGTCACAGATTTTTGGAAGTGTTATTTTCTAAAAGTAATCTTGACATAGAGATTACTTCCTTTTAAAGGGGACCTATAATGCAACTTCTAACACCATGTTTCAAGTGTAGCTTGGCATGACTCACACGTCAAACTAATGCTTATTTACATTATACTAACAAACCATCTTAGCTCTCTTATCCCCTCCTCTTAAAGCCAACTTTCTTCTGATTGGATGCCTCTCAGAGCTGTGTTCCTTAGTTGAATATATATAAGGGATATCTGCTCTCTATGACATCATACAGAGCCAGGAGTAAAGGAAAGCTATCTGAAACTTGAATGTTTAGGGTAGTTTGAAGCCTGAGCTTCTGTCTCATGGATCACTTGCACATGGGTACGAACCTCTGTAACGGCACAAATATTACAGAAAATTAGGAAAAGCATAATAGGACGACTTTAAAGTCGGTGGTTTATTTTGGCCCTGCAGACCCTCCCTAGGATGACGATAAATCAACAAATCTGACTTTACAGCAGGAAGTCTTGACACTGACTGGTGGATCTGCAAAATGTCTCCTGAAAAATGCCCGACAACGCCGATAAGTGAAGTAGAACAAACTTAATTCGCACTCTTTACATGAATAACTGAAGAACAGTAAGAACATACTGCTGCTGCAGGAAATTTATTTTTTATCTACTTTTCTAGCTTGAATAAATACTTCCACTTATAAAAGTGTACATACAGCTGTATGTAATCTAATCCATCTGAGTTTTAACCATTCAAGAAGATTTGTAATGCAGAACCTTAACACCATTTATACTCCTCTTTTTTTAAAAATAAATAAATAATTGTTTCATTTATTTTTATACAAATTCTCTGCAGCAATAACAGTGAAGTGTAAACCTAAAGAGGGCTGAGGGACCCCAAAATGTTTCCACTATGACGAGATGAGTGGATTTATTAACTGATTTAGCACCAAAATGTGTCATTGTCTACAAATATCTGTTGATCTTTAGCTGTGATTATGATGATTATGAATGTTCAAGACTTTGTGCAGAAAGCATTAACTCATCAAAAAGAACCTAAAGAATGTTTTTAATGTCTGTTATGCTGATGGTTCTAATAATAATGATAAGACATGATGCTGCTAGGCAAAGTGAAATGATTCCACTTGTTGGAGTTAAATTTAAAAAAAAAAAAAACCGATCTTATTTATGTATATTTATATGGTAAGAATGGAAAAACAGCAAATATGATTCTAACTTGTGAAATTTTTCTCTTGTGCTAAATTTTGCAGCAAAAAAAAAAAATTCCTAAATTTGTTTACTTTCATGTCTTAACTTTTGTTTTGGAATTTTTAAGTCCATGCAAATGCAAAGGTATTTGTAAATAAATATCTGTATATTTCTGATGTTGGCCTGTCCAGTTTTTTATTTTTATTCGCTGATTGTGGTGGCTTCCATTCTGCAACCGTGATGCGTGATGATGGATGATGACTTTAAATTACATTGTAAGAGATGAAGGGTGGAGTATTTGAATCTTTTAATCTTATATTTTAAAAACTGAGGTGTTGCTTTTGCCTCTGAATGTAGAGATGTTTTGGGGGGGTTCAAAAGACTTTCAATGTGACGTGGTTGTTCATGTCAGCGGTCACAGTAAAATATCTGGATCCCTTTGAGCTAAAAGAAAAGCAAAAGTAACTCAAAGTCCTTACAGTCAAGGTTTGCAGGCGAGCATCTCCGAATGCACAACACATCAAGCCCTGAAGCAGAACAGCACGCAGTCTTTCTGTTCCTCCGGTCAGCTGTGAACAGGAAACTGTGGTTGTAATTCAGAGGCTCACAAAAGCTGTACACCAAAAGGGTGAAAAAACTTTGCGCTGTGTGATGAGTCACGATTTCTATTGCAACACTTTCAGACACAAATTCGGACAGAATGTGGCGTTAACAATATGAAAAAACGGATCCTTTCTGTCTTAAAGTTTTAGGGTGGTGGTGTAGTAATGTTTTTTTTGGTACACTTTGGGGCCAAACAACTTCCTATAAATTATTTAATCATCTAGTTTAATCATTAAGCAACTACTTTTCTGAACACGATAAGCAGTTCACTGCACTCAAATGGCCTCGACAGTCAACATACATCAATCAAACAGAGCACCTTAAAGACATGGTGGAACAGGAGGTTCACATTAGGGGTGTGAAACCAACAAATCTGCAGCGACCGTGTGATCATCATGCCTTAGTTGTTATATACCAGGAAGACTGAAGAAAAAGGCATCCAATCTAATACTGTCAGTGTGTACCTAATAAAATGACCGTGTATTCACTGCATGTGTGGATTAATTTGAACACAAGAAGCAGGGTGTGCAGGGTTATTTCTGCCCTAATTTTTTTTTTTTTTTTAAAAAAGGTGTTTTATGAAAGAAAACAGATACTCGACAGCAGCTCACAGTTCATGGTTGTGTCCTGTGCACTGAGGCTCTCAGGAACATGTACACTCTAAACAGGTTGCCCATCTGTCACAGGGACAGTCACGCCAATATAAGCCATAATTATTAACACTTACGGACTGTTTGCACCATGTTATAACCTAATAACAATCTAATTCGAGTAGCATCGTTGTGCGTAAGCAGCTTTTTATTGTTTGTTTGATCAGTGGAGATCATTTTAACTAATCTTTGCTACTCTGTAGCTATTGGTTACCGATTAATCTGCTGATAATCTCTTCCCTGTTTTACAAGAACACCATTAGTAAAATGCAGGTAGCCCCAGTCCACCGCTGCAATCACAATATTTCACAGAATACAATTTCCATTTGAAGGATGAGAGAGTAGCTTTTGACCTCAAAATGAAGCCTTCAGTCTTAATGTTTCCTTAGTTAGACTTTCACTTTCACCTCATTGATCTGGGGTCTTGACTAAAGGCTGGTTTGCCAACTTAGATCACTTAATCTCTGGTTTTCCTTCCACAGAGTCTTTTAACCTGTCTCCCTCCCCTCGCCCACAAGTGGCAGCAGGTGGCTCGCCCTCCCTGAGCCTGATTCTGGGAGGTTTCTTCCTGTTAAAAAGGACTTTTTCCTTCCCACTTACCCCAATGCTAAAGTGATTGTTGGGGTTCTCTGTATCATTGCAGGGTCTTTACCTTGCAATACAAAGCACCTGGAGGTGACTGCTGTTGTGATTTGGCGCTATACTGAATTGAATTGACTGATCCAGGTTGAGAGAATCTGATTGGCTCCAAATTTGCATTAAAACCTTACCCACGCATGCTCTGTGTCTTCAATGTTATGGTTCTGGTGTTGTAGGAGGACAACAACAAAATCTTTGTGTCAGCAGCCTACTGTGTACACTTCTGTGTGCCTCGTGTTTCTGTTGCATAAGATCCTGTTTCTGTGTTTTCACAGATTTACTCACGCATTTCTTTTTCAAGACTTTATTCTTTGGAATATTCAAAGCCAGCGCTATAGGTTAGCTTCAACCCCCAAACCGTCTGAACATCTGTAGGTTTGTCTGTTTTTAACACAGCAGCAGAGGTGCAGTAGGACCCTGGGGTGCGGCTGCAGCAGTGTAACAGTGAGCAGACAGGAGGGAGGAGCCTGAATAGAAACCAAACAACCCTCCACACCCTGTGGCCTCTGGGAAGTTTCTCCGCATTCCTGCAATAGATTCAGACACACACACCTAAAAATTAATAGACAGGAAGCTGGAAGGAACCTGAAGCTGAGGCTGGGTAAGTGTGTGCAAGGCTGAGAGTGTGCTGCTCTTTTTCACAACAGCTCATCAGTTGTTGCCTTCATGTCCACTGTTGTGTGTGTGTGTGTTTGTGTGTGTGCTGAAACAGGAGTTTGGAGGGGCTACTGCTTTAGGACTGGAGACCAGAACCTCATCATCCCCGCCCTGCCAGGTGCTGTATTTTCCTGACTCATCCTCTGTTTTACCGCTGAATGCTTCTCTGTCACTTTCCCCGCCTGCACAAACATAACTCAGTCACAGGAAGTGCTCTACTGCTTTCAGTTACGTCCTCACTAAGCGTATCTCTTGGTCAGTGTGTGTTCAAGTGCAGATACAGTGAAAATAGAGGAAGCTATTTTTCTTTAAACGTTGTTAGAGCTGATATAACCACAGCTTCCACCCAAGAAACTGCAGCATTTGTAGGAAGTTCGTATTTTAAGAGTTCACCAAGTAACTGAAATGACAGCCAAAGCATGCAGATGTCTGCAAAATGACGTGGTGAGCCTCACATGCAAATCTAAAACCTCCCTTGCTTGCCTGGTAGTTACCATAATGTAATAGCTGATGCATAAACATACGCTAGCAATAAATAAGCTGTTATATTATTGTACTCATGGTGTAAATAATGCGTTGTAAAAGGTCTCAGTGGAGTCACTTAATATGATAAATAACACGCCTCCATCTTGTCCTGCATTATAAAAAACGCTGCATTTAACTTTATTTATGCTACTTTTGAAGTATATGTTTAGTTAGATACTTTATTGATCACAGGAGGGAAGTAATGTGCTACAGCTGCAGGATGATATTTGTGTGCAGTCTCATGTCTCACAGGTATGTTCACCTGTCACAGAAACAAGAGTTATGATTCAGTTTTAAAGTGAATGGTAGGAATAATTTCCTGAAGCATTTGTCACTGTAGGGCTGGATCAGGTGACTCTGAATCCTCCCTTAGTTACACTGCAATAAGCCTAGGCTGCTGGGGCTTCTGGGGGTTTCCCATGATGCACTGAGTGTTTCTTCTTCACTCACCTTTTTTTTCTCCACGTATTATATGGGTATACACACACACTCTGCATTTAATCATTAGTTATTATTCATCTCTGGTTCTCTTCCACAGTATGCTTTTGGTCCTGTCTTCCTCCCCTTCTTCCTGTTAAAAGGGTGTTTTTCCTTCCCACTGTCGTGAATTTCCACTGTGTGTTCTGGCTTTCTCCCACTGTCCAGATATATGTATGGCGTTAATTATAATTCTAAAGTACCCATGAATATGAGGTAAATAAAGTTCTGTATGTATGTGTGGTTAAATGTGACTTGTGTAGTCTCTAAAGTGTTTTGAGTGGTCAGTAAGGCTAGTCTGCTCACAGTGACAGTGTTAACACACAAGTATAGCTGAGGTTGATACAAATGTCATTAGTTGTGTGTGTATTTAGTCACCAATTAAATCTGAAAAATAACTTTTTGACCTTAAATGAAAAGTTGAGGATCAGTGTCTGTGAGCTGTCTATAGCTAACCACAGCCTTGTGATCTTTACAGGATGCACATGCTGAAACTTTAGCCTGCTGGCGGTTTTTGTTATACAGTCATTAGGCATTTATCCTCTGGGTACGGTTAATTTTGTGGCGATCACCATGATCAGTCTTCTTTACCTCTGGAGACCGTGAACAGTCTGTCACAGTTGTCACTGCTGACCCTTGAGCCACGAAGCTAGTGTGACTAAATAAGGGGAATAAGGTGGCGATGTTAGCACTGAGGGTAAGAGCACCAGTTAACATACCGTTTTATTGTCATTTGTGTCCAGTCTTATCATGAGTAAGGCAGGCGCTGATGAAGGTGGAGCTGGGGGCTGCGGTGATTCAGCCAAACAGCTGGAGGCTAAAGATGAAAAAGGAGGAAAGTTGCTGAGCAAACCGTCTGCTGGATCCGGCTGGACCAAAGTGAGCTGCCCCTGCTGCTTCTCAGAGCGGGTGGAGCCGCTGGTTCTGGTGAAGCTTGGCGGGAAAGTCGGCCCCGAGACGAAGCGCTGGCTCATCAAGGTGATTGGAGCTCCTCAGAAAGATGGAGGTGAGGGCTCAGATATCAGCAACAGCACAGAGCTCACTTCAGTTTCTGCATCGATTGGAAACTCGCTTTCAAAGAAAAAGCATGCGGATCAAACATTTATGAGGATTTCTCTTGTGCCAGGAATGAACGTAATAGGAGTAACATTTCCAGGAAACATTGCTACTCTTTAAACATTTGATTGAATTTGCATTTCCAAGCTACATGTCAGATAAATGCATTTAAATGACTCCTATGAAAATGTCTGACATGGCTGCACAGAAAGCATATGCCAGCCATAAACCACATGTCATATCAGATAAACACACTGAATCTAATAAACACACACACACTACTCTTTAAGATAATAATATTTATGTTCTTTCACTTTGTTATCATTGTTATGGCAACTAAAGATGTTTGGACGAATGGATAAAAACTGCTCTGTCCACGACTCTTTGCAGTGTTTTGTGTTGAAGCAATGCTATGCAAACTAGACAAACTCATCTCCACATAACACCTTACTGAAATTCTAGCAGGGACCACAAAGTTGGGAAAGGTTGGGGAAATCTGTATGAAAGGATGAACATTCGTGCTTTATGGTGCAGCGAGAAAAACCAGTTTTATTATTAGACAAGGATGGCCTGAGTAAGTACAAAGTGCAATTTCTAAATTCATTTATTAAAGGAAAAAAGTGGCCTTGTGTAAAAAGGAACTGCCCTCTAAACCCAGTAACTGGTTGTGCCACCTTTGGCAGCAAGAACTTCAACAGCATTTGCGATAAATCTTTCAGATTGGGACAAAAATTCCTTCAGCAATCTTCAAAAAGCCCCTTAAAGTTCTGCTTTTGTCTAATCAGTCCACAGAATATTTCCCTAAAATATTTGGGAATCATCAAGAGTTTTTTTTTTTTGGCAAATGTGAGACGAGCCTTTGTCTTCTTCATGGTCAACACTAGCATGGATGCAATTTTTGCCAAGTCTCTTTCTTCTTGTTGAAACATGAACTCTGACCTTAACTGATTCAAGTGAGACCTGCAGTTCTTAAAATATTTGTATAGGGCTCTTATGTGACCTCCTGTGAGTCGTTGATGTGCTCTTGGAGTGATTTTGATTGGCTGGTCAATCCTGGGAAGGTTCACCGCTGTTCCACGTTTCTTATATCCGTGGTTCTCTGGAGTCCCAAAGCCTTAGAAATGACTCTGTAACCTAGGGGTAGGCAACTCCAGGCCTCGAGTGCCGGTGTCCTGCAGGTTTTAGATTGCACCCTGGGTTAACACACCTGAATCAAATGATTAGTTCATTACCAGGCCTCTGGAGAACTTCAAGAAATGCTGAGTAGTCATTTAGCCCTTTAAATCAGCTGTGTTGGATCAAAGACACATCTAAAACCTCCAGGACACCGGCACTCGAGGCCTGGAGTTGCCTACCCCTGCTGTAACCCTTTCCAGTGCCATTGTTTTTCAGTTATTTATTTAGATCGTTGCATGATGCGTTGCTTTTTTAGATCTTTTAGCTCCTTCACTTTGTCAGACAGGTTCTATTTAAATTATTTCTTGATTCGACAGGTCTGGCAGGCCTGGGCGTGGCTAGCGAAAGTGTACTCAATGTTAGGTTTTGTATTGTTGATTGTCATTTATGCTTAGAAATATTTAACCATATATGCTTAGAGGTGTATAATCAATTGTGTAGTGATAGGATGTGTGATCTTTAGCAGGCTGCAAAGGCTTGGTGTGTATTCCACACTGGAATGCACACCTACATCCTGGGAGCATGGGAAGAGGTCGTACCCTGTCTTATTGTTTTATGGCAGGATAAACGTGGCTTTATCTGTTTTAGGCCAAGTGCCTTTTGTTTAGATGAACTGTTGGACTTCCAGACCAGCAGGTTTAGGGAAGTTATTTATGGGGTCACACTCTGACCCCACACACACACACACACACACACACACACACACACACACACACACACACACACACAGGCAAGGTACTCTTTGTTTGTATGTAGACGTCATATGTTAATGAACCTATGCATATTCATGTAACCTCAATAAAAGGGCAGTGTTACGGGGGAGCGGACGAGAGCAACTGGGGTCAAGCGAAGGAACGGCGTTTGTCCGGTTCTCTCCCGTGCACGAGAAACATGAAGAACTTTGCCTACTTCGTGTCTTGCTTGCTGTGTAATTATATTGTCTTCAACGTTCCAGCGAATAGGTTCAAGCTACAAACATATCACTCGGCTTTCCAAGAAATGGGGTTAATCACAGATGATTTGTGATTTACTTTTTTAAAATAGATTTTTTAGATTTTTTTTCTATTAATAAATAAAATCATAATTTAAAAAGTGAATTTTTTATTGACTCAGGTTATCTTAATGATCTGAAATATGTAAATGTGACAAATATGGAAAAATTAAGCTATCAGGATGGGGAGGAGATGCTTCTTCGCAGCACTGCACGTGTTTTAGACTGAATTGATTCTCTCATTCCTGAGTGTAAGGATGTTTAAGGTTTTTCAGCTCTTTGTCCCCGTTTAACCATTGCTTCACTGTGAACAGGTGCTGCATTACTGGCCCACCCGGGTGAGGACGCCAGCGGTGATATCATCGTGGTCTCGGCCCCCCGCTGCACGTTACTACGAGCCGCTGAAGAGTTGGGTCTTTGTAAGACTTACCGCAGCGGGGACATGGAGGCCTTCTCCTACAATGACAGAGACAACTTTAAAGATTCAGGTGCAGTGGAGCAGCTTTGGGGGAGCACACTTTACATGGTTAAACAAGACATTAGGAAGTACCCTGTAGAGCTTAGGGAGACTTATTAGAGCACTGTATCCAAGAACGATTTAGGAATATCCACAATTATTTATTTTGCATGAATTTCCTCTCTAATAGTAGCTTCCTAAAAATAATAAAATGACTTGCACAAACACTCTGGCAGGTGTTCACAGTACAAAGTCCAGTCTGTGTTCTTTCATTACTCGTGTGGGTTCAAAGAGCATTCGAACAGTTGAGTGAGCTTCTTACTACTGTGCTCAATTTGAGCTCCTTATTTTTCTTCGTGGATTCCACTACAGTAGCTTTGCATGATGCACAGCTCAAAATAATCCTCATTTGTCTGCTGTTGCGTCTTGATGTAGCTCTTTCACTTCAGCAAGCAGTTTCAGTTCCTCAGTTTGACAAAGCTGTAACAGATGACAGAAAGTCAGGAAAAGCATCATGGGTAAACGTTGAAGCGATTCCGACTGATTTTTGAGTATGCTGATTCAAAGGATGATAATGGAAAAACATTCACCAGTCTACTTGAACCAACTGAACCATTAGAAAACACTTTATTGTGAAAAGGCCAGCTAATGCATTTTTTGGATGTTTTAGCATGACAGCGAGGGTCATCTGATGTTACAATCTGAGCTTGACCTTTTGCACAAATCTCCTGTATCTGCTTAGATTGATCTTTTATAATACCTTTAAAACTTTGTTAAACTGTGCACTCACGTATTGTACAAAATAAATGTGGGATTTCATTAAAATCTTCACTATTTGACCTTTAAATGCTTTCTGGGGTCAAGGAAAAAAAAGATTAATCTCTATGTGCGTTTGTTTAATGCATCTCTGTTCATGTGTGTGACAGATAACATGGAGGTGTTTCTCACGCTGGCGGAGCGACAGTACATAGTGAAGTATGAGCTGGATGGACTGCGGGTGCAGAGGGACCTGAGGATACCCGGCCTGCCTGAGAGCCGCATGCTGCAAAGAAGAGACAACATCTGTGAGTGTGGTTTGTGCTTTTGTCATGTTTTCAGTGTGAAGAAACAACATCCACGTGTGTGTTAGTAATTTTTCTTAAGTCATTTATCATCATGGTGCGTTTGCCAGGACCCCCTTCCAGCTGTGGGCTAATACAGCTGCAACCCTACAAAGGTTTATGGATTTTCAAGGCTTTCATGACTTAATTTGTGGCTGGTCTAATAATTAGTTTAGTTTGTAATTAGGGATGGGTATCGTTTAGGTTTTATCCGATACCGGTGCCAAACCGGTACTTTTGAAACGGTGTTGGTGCTTAAACGGTGCTCAAACCGGTGCTTAAAGAATGGAGAACACAAAATTGGTCCAAAAACCTCTCATGTTCAGCTGTTTTTTTTGTAAAAATATAACAATGTTAGCCTTTTCTGCAGCTATGGGGCATATATGGTATCACTCTTGGCTGGAAGCAGTGCTTAAACAATGGAAAAAACACAAACTTTGTCCAAAAACCTCTCATGTTTAACTGTTTTCCACTTTTTCTTTGGTCATTTTAGCCTTTTTGGCCAGGGTGAAGGGAGTATCTGCCATTAAACAAGAAGACAGCCGCATGTAACTACGATGATGTTTGCTAGTTCACCTTACATGCATTAATGTAATAACGTGGTTAGCCTACTCAACGTAAATTACACACCAACAACATTAAGCTACTCACGCAGAGAAGAACGGCTGCTGCTGCATCATCATCCTCATCATTTCTGCTACACTGGCAGGGTCCGATAACCGGCAACCCACCCGCAGTAGATGTGCTCGGTGTGAGGTCTCGCAGCAAGCTATCAAATATGGCGCATTTTTTGGCTTTTAAAAAAAAAACGCTATGCGTCGCCAGGTGTTTCATCGGATTTGAGGTGTTACCTCCTTTGACAGTATCACAGTATCACCTTAAAGCACTTGTTGCAGGCTGCTGAGTTTACATATTTTGCTGTGAAGTACAGCCAGACTTTTGACCGCTTCACCTTGGGCATTTTTAATCTGTAGCTCTGCTCTAAAAGAACGTACGTACCTACTATCCTCAGAAACATAAAAAGATTGGCTAGAATTCAAAGTGTATGACATCTCAGGAAAAAAAAGCACCGAAATAAAGCATGTGCGCTGCTTTTCGGTCTGGTTACTACCGTTTATGTTACTACCGGTACGGATACCGGTACCCATCCCTATTTGTAATGAACATCACTTTTGCTTAGGACCTACTTTTAGCTGCGGCTTTATGTGCAGTTATTCTTCTTTGGTTTGTGGGACTGGCATATGAATGGCAAAGTTTCTCGCTGATCTGAACTGCTTCCCTCAGATGTGCTTATATGTACAGTTTAGGGATTATGATTATTTTTAAGTCTTCAAGTCATCCTGGGTTGAAGAGATTCGATGTGATGACACTGAGTGATGTTGCAGGGCAGAAGCTTTCCTCAGCCGGTGTTGTTGTGGACACGTTTCCCCTCCACAACCGAAAAAAACTGAAGGACCTCGGTGAAGCCTGGTACTCGGGAAATCAGCTGGCTCAGCCACTTGGTGGGTGGAAATACAACACACTGCTTTTAAGCTTGCGTGCAGTTTTGTTCATTCAAATAGCTGTAAAAATCTTACATTACATGCATTTGTCACTCCTGGAACGTATTAAGATTCATAATCGATGGCTGCGTGGATGTGCTCACACCAGATATTTCTGTCTAACTTATTAGATTCAGTCAATGACTATTTTGGAAGCGCTGTGGCGTTTTACTTCAGCTTCCTTGATTTCTACACCTGGTCTTTGCTCACACCTGCAATACTGGGCCTGGCCATCTCATACTTCTCAGGTAGGTGTGTGGATTTATCCACATATGGCCTTTATGATGTATTTGGCACTCAAAAACAACATGCTTATACAGTTGCTTGCAAAAGTATTCGGCCCCCTTGAACTTTCCCACATTTTGTCACATTACAGCCACAAGATGAATCAGTTTTATTGGAATTCCACGTGAAAGACCAATACAAAGTGGTGTACACGTGAGAAGTGGAACGAAAAGCATACATGATTCCAAACATTTTTTACAAATTCTCTAATTCTCTAATTATTACTTTATATAATGGGCCACTTATAATATATGATATATATTTGTTCTTTTTGAGTAATAGAGAAAAACTGTCCGAAATAAAGGACTTTATCTACTATAAAAGAGGTTTCTTCAGTTCTAAAATCAAATGGTGGAGAGTCAAAGCCCAGGTGGGCGTTGTCCCTTAAGAGGTTTGTTGACCTATTAATCATGTGACTTGACACTGGAGCCAAGGTGTGAAAAAAGGCATGAGTCATTAACAGCAGCGGTTTCGGGTGAAGTCGCTGTGAAACCGTGCATCACCCTGTCATGTTACCATTTGGTTTTAGAACTGAAGAAGCCTCTTAGATGAGCTGTGAAACGTCTTCACGAAACTTAAAGAAGTCCAGTTGCTTTCTTTTCAAGCTCCTTAGACAACCATGAGAACCTAACACAGACAAAACAGTTATGTATGCAGTTCCCACGGCCAGTAATTAAACACAAAGCACAGTGGCAGACCCTTTTTACTACATTTCTTTCTTCTGTTGGAAGTTTGTATTAATATTTAATAGAAACATGTCAAGATGAGAGTTTACTTTTTAAGAATTATTTCAGAAACCAGTTGTGGAAGTTTTATGGTGATTTTTATTAGTTGTTTTCATAAATTGTAGTTTTCAGGTAAGAAATATGCTGTTTTACCATATACAGTATAAAATACTGTGCTTCAAAGAAGAAAACACCTACACAGAATTGTCTTCTGTTCCTACCCTCATCCCCCTGAGCCTGATTCTGCCCGAGGTTACTTCACTGTCACTGGAGTGACTCGAATTGACTTAAAATACAACTAATGCTCAAAGTAAATGTTTTCTGTAAGAAGAAGTGAACTTATATGAATTGGAAACAGTCTGAAGCAGGACTGTTGTTGGCTTTTTCCCACCTTTTCATTAAAGTCCTATCTTCTCCCACAAAGACCAGTGATTCCAGACTGATTAAATCCAGTTATTAAACATGAGATGCCCCGCTGTATGGATGTCACTGACAGGACACAAAACTCTTCCTGTCATCACAGGTGAGGTTAAGAAGGAAATGGTGGATTCGGTCTCGGGATCGAAGGTCATAATTAATGATGATGACTCAGGACCGATGATCAGCGGCCACATGCTTCAGGCGATGTTCAGCATGATCTGGTCCACGGTGTTCATGGAGCTGTGGAAACGCCGGAGCTCCTCGTTGTCGTACCGCTGGGGGACCATGAACCTCGCAGAGCGTTTTGCAGAGCCTCGGCCCAATTTCTACGGTGACCTCGGCGTAAACCCCGTTACAGGTCGCGTGGAGCCTCTTTTCCCTGAATGGAAGAGAGACCTGCGCATGGTGCTGGTGTCGGTCCCAGTTGTGGGGCTGTTTCTAGGTAGGTGCAGAAATGTTTTTTGCTCTATTTTCTCTGATTCTGCAAAGATTTAGCAGTAAAAGATGAAATGCCTGTCCCGCCTCCTCCTGCAGGGCTAGTGGTACTCGGTATGATGTGTTTCTACTGGGGGGAGGCCCAGGTGAAACAGCTACACAAAGACTGGAACTCCCTGCTGTCTCAGGCTTTGCTCTACATACCCTCAGTGCTTCACATCGTTTACACAAACATGCTAGGAAATGTTTACAGGAACGTGGCGCAGAGTCTGACTGAATATGGTGAGTGAGACTGAACTGCAAGGAGAATACAGACCCATGAGTTTGTTAATGCAGTGGAGATGTTTCTCATTTGAACCGTATGTGTGTTGGCAATTTTTAGGATAGAAATCCTGCACATTTAATGAAATGCTTTTACTGCGTCCCTCTAGAAAACCACAGAGAGGAGTCCGCCTTCGAGAACCATCTGACAGCCAAGATTTTGGTGGTTAGTTCCTGCTTTCCTCTCCTTTTGAACCATTATCTTATAAAGTACAGGGATTCCTCTTTGACAGGTTCTCCTTTCTTCCTTCAGTTCACCTTCTTCAACAATTTTGCCGTGCTCTTCCACATTGCCTTCTTCAAGCAGGATGTGCCCCTGCTTCGTAAGGTAACCTACGTCTTGCGCATTTTATGGTAGAAGCCAAAAGATTTCATTTAGAGTTTCTAACTCCGCCCACCTGTTTTGTAATAAAATCTTTCTGTTGAACATTACATATTCTGTACAGCTATTTCAGTGTCTGCTAAACAGACCCATTTAACTGTGTAAATAAACTGAAAGAGATAAGCAAGCTATAACTGCAAAAAAATGATTCTATATAGAAAGAAGGGCAGTGGTCCTAATATGAAGCTCTGGGGAACTCCTTTAGATAATCAGTGGAAAAGTGGAAGAAGTAAAGGGTGGCAGAATTATATTCCTTGTTTTACTTTCTTCAGCGCCTGGCGTCTTTGTTGATCGTGAGTCAGCTGGTTAACCAGGTGACAGAGGTGGTTATACCTTTCCTGGTGGACAGATTCATCAGCGCCCCCCACAGGACAGAGAGTGAAGATGACCCTAAGGAGGACAAATTCCGGAACCAGAGAACCCTGCCTGTTTTTCCTGTGAGGATATAGAAAACATTAGGCATGCACTGATAGGGTGAAATATTTAAAATATAATCTGGCCAATAGCAACTAAAAATATTTTTTCAGGCCAGTATCAGTGAATAAAGCCAATAAATACATTATAAAACACAGTTTGATTATAATACACTGAGAGTGATAGCTTCCTGTGGTGTCCCAGGGCCTGTTTGCAGAATATATAGAGCTCCTGGTGCAGTTTGGGTATTTGAGTCTTTTCTCCTGCGTGTATCCTCTGACGGCCGTGCTGCTGCTCATCAACAACATAACGGAGATCCGATCAGACGCCTATAAGATCTGCAACCTCTTCCGCAAGCCCTTCTCCCCTCCTGTGGCTAACATGGGCGTGTGGCAGGTCAGCAGGTCAGAACCTTTGTCACGCTCGTCCCGTTTATGAGCAAACAGTTCACGTTGTTGTCTCGTGTCCCAGGTTGCCTTCGAGGTCTTGAGTTTCGTCTCTGTTATTTCTAACTGCTGGTTGCTGCTGCTGTCGCCACGGTTACAAGAGCTGTGTCGCGAGGGCGGCCTGAGCAGCACGAACGTCCTGCTGTTGGCTGTTTTTGGGGAGGTAAGAAGAGAACTAAACAGCTAATCAAACACATTTCTGTGTATACCCCTGACATGTTTATCTTCGTGTGTTTTGCAGCACGTGCTGATCTTAATCAAGTTTATTATGGCAGCCCTGATTCCCGATGAACCCGACTGGATCAGGAAGAAGAGGGATCAAATGGAGTACACATCCATGCAGGCCCTGAAAGAACAGGTTAACGCCATCTCCACTGACTTCATTGTCTAGCATTTTGGTGCACTCCTTCATCCATATGACATAATTTCTTTGTTTTTCCCCCCTCAGAAGCTGCAACCTGAAGTGTCCTAACTGTGTTTCAAGGTTGATGAGATGGTTCTTGATGTCATTGGAGGCCACCATCTTTAGCGTTGTGTGGAACCCAGCAGGAGAAAAGTAGTGGATCTCCAGCGGGGCCCACGATGTTTACTGCTGTGCCCCTGTGTGATCCCAAAGTGTATCTGCAGCTCTTTTCTCACTGATTAAGCCAATGCTTCTGTGATGTGCACACTTTGAAATGCATCTTCATAATATCCGTGCAATTGAAACAGCAGCTAAATAGTTTATTAGACAGCAAAGGGAATGTAACTGTTACGCTGCAGGTGAAGGCCAAAGGTATTTTTTGCAGAAACCCTCTAAAATGTAATTAGAACTTTCGCCACAAGGTGGCAGCGTTTTATAAGAAAATTTTAGAGTAGTAGTCCAGCCCAACCAGCATCTTTAGCGTTGCTATCTTACAATTTGACTCCTGATTAATCTAATGTTTTTCTTTTTTTAAAGCATGGCCTGTGCTTTTCTAGTTACCAAAATAGGTGGGCAAGTAAGATAGTAACACAAATTCAGTGTGAATGTTGAGCTAACTCTCGCTTGAATAATTGGATGACACACTAACTCGCTGTACCATCTTGTGGTTCAAAGTGGTATTACAATTGAGCGCAGCGAAGCCTTAATTTCACTTTATTTGATATCTCTTCATCGTGATACATATACACAGGGATTTAAGTGGGCTGGATCGATCCAGCATATGCCATGGACTTGTAACATCATAGTCTGTTTACAGTTTTAATTGCTTTTTAAAGGTTTTACATTATTTTTAAATTGTTGTGTTTTTACAAATAGACTGTCCTACAGTAAAGCAGTTTTTTTTTTAAAGGAAAATGTATATGGTAAATGGTAAATGGCCTGCATTTGTATAGCGCTTTTCTAGTCCCTAAGGACCCCAAAGCGCTTCACACTACATTCAGTCATTCACCCATTCACACACACATTCACACACTGGCGATGGCAAGCTACGTTGTAGCCACAGCTGCCCTGGGGCGCACTGACAGAGGCGAGGCTGCCGGACACTGGCGCCACCGGGCCCTCTGACCACCACCAGTAGGCAAACACGGGGTTAGTATCTTGCCCAAGGATATTTGGCATGCAGCCAGGAGGCAGCCTGGGATCGAACCACCGACCTTCTGATTAGTGGCTGACCTGCTCTGCCACCTGAGCTACAGCATTTACAATCAATATTTAAGAAAGGCCACTAGCAATTCTAAAGATGGGCAGTACACTTGGCAATATTTTTCATGGTTTTCTCTCTGGGGTCTTCTTCTTCTCACTGCTGCCACCTGGTGGTAAGATGCAGTTTGGGATTCATAGTTGGCGACTGTATCTTCAATGGAGTAAATATCAAAAACCAACAATTGTCCATGAAAAGTTAGCCTTTAAAGCTGCTTGAATCAATACTTTGAATACATGCTTGTCTACATCCATGATTTAAATGCTCATCCATGTTTACAGTCCTCTAAAGGCACAATTCTAAATAGATGCTAATGTCACTGTGTGCTTGCTGGATGTTTAAATTAACTTTACAAAGAAACATTTTTTGTGCCGACACCAAAAACTGATTTTTGCAGCTTTTAAAACCTCCAGCTTGAACTTACAGCTTGTATTTTTAGGAGCGATGACAGGTGAGTTTAGTGAGTATTGGAAGCGAAAAAGCAAAACACAGTGGTGTATTTTGCTAAATGTACTTTTATGCAAAGGACCAAATAATAGGAAATACTGTGGATACTCCCTTGAAGATACTGTCAACACGACAACTATAAAAGCTACTTTCAACTGTTTTCTTGTCATAAGGGATCACCACAGCAGCTGCCTTCACAGCTGATCTCACAGTTTTACACCAAATGCACTTCCTGACATTTAGCATGAGCTAAATACAGTAAACTGTGTACCAATGTTTGCACTGAAAGCAGTTAGGAGCAACCAAAGAATCGCTATGTGCTTTGCTTTTAGAAATGCATTATTTTTGTATGTGTGGGATTTTTACTTGCTTGTTGAAACCTTGTAGTCTCTATCACTATACGAGTGTTATTGCACTGTTCAGTGCAGATTAATCTGAGATATTATGAGAAATGTGCAGAACGTGAAGCCGCTAGGGGAAGCCCACCATGCCCTCTGCACATGCTGAACAGTGGTGTCTTGTTCTTAGATAAGTTATTGTATTATTTTTAGGCGTTAGTAGTCTTTTCAGCCACCAGGGGGCACCACACGTTTTTATTTTACTTGCATGCAGCTTTCCACAAGCCTGGTCCCTGCTGAAGGACTGATTCAGCAAAGGTGCTGATAGATGGTGAGAGTTTCTCAAGAGGCTTCAGGTGCACATGTACAATCCTGACACTAATCGTAGGCCTGTGTGTGTTTGTGTGAAGTGGTCACGAGTTAATGAAAATAAACTTTTAGACAAGGATCGGAGTTTCAGCTCTGACCACAGCATTTGCTGGCTGTCTCAATAAACTGACAGAAGGAATTACTTGTTGTGAAGTTCTTGTATTTGATTATATTGATCACCAGAAAACTAACGGACAACAATCTGGGCTCATTTGTGCAGTTTGTTTTCCTTTTTCTGGATCGTTTAGAACTAAACAAAATGATGGGAATATTTGATAGACACAATCATACTCTTGCAAGAAAAAGCACACAGTATTCTTTGCATGGTGCATTTTTACTGTGAAACAACTATGTAAAGCTACATATCCACATCTTTGCAGTAATGACACTAATATAATGCTGACAACATTATGAGTTGCATAATAAATCTTGTATTTTATTATTTTAGTAACTCAGCTGCTTATAATGTGTAATTATAATATTTGGTTAGCACTGCTCCCTCACAGCAGTCCTGGGTTTGAATCTAGTCAGAGGTCCTTCTGTGTGGCGTCTCCTTATGACTGTGTGAGTACTTTCTGGGTAACCTGGGTTCTCTTGATAGTCCAAAAACATGCATGGGGTTTGGTTGCCTGTCTCCTCCCCTGACCCTTAATTGGAAAATTGAAGTTTGACTTATGTCTCTGAAAGCCAACAGCTGAGGGCTTGAAAAACAGAAAAATCCTGTATTTAAAAGTATTATTGCATATACAGAAAGTATTCAAAAGGATGTCAGCGTTAAACATCTGCAGCAGTAATATTAAACTATTTAACAGTGACAAATATTTACAGTTTTGTGTGTGGTGAGGTGTTTTCATAATGTTTTGTTTCTTTTCCTAAAGGCATGGTGTGAAAGTTTCCTCTGCCACTTGTCAGTTAATAATAATAATTTAAAAAAATTATAAGGAAGTCAGTGTATTTACTAGTACTCCCTGTGATCCAAAAACTCTGGTCACCTACCTGCTATTTGCATCTTTCGTTTTAAAGGAGCAGCCAATCAGAAGAAAGTTGCATTAAAGGGTGAGAAGCTAAAACAGCTTGTTTCAGTGGATCGGTAGTAAGGATTTTATGAACTGTGAATCAAGTAGAGAATAAAAACATAAAGGTGGAAATGAGCTTTTCAAGAAGAGCATTTTGTTTTCAATGCGAGTTTCTGTGAAATAAACAGACTGCACACCATCCATCCTGCTGACTTATTCCATTTTAATAAATAAATACAGAAAAATAAGTTCATGGCTCCATAGAGATGTGGTCCTAGTTATAATGCAGGTCAGTAGACAGAGACGCACTGAGGAAAGACAGGCTGCAATCACACAGAAGCAAATAATTTTATCCCTCTACTGCACAGATTTTATGCTTCCATGGCTGATGAAACATGAGCGATAATCAGATTTCACGTGACGGCCGCTCTTTATGTAGGTGGGGAACCGACGATGGCGGGTCCTGATGAGAAATCCAATTTGTTGAGCTCATGAAGCTGCAGTGACTGACAACAGCAAGCTCTGGTTACTGAACTATAGGAGCAAGATGTAGCTTATTGTACAGCTTTGACCTTCTGTCACCCTACAAAACATTACACCTTTGTATCTGCGTCGAAAAGGAAAAAATACAGAACACACAGAGCCATTATATGTCAAAATAATCCCACATGGAGTCTCCTCGGCTACACAATAACAAGCCATTGTGGTTGGGGCCGAATGATCAACAAATCTAGCCATCCAGTCCCCGGACACCGCTTGTTAAAAGCTGCCAGCTACAGTAGTCATACTGTGTGCAATTCATTATTCAGTGGGTTACCTCAAGGTAATTACAGTCACACGAGAACATAGAAACAACGACTGTCCTGTCAGGTCCAAGACACGTGGAGGTATATTGTGATAAATGACAGTATTAACATGCGCAAAGTCACATATCTCTTTAGAGAATTCATATCTTTGTCGCATTATAAAAAAAATTAATCAAGGAACATTATATCTGCTCATCCAAAATAATAATAATTATAATAATAATAATAATAATAATGATAATAATAAAAAAAGTTACCATGTTTAGCAGAATTAAAAAGAAAAATGGAAGATCTGCATCCCAATCAGTGACCAGTGAGTCTAGAAACACTTTATATGGTAAGTTAGGACAAGCCATTCTATTAATATATATTTATATATGTATGAAACAAGGATTAAGAGGACAGGAAATCATATCATCTCTGTCCTATCATATCATAACAGTCTCCGTCTTTCTTTACAACAGCTTATAATAAGAGCTTTCAAACACAGGCAGGATGTGCAAAAGGAAAGTAGTGCTACTCTGCAGCAGAATCAGATTCCAAATAAAGCGCGTAGACGGTCACATAATACATCTGTGCATCCCAAAAAAAATCTGCAGCTATTTTAATAATTATGTTTTTCTCCAAAAAAAAAAAATCCAACAGTCGATGTTCTCATGATGTCAAATGTGTCTATTTTTTAAAAACCTCTTTTTTAGTCTCAATTTAAAGAGAATTCAGGTTTTGGTCCACTGGTCAAACACCCTTTCTCACAGTTTCCTGACAAAATAAACAAATCCATCATAATATTTGGCTGACTGATCAATAATAAAAAAAACACTTGCAGCTCTAGTTTAAAGGTCCATCTTATACATATGTAATAAAATAAGGAATCTGTAGAAGATAATCAATTAATGACTTTCAGAGCTTTTGCAGTCGAGACTAAAATGACACCGCTGTGATGTGAAGTATGAATCCATTTTATGCTGTTAGGCACCATCAAACAAATAAAATGGACTTTAGCTTATTCAATAAAAACTGCTTGTGGTTATCAGATCTCTCTCTCTTCTCTCTCCATCACCTTCTTTCTTCAGTCTCCCAAGTTCATATACAGTTAGGTCCAGTAAAGTTTCTAAGCTACACATTGGAAACAGTCTCGTTTAGTTCTGTGGTGGCTCCTGTACACAGCAGCAAAGGGACGAGGTTCTACTAAGTTTGACTACTGTACTCAGCACCAGCTCTCTGGGTGTTTACCAGACGAGCAAAGTGCTAGAGCGGAGTGTTTGCACGTATGAAGCTGTACACGGTCCTTCATGTACACTCAGCGGCAGAAAGCCTCAGCAGCGAGCTCAGCGGTCTGCCGCTTCACGCGATTTGTTCTCGGTAGCCGGTGACCCGCGGACCGCTAAACAGCCCTTGTCTCCCTAATGTGGAAGCAGCACAACAAATATCGCCGGGGCCGGTTTCACTTAGAGCACGTGGCAGCAGTTGTACTGAGCCAGCGGCAGGATCTTGGGCTTGTTGTGTGTCGGTATGTTGAAGGCCAGAGCTTTCTCACACAGAGGAAACTGAAAGAGACGCTCACGAAGCTTCACGCTGTGCCGTTTTCCCTGCTCCACCCTCGGGGCAGACTCCTCCCGGGTCGTCGCTGCGCTGTGGGGCTGACACCTGTCTGTTAAGAGGTCATCTCTACCGCTTTCTCCTCCCCTGTCGCCTTCTCGTCCTCCTTGTTGCAGCTCCATCTTGTTCCGCCTGGCGGAGGACACCGGGGAGTGATGGGGGTCAGGTTTAGGGAGAGGAGGATGGGGTTTGTTGGTGTTGTTGTTGGGTTCCACCTCCTCGTCCTTTCCTTCCTCTCGGGCTGTGATGTCATGCTGGCCCTGACAGCACGGCACACCCAAAGCCAGCTGGGAGAATGGCGAGACTTCAGGAATCTGACTGACCAGCCTGTCTCCATGACTGACTGGCTGATCTGAAATCACACACCCACTGTCTTCAGTTTTGATTTCTGTCTCCACCTCTGCTTTGTCCCCCTCCTTCATCACCTCCAATGAGCTTCTTAACTCTTCCTCTTCACTGCTGTCTTGATTGTCTGCTCCATCCTGTGTCTTTTTAGTTTCTCTTTCTGGCTCTCCCTCTAGTAAAGAGGCAGAGCCTTCCCCTTCTTTTATCATACTTTCGTTCTCTTCCTCCTCCTCCTCCTCCTCCTCCTCTTCTTCTTCTTCCTCCTCCTCCTCCTCACAGATCTGCTGAAGTGCAGGAAGGTTCTTGGTGATGGGAGGCTCTTCAGCTGGAGGTGGACGCAGGGTGAAGCTGAGGCTGGGCTGCCACGGAGCAGGGAAGGGCTTGTCAGACGATGGCCTTGCAGCGAGTAGATCCCCGCACTCAGGCACTCCTGAGTGGGGAGAGCTGGGAGAAAGGGCCCCTGAGAGCCAGTGCGGTGGGGCCTCTGGACTGAGGAGGGCGTTATCCAACCCCTGGAGCCAGTGGTGAGCCTCAATCTCATCAAGTGAGGAGCGGCGAGATGGATCTTTCTGCAGCATCCTGGAGATCAGACTGACAGGAAAGACAGAGAATTTTATTGTTTGATGGAGGTGATGTAAACGTCTGTTATACTTTAAGCGATAAGCTTTTGGAGCGACTGATTTGACACAGAAAACGACCTGATTCTGATCTGATCTAGGCCATCGGCACACTTATTAAAACCCGTATGTCCAGAAGGATCTTCTGTTCTATTCAGCTCCTCTTCTCAATTGAAACACACCATTGTGTGACCGAGGGCAGAGTCATATGACAAGTGCCGGGTCAGATGTTCGAGGATGTGTTTGCTGCTGCAGATAATCTGACAAAAACCACAGGGCAGAGAGTATTTATGGCTGCTGCCTTTTTAACCTCAGAAGACCGAAGACAAGCTGGAAAAAACCTTTGGGGAGGAAGATGGAAATAAAGCTTCTGTTTTTTTTACACACACACTCTTTGGTATTCAAGGCTAAGGCCTTTGACTCCCCACTTGTGATGTAAATAAAAAACGGTGTGTAAACGATGTATTTCTAATGGTGCCCGTGTTGTACAGAAACGGCTCGATGATGACAAGAACCGTGAAATGAGCCTAAAAAGTGGCGTGCTGCTGAAAGTCAGATTTATTGTTGGTTTACTGGCCAGTAATCTGAACTTCCCTCTTTCATAACACAGAGAACAAAAAAGATTGGTGCTTGCACAGCATTACAGTCAGATGGAGGTCTGGACTTTGACACCTTGATTCTTTTCTTTTTCAGTCATTGTAGATTTGCTGCTGTGCTTGTAATCACTGCCTCACTGAATGACCCAATTTTCTGCAAGCTTTAGCTGATGCACAGATGGCCTTACATTTGACTCCACAACACTTTGGTACACAAAGGAGCTCAGTGTGACATGTCGCTCAGACCAAATTTACATCACTTTTTTTTTCAATGACCTTTTCCCTCACAAAAAAACAAGACGATAACTAATAAAAATATTTGCGGTCGCCAATGCGGACCCTCAGACTCTTAGTAGATGCACCTGTGGTATAAATGTCAATATCCTATGTGACTTCCTGCTTGAGTTATGGGATTCTCAAGTTTTTCAGAAAATTTGACCTCTGACCCTTTGATCGAGATCATTGAAATTTGAACTTGTTTAGGATATTTAGTAGTAGTCAATATCATAATCCTGCGTTGCCTCGAGTTATCATGTTCACGCCGCCTGCTCAGCTAAGGGGTAAAAATGAATGCACAAGGACAAAAAAAAAAAAAAAAAAAAGATGACGTGTACTGACACTTTTATCAACAAATTAAAACAAGATGAAAATATCCTCCAGAGACCAGATCCAAGATCGGCGATCAAACTAATGAAGTTATGTAGAAAGGTTTGGAAGTGACCCAATCAGAGGTAATCTCCTTGTGAGTGGGGGCGGTACATCTAGCTCCCAATTCTCTCCTTTCCTCATAAAAAAAAAAACCCCACAACAAAATTACATCAATGTGGACAACAGGCAAGAAAATACATATCTGATTTTTGAAAATTAATGTTGTGTATTTGAATTGACTTATTAGGATTTGAGAACTTCCTGGTTTATGTTCACAGGACATCCTGCAGAGGTTGTAACTGGGTTTGGAGGTGTTAACGCTGTCCCGATGTTAACCCAGTGTGTGTGTTTTGGATCAGACTGTTAGGAGTGAAGGTAAGATTGTGAAGACAGATGTGCACCTGTGAGCTTTATTTTGTTTCCGGATTAGCAAAACTAAAGACCCAGAAGTTTCTGTGTTGCAATGTTTGGGATGATTCTCACACTGTTAGGGAGAACTATATGTGCAGCAGGGTAATGGAGCCTTTGAGGAAACTAGGACACTGAAGTTATTCAGTGAAACGCACGCTAATGAGATGATTTTACGGTCAGCAGATTTTTAACTCATCTACTGAACAGCAGAACCCTCTGGCAGAGAAATCAAAAATAAAGCATTCAGAATAATAAAACCTTTTTCTTCCTCTGAAGATCTGGCCTGAGAGGACCTTGATTGTAAGCTAAGATTTTACTCACTCTCTGCACTCGTCAGACACATGTTCAGGAATGGAGTAACGACAGTCCAAAATCATGACCAGAGTCTCGCTGTCGTTGGTTTCCTGGAAGGGAGGGACTCCACACACCAGCATGTAGAGGATCACCCCCAGAGACCAGATATCTGGAACACACACACACACACACACAAAAAAAATCACAAAAATTTGCCTTAAATAGCAAATAATTTCCAGACTGAAAATAGCCTCCCATCCCTCTGCTCTCTCATCATAGTTAGAATACTCCGAGCTCCACGGGTCAGATAGGGTATTTAAAAAATTGCCTTTTTGAATGTAGCTCTACTCATTGATCTCAAGTGGTCTCCTTTCTGCCTTAGAGCAACAGTGAGGTCTAGGGTCAGGGTACACACAACAGAGCAGCTCAGATTAAACTACTGCATTCCTCAATGACGTGAAACAATCTAAGAGGAAAGCTTGTGAGTAACAGCTGGATGTCCGGTTTTTAAGAGTCAAAACTTTAAGCGCTAAGCTGTAGACAACTCGGCTAAGCGCTCCTGACCCCGACTGTAAAACCACATTCACACATGCCCGGGCTTCCTGACCGACAGCACTGCTGACAGCGTGCCCTTTTCCCGTCTCCTCCCTTTCCTTCCCCTTTTCCACTTGCCTACCCTCCCTCTCCCGTCCTGATGTAGCAAGAGGAAGTCGATTCACACTCAAAACGGCCTCAGTGAGGCAAGAACACAGCAGCCGGGTCAAGGAAACTCACGCAAGCTGAGGAAAGCGATCTGAGGGCTGAAGGCCATAACAAACAGATGGCTTGTTGTGGTGTTGTGCTATTCTGAGAATGAACTCCCTTCTATCTTTTATGCCTCTTCTCGTGTTGCTTCCCAAACACTGGAAAAAAGAACACTGAACACTGTTTGCATTGTGTGCCAGCCCCAATGTAACACTGTAAATATCACAGATCGTAAATCTTCATCGCTAAAACCTGTCTCTGCTGATATCCCGTTTCCTTCGTGTGCGACCTAAAGGGTAATTAAAGTGGTCTGACCTTGATTTTACAGCTTTTGCTGCTAATCTTTCAGTTTTCCCCTCCACTGTGGATTCTTCAGGGAACACTGCGCTCCACATATAAAGCTATTAAAACTAATTTTTTTAAGCGTATTTACACATCTTTTGTGTTCTTTCCTGCAGAAGAATTACAGCTGTGAAACCGAGACTGAAACTATGATACAAACACTTGTCATGCCTGTACTGCGATACCTCTGAGGGGCTGTTGGTTAAAGCAGGCGAGGTCTGGTAAAAGCCGTAACGCTCGTCAGAATTCAAATACCTACATTCAAAAACATTGACCATTCCAAGGGGCGAAATCCTAAAGATTTTAGTGCCTCAGCTTCTTAACTATCAATCCTTCATTAACCAGCTCATATTACTTGTCCTTTAATTCAGCTTAAGGCTCAACCTTTGACATCAGTGATATCACAACATGAACAATAATCTTGGTTCAAACTAACTGTCCACACCAGTAATAAAATATTAAGCTGTACTCCTGACTGTGAGAAAGACAATCATCACTGGTTAATGAGGTTGTGTTATGAGATAATGAACTAAGGGGACACAGCGTGCTCATTTAGTAACATTTGTCAGTGACACAACCAGTTTAAACCTGAAGGGAACTGACGTTTAAAAAATGAACATCACGCTGTATCAAAAGAGACTTGATATTACTGAACGAGACCAAAAAGTCATCCAGAAAGATACTTTGTTGCAAAAGCAGACAGTTTGATCAGATTTCTCTATTTGAATTTAGTTGAAAAATGCCAAGAGACATGCATAAAATAGCAGTTTTGTACCTACAGGATGATTACCAAAGAGGGATTAGCTGAAAACTTACCATATTTCAGCAAAATAAATTTGAGGAAATTGGACAAAAAGAAGAAGTGGGAGTCCCTTAAATCTATCAGCAACACAGAAACAGTATCTGAAAATTATGACCTTAAGAACCAGGAAAACAAAAACAAAAAACAAAGACCCGCCTTACACTGTATTTCCATTTATGTTTGCATATGTCAATAAATTGCTGCCTCGATTTCCCTTTTTCTTAATGAAACAAAGAAATGAGTACAAATAAAACAGTAGTAGTACAACAAGTGCTTTTTAGAGTTTAGTTATGTTATGTATGACAATCGCTTCGTCTTTTGAAATTAATTAATTTACACATATACCCCAGCTATTTTTTATTTTTATTTTGGAGGGCTTTTTCAAAACTTTTACTAGTTTACAATAAAAGGGAAAGAGTGGGAGAGAATGGAGTTGGGCCGTAGGCAGACTGGTTTTTAGATCTGAGACACATTGAACAGATTGGAGAGACTGAGATAACCAAAAAGCACCACTGAACGACCCTGTACAACTCCTCCATGTAATACACTGTACACACCGTAATAGCTCCACCCTTTGCACATGCTCTACAGTAAAATAACAAATGTTTTACAGGTTAGAGTTAAATGTCAATCATATATATTTCACCTCTATAATAGTCTTGATATTTAAGTGATTTGTATATATTAGTGATCTTTCTTTGTAATATATCATATTATTTAATTAGGTTAGTCTGTTACTGTCTTAGAGCAACTGTAACCCACACAATTTCCTTAGGGATTAGTAAAGTATTCTGATTCTGATTTTAAAGGTTATTGCATTCAGTGCTAACAGACACATGCTAACACGCTACACACAAATGTTTCCAGTAAAAAATAAAATAAAAAAAAGATTCAATGGAACAAAGTGAATCAGCAATCTGCCGATTCGATTTGTTCCATTTAAAGCACCGGATGCACATGTTCGAACTCTTTACCCTTTGAAATCCTACTAGGAGTAACCTAGTATCTGTCATATTTCAGGCCTGCTTATAGAACGAAATGTTTGCACCAGAAGTAAGTAAATGTGGTCTCTGCCTATGCAGCTACCCCATAGGATGTGGTCATCAAACCACATAATTGTCAAACTTTATGCAATAGTTCAATGAAACTGGAGAGCTGTCCCACACTGGTGCTACAAGAAAGACGAGCAGTAACCACAATAAATAACATTTATACGGAAAATGTGGGGGAGGTTTAGAGTTAATAATAAAAATGACACATGTATTACCTGAGACTGCTAGACTGCTAACCATAACCCTGAGATGCTCTTTGTTTTCTAAATATCGACATCCGTTTCTCAGAATTGAAGCCCTTGTGGACACAGCACACTTGCAGTGCAATCAGTTTTGCAACTAATTTAGTTCACATTAGTTTAAAATAACACATAATAGTGGACATGTTTTAGGGCACAGGTAATCCTGAAACTGCAGAGATGCAGTGTGCCTGCAGCTACACACACCGTTATAATAACACAAAACAAAACCCTCCTTATTAAATCCTGAGCAAGTCAGACATAAAAGGATTTCAAAAATATTTTTAGGAGTATAATAAAACATTGTGGTACATTCAAATCCTCCTCCATCCAGTGATTCTCACATGTAACAGCCCCGTATGTGATCAGACATCCAGCCATTGTTCCACATTGTTCTCATGACAGTCCAAACAAGAGCCCTCAGTTCTCACCACACGACTATCGCACGCACGCTCATGCACACGCTAATATTGGTCCAGGGACGTATTATGCAACAGGGAGGAGAAACCACTGAGTGCTGGGAGTGTACTTTTCTCTGCTCACTGGGGAATATCACACATTCTTACCATGCATTAGTGGCCTGCTGACAGGACAAAGATCAACAGCAGACACACACACATACATCCATACAAAGTAAACACAAACCAGATGCAGATATAGGCTGAATCACGTTAGAAAATAAGTTAAACTATGAAAACTGTTGCGATACAAAACCTCGTGCACAGAATTCACTGCAGCTTCAAAGAGTTAATGACTGATCTGTGGTTCTCTACTGGGGCCATCTCCTTTTAAGTACACTTTTCAAGGCCAAATACGTCAGAAAGGGTCAGCACAGCTGACTCGTTTCCAACGGGTCCTCAAGTTCAGACTAAATATAAATGCAGCCCTTTTTTTGCCCACATTTGGCCAGCATGAAAAATGCTGTTAGATCATCAGTAACCGATGTATTACAGGAATTTCTCATGATCTTGGGAAATGTTATTATTTTGATATGATTATCTTCTAAGTCTTTCATAAAAATCTTGATAAGGAAGGAAGTTGTCAATACATGAAAATACATACTCATATTATTTTAATAACTGTGAAGTCATCTGGTGTGGTTACCTTGACATGAAACTGTGTTACTTCAAAAGAAATGCAGTAATAAACTTAAAACAATAGTAAATAACAACACCGGCCAAAACGCTAAATTGGAACATTAATGAAATAATGTGATAGTTTTTATTAAATTTTTTTGCAGTGCGTATCAAAAATTCAGGCAAATTACATTTAGCGAACTATTCTGGACCAAAACTGGCATTCATACAGATACTTTTCAGGTTGTTCTGGTAAATGTAATTTTACTAATATTGCTACTGAATCATGTGTTCATCCCCTTAAAACAAATGTGAAGCTTACAGTGAGCAGACTGGAGAGTCCACACAAAAGTAGCTGAACTAGTCAGGAAGTACAGTTCCCCCCTTAAACACAACAGAAAAGTATTCAAACAAGGTTTTGCTCTGTAGGCACTCTTATGACAAAGTCAGGAACTTATTTTGCTGTGCCACTGATATCTTAAAATAGAGACCAGTTGGTGACCTCCTTGGAAATCTCTGGGAAAAATGTCTATATAAGAACAGTCTCAACTGACTGGTGAGTGGCTGCTGCACCAAAACCCTGCTAATGACTGCTTTAGTTGCTAACAGATTGCTGCTGTTGCCTTCAGTTTGCATGACATGTACCGATTCGTCTGCAAATGCTCGCTATTTTCTCACCAAACTATAGTGACACTGTAAACACCTTCAAAATAAAAGTTGTATCTTACTGCTGCAACCAACACATTTGGTCACAATTTCACTGCCATTTGATGAGTAATACAAAGTACTGGTGACCATGGCAACCTGCAGGCAACCTAAGCAATTGCAAGGAGGTTTTCGGTGCAGCACCGTACACTTTTTTTGTGACCAATTCAGCTAGCAATTTCCAGAAATCTCCAGAAGCCACTGGCCATGTAATCAACCAGTAACTACTAGATATCTCCACCTCAGATAATATACTGGTTGCCGACAGGTCTCCAGGCCTGTGTGACTGAAGCCTTACACTGACTACTGAAGTTTAACACATTAAGAATGTATTTATTTATTCAGAATAGGATGATGCCATTTAAAATACTTTAGCAATCAATTTCATTTACGGATATGCCATCAGTTCATTAAATTAACAGAAAATTTCCCCCCGCCCTGGTATCACAGAAAGCCAAGTTGCTTTCATGTTGCTCTCTTATCCAACATGAAATTCTGAAATACTGGAATTTTAAAAAATATGCCAAAATGCATGTTTAATGTTGAATTCCTATTAAAAAAAAGTGCATCATTTTCCTGGATTGAGACGGTCAGGTGGGAAGCGTTTGCTGACCTGACGCAGAATAACCCTTTAGGCTACTTTCGGGCAGGTGACAGCAAAGACTGTTTAAAAGAACAAGAAAAAAAAAGTTGAGAAGCATTTCTTAGGTCCTAAGAGAGAGCCATTACAAATCACATGCTGTGCCCAGAAACATCGACTGATGCACACTGTTGCACAATATTCCCCCCAAGAAGGATGCATCTGTTTTTGGATTTAGTTGCTAAGAGATAATCTGTTCACTGCACCATTATACTTCCTAGTATGTGTCAACGTTGCTGGTGCTGTGGTTTTCAAGCTTTGGAAAAGTACTTGTTGCTACAAACAGTCAAGCAGCCTTGAGGTTGATATGAAAACACCAACAAAGAGGTTTTGTGCGGAAAACCTCTCGGTAAAGAAGCTCTTCCTTGGTCTAAAATAGGATGTTCAGAGGGGGCTTTACATGTGCTACTCCCCACTGGGTAATGAGCAGCCATGACCCTCCACCCTAAAGCAGACAAATGAGTGGTGTGTATGATGTGGCAGCCAGATACAAAGACTGAACACATTTGTCGACACTGGAGAGCACATCAAAGAGTTCAAAGCCACCTGTAACCCCCAGATTTCATTACTGTTTCTGACTTACTAAGCACTGTATCTAGCATGTAGGTATTTAGAGAATCTAACTGACACAAAAAAGCCCATACATTTAATGCTTCAGTCTGTAAAAAAGCAGCTTTTCCTCTATCACATTTGGGGGTTTTTTCTGATTATGCCATCTTTATAACGTTAGTGCATTTTGCTGAACCTTTCCATGGCAACCAGCTGTCAGAAACACAAACATTTGTAGCTGACTCTCAGAATAATCAGCCAAAAGCAGAAGTTCCTCCTGTACAGAACATACCCGACCACTTTAGCTCTTCCTTTTTTCTTATCTGACATTTCCCTCAACTATATTGCACAGCCCTACTCTTTGTCATAACTCACCTCTTGCTGTCATATTTACATTTGTTCAGGAAGAGCTCTTTCCCACACTGATAAGCTACTATTTTTGTCCTCTTTAATTTATGACAAACTAATTCTCATTAGCCAGTGACTGGGAAAAATAAGGAAAAGACCCACATATATCGTTAACACGATGACCTTGGTCTGTGAAGCCTAACAATTACACTTAGAGTGCAGAAAGTGTACACACATGCACGCACACGGTAAAGGGCAGATATTATGTAACTGCAGTGTTTATCTTTTTCAAAGGCAAGAAGTCCTGCAGACATTCCTGCCTCTACTCTAAATCATATGACCGTCATCAAACACCAGCACCACGTCTTCAATCAAGCTGCATGTTAACTATTGCTGGACTGCAGATTTTGAAAGTTTTACAGTATATTAGGGTTTTATTATTATTATTATTATTATTAATAATAATAATAATATGACTTTTGAACACGACAACATTTTTATTGGTTTATAATGCTTCACTCTGCTGCTAGAAGGTTTTAATGTCATCATACATAAAGAAACAATAAAACCAATTAAACCAAAACAATAAATAATGTACTCATATGCTTTCATTAACAAACATTAACATCTGACAAAGGGCTAGTACAGAGCCAGTCCTTAGCAGGCTGCCTGTTATCTTCTTCTGTCAGATACAACACCTCTTATTGTTGCTGCTGTTTTTTTAAACACAGTCAGCATACAGCAAGCTTATTAGTGTTGCAGCGTTGGTACGATCTCCATTCGGAGTTCTTCAAAACTTTCTGTACACTTTTTATCATCATGCATGATCTCGGCCTCACTTGATTCCCTGTCGCTGTGTAAGGAGGAGCTCTGAGCTCAGAAGCAGAAAGAGCTCTCATCCTTCATCCTCCGACTTTACAGAATGTTATGCTATCTAGGTAGCAAGCATTGCCGAGCATGCTGCATGGTGTCTTTCAAATTATTGCCCCCCTGAAGAGAAGTTTCAGATTATTAGCTGCTGCTTTATATTGCTTTTTGTACCACACAACTAGAACTGTGGGTAAGAAGGCTGAACAGTTAAAATAGATCCCCTCTCCCCTGCATGTCAGTCCAATATTATAGTACATGTAAGCCCCTTGAAAAGCCACAGAAGCTGCTTTGTCGATTTACTGGTTTGGTGACATCCTGTATAAAGTTATCAGATGTACATCTAGTATACTTTCAGGCTTTAAAGTATAAAACAAAATCCCCACAGCAGCCTGATTATATCAGACTGAAATATCAAACGGACACAGACTGCAGTCTGTGTGTGCGCGTGCAAAGATAGGTTTATGAGTCATCTTACTAAGCTGAGATCACTGAGGGACATCTCTTCTTCTGTGCAGCTCAGGATTACGACAAACATTCATGAATATATAGATGCATGTGTGCACGGAGTGATGGAAGTGTACATTTCTGTCAAAGTGACGACATAAACATGAAATCTACAGTTTGAGTCACACTAAGACGAGCAAAAATAGAACAGAAAAATGCGCTTCGAGTCAAGTGAAGCAGAAAACAGGCTTAAAGGATGTAATAATAATAAATGGATTTCAATGGACGCCCTTCGAGTGGACGCTTTTAGAAACAGGAAGTGACATTAAAAAGGAACTAATGCAACTTGTAAGTCATGCTGAAGTTATGTGTGCGTGTGAAAAGATTCTTCAGATCACAATTCTCATCTTTACGACACCCATAAACAATATAGCAAATTCAAAGCACTGGTTTCTTAAATTACAGTTTTTCTTGTTTTGATCCATTTACATGTGCAAATGCCAGTAAAAGCCCTTCTGCAAGAGCACAAACTATTTTACATTCAAGACAGATGCATTTGTAGTTGACAGAACGGCAACCAGACCTTGCCGAAATCCAGCCTATTCCAGCTTAGCAGATAAGACCACCGACATCCCTGAAGCCCACATGCTGAGTTTGCCTGCCCCCCCGGGATGCGCAAGACCAAATCCCTCAATTCTCCTTCTGTTTCTATAAACTCAAATCCCACAATCTATCTGCCGGCTTCACCTCTAAACTCCCACAAATCCCAACAGTACAGAGCAGCCTTTCTAGTAAGGATAAACAGTGATGCACAGTAGTTTCTCTATCTGCTATCTGTCTCTGTCCTCATCTCCCTCTCGCACACATACACACACACACAAATGCTTGTTATGCAGAGTGGGGGCATGCTGGTGAGCTGCAGTGGTTGGTTCCTCTGCAGAACGTGCCCAGTTGGCTCATGACTGGCTGGCTTGCTTAGACTGACCCAGATACACACACTAATCCTCAACGGATATACAAACACACACACACACACAGACAATTGCATACTAGCACACAAATATGGAAGAGACACACTGAGACACAAGGAAATGCACAGGGATACCTACACAGGGTCAAAGAGACAAATATGGGCACCTACTGTTCACCCACACAAACAGTTGGGCTCACGGAAACAGACAATACAGGCTTGTTGGTGAATTTTGACTGTGTTAGCAGTTTGTTGCAGCTGCATCAAACACAATCAGTAATTTTTCCACCCATTGGCAACAGCACATGACAAAACAGCTTCATCTTATCTTACCTAATCTGCTGACTCTACTGTGTGAACAAAAGATCTTCAACAGCCGTCAACCAGACTTTAAAAAAGTAAGTTTTTCTAAACTACTTAATCTAAGGTTAAGAAAAAGAAATGTTAAAATCCTCAGACGAAAATGTATATTTTAACAACTTTGCTCCCATGACGAATGGGTAAAATCTGATGTGGGTGCCGACAATGATAAGGCGTCTGGTAGAAAGCTACTGAATTTACCCTCAGGCAAGTTTGCTCTGCTCAGAGTGGAAAATAATTAAATGACATGAAACAGATATTGAAGCCTCGATGGCAAAATTACACATGCTAATCAAAGAAAAGAAAGACTTTGATGCTGCATGCAACCTCTGGGCATCGCTCAAAAGTACAGAGGCCTTTAATCATTTCATTTTTTGAAAAATCTGTAAATTTGTTTCTCTATTAATCGATTTTACGAGAAAAAATAGAGCACACTGACTGCTTTAATTTCTCCGTCGTGTATGTGTTAGAATGCATAACAACTTAAGCATTCCAATACACAAAACAAAGTTCATTATCACATATTTGAGGAGGTAGAACTGACCAATGTCTGCTATTTACACTTTAAAAATGTTCAAGTTTGATAATACAAACACTCCAGTGCAGTTTGTGCTCACCTGTCTACTTATGAGCCCCTGTCACTGGTTTTACTGGACTGCGAGTTTTTCCCACTGTACTTGAGAGGGCCACCCAGATATATTTTGTTTATTATTGACACTTTATATAACTGAGACAACAACTACCTACAGTCTTTCCTGGCTAGTGTGTCTGTAGAGACATGCATGTTGCTATTATGGTGGTTGTTCAGCTGTCTCGAGGCTTTCGTTCAGCAGCCAGATGGACTCCAGCTTCACTCTCTTGGAGTGCATAGTCCTTTTTTCTGTTCTGGAGATCTGAGGTAAGCTGGAGGCTTGCAGAGCAGGCCAAGAAGGCAAGCTAGTCCATCCAAAGGATGAGGAACTCACTGTCGAGGCAGCTGATTACTGCCTCGTTAAATGTAGATATAGAATTAATGACTACAATATAATTATTTACTTGGAATTTATTTAGGAACACAAGGAAGTATTGTGTGAGTATTGTGAGTATTTCTGTGGGATATATCATAAACCTACTAAAAATACTCTTACATTCTACCACTGTTCAACAGTTTGTCAAATATTGTTTTTCCCCCCTCATAATATTACCATAATAACAGAGTATAAAAACAAAGCCAACAAAGCGGATATTTCTAAATATGATGATGTTATATAAGACTAATTTGCATTTTATGTTTGCCTCCCTTTGTCCAGGTTTGCCTGGCAGCTTTAAAATCTCTGATCTCAAGCTCAGCGCTTAAAAAACAAAACAAAATAACAACACATAGATACAAAAAAGAAAATACATTTTCTCTGTCTCACCCACAGCCGGAGCATCGTACTCTTCTCCCAGCAGAATCTCAGGAGCAGAATATGCCAGCGACCCACAGCTGGTGGCCAGCATCATCCCAGGCTGGAATAAGTTGCTGAACCCAAAGTCAGTGAGCTTGACGGCGCCTTGCTGAGGGAAGAAAACCACGTTCTCAGGCTTCAGGTCCCGGTGCACTACATGCAGCTGGTGGCAGTAGGACACAGCACGCACAATCTGGGCGAAGTGACGCTTGGCGGTAACCTCGGCCACGCCTCCCTCGTGGCGGAGGATGTAGTCGTAGAGGTCACCGCCCTCAGCCAGTTCCATCACCAGGTAGAGAGTGGTGGGTGTGTCGATGACCTCGTAAAGGCGAACCACGTTGGGATGCTGCACCCGCCTCATGCATCTGATAATGGAGGGACACATTTAAACAAAGATGGTTTCAACCATTCATCTTGAACAGCAAGCTTCTTAGTCTGAGATCAGTATCTGTTCAATCTTTATTTTTTATCATTCATACCTCACTTCCTGTAAGAGGTGGCTCGTTGCCATTACATCTAGTTTTGTCTTGTCTATCATCTTGACAGCCACCAGTTGCCCCGAGTTGACATTACGGCCCAGTTTAACAACAGCAAAGTGACCCCTGCCCAACGTCCGACCCAGATGGTACAGTCCGCTGAGATCAGAGCGACCAGGGCTGCTCTGCAGGTCCGGATGTTCATCCTGGGAAGCATTTATACCTCCAGAGGAGTCCATATTTAAAACTGAGAGGGGCTTCACAAGAGAGCAGGTGGAAATTGGTTGCGTGAAGGTGTCAAGGACTGAAAAAAGGGAGGGAAGGTGCAAGGCAGCGAAGTTCCTCACTGCTGAAGAGTCGCCTGGTTGGACAAAGAAATGACAACACAATGAAACTAAATTGACTGTGCTGATTATTTTGGCCTTTGGCCCGAAGGGAAAAGGGCTTTCGATGAGGTCAGCTGCTGCCATCAGGCACGGGACCAGAAAGAGGCTGATATTAAACATCGCTTAACGAAAGGCACAGAAAACAGGACACGGTTAAATTAAGTAGCGAGGACTAGATTAGAGTGTAGCAGAATTACAGTCTAGCAATAAGAGCAACAGAGTGTAAAATATTGTGTTATTGTCTGAGGGGCTGCGTTTGGCTCCATCTCAAATAACACCATCAAGCACAAATGGCACGCTTAATCAATACTGTAACAAGAAACCATAATGTACATCTGTGCGCGTACGCGAGTGTGTTTGTGTGTCATTAGTTCGGTTAAGAGGGTCACAAGGTGGCAATAGACCTGATGATATCATCATTATATCATCCCCAGCTTCACTGCTGCTTTCTTTTGATTTTTATTAGGTTATTCAGTTGGAGGAAAACAGGTAAACACACGGATGGGAGTTCATCTATAAAGGTGAAAAACAGAAAAATAAAGTAGATGTTGTTCAAAGTTACTAGAAATTAAATCTTTGTTGTGTGGGAAAACTTTAAGCCCAGTAAATTAAAAAAAAAAAAAAAAACGTTGTTCTACACCTCTGAAGTATCCATTGGCAGCTAATAGCCCCTTTAGTGAATAAAACCTTAAAAAAAATTGTAAATACTGTTTCTTAGGGGTTGTTTTGCATCTCTGTAGGTACTCTGTATCTGTAGTTATTCCATAATTTCTGTAGAGTCCCTTTGCTTCACGGTGTGATTGTTCTTTTGTGCCTACCTGCAAGTCAGTTTTTTACATTTCTGTTTTCATTTTGATTTCGTTTCAGTTATTTCCCAGACTCTGCTTGCTTTCGGTTTAGTTTTTAGTGTTAAAAATGTAGCTAATATTGTTTTTTTCCACCAAACTTTTAGCTTTTATTTTTCTCACGCCGTAGTTGTTTTCACAACTTTTTTCTTCCCATAAGCAGAAGAAACTTTTGCATCTCTTTGTATCTCTAAGTGGGCTTTTCTCTGTGACTTTTCTGTTGTTTTGAGTATCTGCAGTCACCGTGCATCTCTTTCCACAGTTGTTTTTCTCTACTTTTTGTCATGTTGTATCTCTGCAGTTGTTTAACATCTCTTTGCAGTCATTTTCCACTTCTTTGACGGGAGTTTTGAGTGTATTTGGCATCATCTCTGCTTGTTTTTGTGCCTTCTCTCTAACTGTTTTGCATCTCTTTTGAGTTAGCGTTCACTTGATTACACTGACAACTACAACAATCATTTCAAACAAAGGCTCAGAGGACCCTTTTGAGCTATTCTGAGGCAGACATATGATTTTATCAAAACGGACAACTGTTTTTTTCATCTACAACCTTTTACACTATGATTTATTTATCACCAGTATATAACGCAGCATCACTATTATCGGCAGCCTATTTAAAGCCCCTCTGAACAGCTTCTCCGGGCAGAATCAGGCCTCCCTGTCTTAGATATGTGCTAATGTCCTCGGTTGTACAGTTGTATCACATCCACTGCACCCCGTAATCCTGACTCGGGGCTGCCACACTTGTGTTAAGGCCAGCTGTTCTCTTCTTGGCCTCAACTGCAGTCCCGAGTTGGCACACACACGCACGCGCATGTAGTCATCCTCCAAAACAACCATTACCAACAACCTCACGGACACCGACAGAGCTACGGCAGTAAAGTGCCGTTACTGCTGTGAAGATACAGCGGTGGCGGCGGTGCTAACTTACCATTGTCGTGTAAATATCCCGAGTAGCGAGCGGCTCTTTCGGTCACTCCGCGGCTCCACGCTCGGTGTCCCCGCTGAATTCTGCTGTGTGAGTCGGCAGCTTCTTGCTGTCTTTCACAACACTCCCATGTTCCCGGTCCATACTTTTCTCATGACCGCCCGCCTCACTTCGCACTCTCTCCGTGTCCTCGAGCTCCGCGACCGCGCGCCCGCTCATCGAAGTTGCAGAACGGAACTTGTCGTGCGCGCGCGTGTCCGGCTAGCTTTTGACGTCAATGCATATTTCGTCTCGCTCGCTCGCTCGCTCGCGCGGAGCAGCCAGCGGTCGCGAGCCTCTTGTACGCAGTGAGGAGAGGAAAATAACTGAATGGACGCTTCGGAAGTCCAAGAATTATGTAACGGCTGAGGTGTTTCGCTCTGTAAACAGGAGCAGGGAACAAAGAGCTATAGCATAGCGTACTGACAGGACAGGGGCCCCAGGACAGACGCACAGCGGGGCCCTCGACCTTACAAGATATCAAAGATGTCATGAGTCTTTGTGCTGGTTTCGTTTTTCTTTGCAACCGCTCTTTTTCCTTCTATCTATAGTTCCTTTATGCTTCTCTGTGCCACCTCTTTGTAATTCTTTTCATTAGTTTCAGTGTTATTGTTGAAGATTTGTCTTTTTGGTTGTCTTTTGGATCCTTGGAGGGCAGTTCCCAGTTCCCATACAGCCACTTTATGTTTCAGTGTGAAAATTTTTGCGTGTGTTATCTTTGCTTTTTATATTCTTTCTCTCTTCATAGTTCAAATGTAAATACACTATATTGCCAAAAGTCTTCACTCACCTATCCAAATCTTGAATTTCTGGTGTTCCAAACACTTCAACAGATGCATAAATTCAAGCACCTACGCATGCAGACTGCTTCTATAAACATTTGTGAAAGAATGGGTCGCTCCCAGGATCTGAGTGAATTCCAGCATGGTACCATGATAGCAACCATAAATATTCCACAGTAAACTGTCTGATATTATAACAAAGTAGAAGAGGTTTAGAATGGCAGCAACTAAGCCATGACATACTAGTCAACATTCACAGCAAGTACAATCACAGCAGATGCTGAGGTGCATGGTGCACAGAAGTCACCAACTTTCTGCAGAGTCACTCACTACAGAGCTCCAAACTTCATGTAGCCTTCGGACTAGCTCCATAACAGTTCACAGAGAGCTTCATGCAATGGGTGAGCCATGGTCTTAGATGGTTAAGACTTTGGTTAAGGCTTTGAATTGGGTTTGATGATCTAAGGATCATCAAACCCAATTCAAAGCGTCGGATGCAGTGGTGTAAAGCACGCAACCACTGGGCTCTAGGAGTGGAGATGTGTTCTCTGGGGTGATGAATCACACTTCTCTGTCTGGCAGTCCAATGGATGAGTCAGGGCTTGGCGGTTGCCAGGAGAACAGTACTCTCTGACTGCACTGTGCCAAGTATAAAGTTTGGTGAGTGGGCGTTATGGTGTGGGGTTGTTATTCAAGAGTTGGGTTCGGCCCCTTAATTCCAGTGAAAGGAACTCTTATTGCTTCAGTGTACCAAGACATTTTGCACAATTTGATGCTCCCAGTTTGGGGATGGCCCCTTCCTGTTCCAACAAGACTGTGCACCAGTGCACAAAGCAAGGTCCATAAACACATAGATGAGCATTGGGGTGAAACGGCATTTCGGTATGCTGTATACTGTGTATATTATACTGACAATGAAGTCCTTGAATCTTGAATATGTGTGAATAGTTTTGGAATTATAGTTTACTGATTGTTTAGCAGATGTGTCCTACTGCCTTGGTCCTTCCAACCTAAAATAAGTCAGAATTCTTTGCAATATTTTTGTATTTGTATGTATTTAGGATAGTTTTGTGTCTCTTTGTAGGGCAATTTATGCATCTGTGTGAATTGTTTTGCATTTGTGATTGTTTTTTGCCTCTTTTTTATGGCATTAGTTTTCGCTTTGTGGTCACTTTCTGTCTCCCTGTAGTCCTTTTTTGTAGCGGATCTGTCCCACTGATCCCCTGACCAGTTGTCTTCCCATGACCATATGACTTTATTCATTTGACCGGAAATCACACAGAGTGACTCAGAAAGCCTCGAGGGAAATCAGGGCTTAAAGTTGACCTATTCTTCTTTTTCTTGTTTTCTGTCATTTGCTACAATAATGGATGATCACATTAAATGTGATAGTTAGTTTCACGTAATTAGGCCAGTTTATGTTAAACAATGTGAGGCAAGAGCTCTATTTTTTATTATTTTGGATCTCTTTCATTTTGCTGGGAGCTGGTATCGTCGTCATCTGAGGCACACAGCTTTAACTGTGAACACTGAGCTGATTTGATGTTCAAATTTTCTGTTTGTGAGGAGAAGCCTCACAAACCCTCAGGAAGGGAAGAGCCAAAACCTTTAAATGTTTTAACATAAATAAGGATTATTTCAGAAAAGCTACTCTCCAAGTCCAAGAATAGAATTTGTTGTCACAGTCAACATGAAAAAAAAACTGATCCACTGAAATTTTAAAAAAGTCTCAATTTATAATTTTCCTTATTCAGAAAGAAAACCTGTGCTGTCTCTTTAAAGAATCCAAATAGTATTATTAATGATGTCATGCATAAATATAAGTTCAAAGGTATATGTTAATTTGAATTGATGTGTAAGATATTTTCATTCTTGAATGAAGATTTTATTTGATGTTTTTTGTTGTGTTTGGTTTTGAATGTGAAGCATTGTTACTCTGCAAAGCTGCATTTGTCTGCAAGATGATCTCATCCTAGCTGTTCTTTGTTTCATCGAACCAGACAGCCAACCAGCAGAATAGTGGGGACATCTAGTGGTTTCTTTCTTTCTTTCTTTCTTTCTTTCTTTCTTTCTTTCTTTCTTTCTTTCTTTCTTTCTTTCTTTCTTTCTTTCTTTCTTTCTTCAAATGCAAAACCCCCCAAAAGCATGCGATTCAAACAGCACTATTGTTACATCAGGGTTACACTATTATTCCTCTTTCAGAATCATGTGAGATCCTGAGATGCAGTGTATTTTTTATGTCCTCTGCAATGGATATTTTACATCTTTTGAACTTATTGAGCTGCCCTACTAAGTCCCGATGTGCTCAATAAAGGATATCCTTGGCTTTCCAACGATATCTCACGTGTTTGTGTGGCCTCTTTTAGCTCAAAAGAGGCAGGAAATAACAAAAAAGGTTAAAGTGAAAGATATTACTGTCTTTTTTCATGTAATTTCAGGTGGCTTCAGGTTCCTAGACTCCGTAAAGATTTTCATTCAACTTGGATTTGAATTAGCAGCTTATTGGTGCGTCTGTTCAAGTCGACAAATAATGTTAAAACAAATGAAGCCACTGGATTTAAATCTGGATCCATCTGGTGGTTGAACGGCGCTCTAGCAGAGTCTCTGGACTGCATAGTAACTTTTCTTCTCTTTGACATAAGTATACAGAAACATAGCGTGGGCAACGGTCTGAGATACTAATATTATCAAATAAAATCTGCACTTCATTATGATTTCTACTTTAAATAGTGTGAAGGAAACCTCAGACTGCAGTGTTCAGTGATTTATTGACACTAGGTAAGCAATGTTTAGTGTAAAGTACACATTTTTATTGTTCAAACACATAACCATGTTACATTTGTTAAATATTTATAACTGGTAATAATTCAACCCCACTAGGATTAAATAACACACAAAGAATAAAGTGATAAATAATACAGAAGTGATACTTTAGATTGTATTACACATAGTCAGATGTTTATAACAAGTAATAAATTATTCTGTTCATCTTTGTCTGAGCATAAAAATTAGATTTGATTCATTGGAATAATTTAAATTATTGGATAAATTATGACATATTAAGAAACGTTAGATAATTCTAAAGTGCCTTATGATGCTGATGCTGTTACACAGCTGTCTTATGTAGGAATGTTGAATTTTTTTTAAAAGAGAAATCTTACAAAGTCAAGTTGTGCATTTGCTATAGTGTAATATTATTGTAATACACAGTGTAAATTATCCTGAGGTACCACAGGAAAAAAAAGATGAGTTCCAAGAGTAAAAATAAATCTCATCCCTCCTCCTCGGCTCAGACACAGTGCACGCTCCTTTAGAGCTGCATACGATCCACCATCACAGTGTGAATTCTGTATCTGCTAGCAGGGCCTCTGTCAGTCTGTCTCGCAGGATCTCCTTAGTTGAGTAAAAAGGCAGATACAGAATAGAGTGACATGTCAGGGCCTCAGGGAAGTGCTGATCACAGGTGCTGCTCTGAATTTGCTTGACCTGAACCTTCATATGGACCTGGTCCATGCCAAGAATTGGAGCTCTTCTATAACCAGTCAGGAACCCTGAAGAACAGCAGTGGAAGGAAAATCTTATTACAAACTTATTGTAACAAATCTTGTTACAATAAGTACATAGGGTTTCTTCTGACCTAGCCACTTCATTCTAATAGACTAGAATGGTTACAGCATTTTGTGATTTGTTTCTTTGCATTCACAACCCTGCGTTTTGGTTTCACATCTAGTTCTGTTCATTATATATTGTATTTCTTGTGTACTTCATGTCCCTGTGTCTGAGCTGGTCTATTTGTTTGTCTTGTATCCCTTTGTGTCAAGTAAGTTGTGATTCCTCAGTGTTTATCTGTTTGATTTTGAGAGCCTTAGTTTTCCTCTTAGTTTAGTGTTTCTAGTTTTACACCTTCTTTATTTGCTTATCTGGGTTCTGTTTCCAGTTAAAGTTTGTTGTATTCTAGCTCTCTTTTTATTTATTGTGCTTCCCCTGTGTTTAGTTACTATCTTTATGAGATTTTTGTTAGTCCTTTGCCTTGTTTGCACTGTGTCTAGTTTAGATTCCCTTGTCTCTTCCTGCTGTATCTATGAGCTGTTTTCCCCTTTTCTAAATACCTTGTGTAGAAATTGTCTGGATCTTCCCACGGTCCTTTGTCATGTCTGTTTTAGATCATGTCAAAGATTTAACTTTGACTATGAAGCAGGCAAATACTTTTACACAGCACTGTACATACCACAAGTCCTTAATATTGCCCACATTTTAATAACATATCACAGGGAAGATTTCAACAGTGAAAAGCTGTAGAAATTTGTCAAGTACTTACGAAGGAAATCTTTCCTCTGCTCTTCAGTTAGTTCGTCAAACACCTCCCAAAACATCTTTATGGTGGAATGGCGAACATGCTCCAACTCATAAACTGTGTTCTGTAGACAGTGAAAATTATTTTTTTGCAAATGAGTTGATAAAGTCAGGCACATACACGTACACAGGTATTCTGTTGCAGCTGTGAAACTACAGCCTGTGTCTGTTTGGCTGACTGTACCTGTTTGAACTTTTCCCAGTCATACACATCCTGGCCGACCAGCACTCCCTGCAGCTCCTCTGGTCGAAACAGCCTCACCAAATCCTGGTCACACACCAGGAAGAAGCCTCGCTTGAACTCCTGGAACACACTCTCCACTGATGTGTTGAAGGCATGATTCACATAGGCCTCCACAAACTCCTTCCTGTTTAGGAGGGCAATTTTTAAATCAGCAAATATTTCACCGAGACAAAGGTGCTGCAGATGAACCTCACAAGCACGTCATGTTTTATATGCTTACTTATTTTGACTTGTCAGTGGCTTTCCAGGAGTTTGAGGATCCAGGTCAACATCTATTCCATCCCAGTTTATCTGTAAATTAGTTATAAATCAGATGAGTTTAGCTGCAAAACCTGAGAATGAGACAGATTACTGATCATCTTCTATAGTAAAACACATACCCAAAAGTCCATGTAGAGATTATCCAGAACATCATCTTCATAGTTTAAGATGGTCTGCAGAGTCCTTTAAAGAAATTAAAACAAAAAGTTGTATTAAAAGAAGTTCAACTATGTACATTTTACAAGTTTCACAAGTTACTGTAACTTTTGACACACGACAACTTAAAATACATCCATCCATACATTTTCTTCTGCTTGTCCGGGGCCAGGCTGTGGGACCAGCAGCAGCATGTGTTACTGAAATGAAATGGATACTTACCGTCCTACAGTCGGGCTGAACTCCATCATATCCTCCAGTGTCGGCTCTAAACTGAGTAGCTTCTTGAACAGAACCAGTGGGAATGGTAAGTGTATGATACACTGGTTGTACAAGGCCAAGCCACACAGTAGTCCAAACAGGAAGAAGTTTCTCTTGCTCTCCTCTGTTGCCTGCATTAATAAAAGTTCACTTTGGTTCTATTATTGCTTATCGTTAAAATTTCAATCCTTTAACCAATTTTATACAGTTGGTGGGCTCAGTTTTAAAGTCTTACATTGGAGGGAAACCATGCCAGGGTTTTGGAGTCATTGAGCATGAACATCCCAGATTCTTCTGACACCATTTTAAGAAACAGGTGGTGAAAAAGGTCTCGTTTGTAGACATCTTTGGTGTTTGGGTCCTCATCAAAATAGACCTGCGAAAATATAAGAGTTGCAGAAGTTTTTGATGAGAACAGTTGCAGAAGAGTCTGGATATACTTTAATCATCAGGGGAAAATATTCACCACAAGTGGCTTCTTGCAGGCGCTGTGAGGAGCAGCTTCCAGCTCTCTGAAGGTGCCTTCGAAAAGTGACGCACGCTGCAGCCGCAGTTCAAAAAAAAATGGATTTGACTGAGGATTCAATTTATCAGGCAAACCAAAAGCCATCTGGTGCTGTCTCTACAATAGAGATAACAAAAAAAATATTTTTAAAAATTCTATTTCTCTTTGAATGACATTTTATTGAATACAGCAAGTCTTACTTCTTATAATGGCATTTATTTTGCTGTGCACTGGGGGGCAGCACAGTAATCCATAATAACAATGACTACTGCCTCACAAGATTACTGGGACTAAATTTGCTGATAGTTTCATAAGTGAAGAACAATATTATCATTTGACACAATTCCGGTCACCTGATGAATAATCTGTGTCATTTAAGCACTGCTCAGGTTATCAGGCTGCTGACTAATTAAATAACTCCTCCTGTTTTGTTTTGTTTTTAAATATTGCAGGTAGTGTAAAGCAAATTTGTGGAAGATAAAGCAGTTGCTTGGTTCAGGCTTAAGTTACCTGAGTGCATTCAGAATTCATGTCGAACACTGTTTTCTTTGATTGCAGATCCATCACGATTGGGAACTTGCACAGGATGAGCGGCTCAGCATTTGCATACTGAAATAGAAAAATCCACATAGATCATTTAGGTTTACCAACACATGAAAACCATTTCTTTGTAATATCAACATCAACATTAGGCATTGACTAAAAGTGACAGAATCAAAGATGAGAAGAATGGAATAACAAAGTATGACACAGTAGATTACACACAGACACACTACTTTAGACCAGAACATTTTACCTTTCGTTGTGACTGTAAAAGCCAATGTTGCAAATCCTCAAAAAGGAATGCTTCATCAGCTGACACACAAAAATCACTTTCTGGTATCCTTCGAGACTCTGCAACCCTGCTGTTGGCCTTTAAAGGAAACATTTGACTTTAAATTTCTTTTTTTTTCAGGTAAAATAACTGACAGATAAAGGCTTAAGAGGGAGTAAAATGACTGTTTTAGGATATTTATACTAACATTGTACATATATTGGAGGACTAGCAGCAGATGTCTGACTCCAGAGTTGCGAGGTACAGGTTTGAAGGACAAGATCTCTGATAGGGCCTTCTTCCACACCTTAACGTATCGCACCATGGTGGAGGGTGACAGCGAGGACCACCAGTCACCTGAAGCAAAACAGAGAGCAGATAAAAACTACATGCCATGAAGCTTTGAGCACTTTCTCACCTTCCAGATTAAAAAGAGTATTGTGATATCATGTAGACAGCTGTGACAGTACCTATGATCTTAAGGCTTTCATTCGACAACCTTGCTACTGCACCAGCTACCGCCTCAGCAAGCTCTGTGCTCTGTTGCCATGTTTGTTTCTGGATTGCATGCAGAAGCTCATTGAGAAGAAGGTAGATTCTCAACCCCTCCACTCCAACTGGTTTCTGATCAAGGGAAGGGAGCAGGTGTAGCACAGCAGCCTCGATCTGTTTGAAGATGATTCCAAAAATCACTGAACAGCAGGTAGCTCCAGGTACATTGAATGTGGCTTTTGTTCGACGGTGTTCAGAGGAAAAATGCTAGGACTATATAGTCATTCTTTAAAAGTCAGGAAGTTCATTCAGTTAACACAGACAAGAGTAGTGCCTGGTCAGGGAGAGTGTAACCAGTTACAATCTGAAGTTGTCGAAAAGGTTAGCTATAAGGATACGTTCACTAAATGTGTCATGTGTGTATGACTGTCTGATCAGAATGTGGCCATGCAGAACAAACTGAATATCGGTTGCAGTTTTTTCAAGAACCGCTCATCTGAACACCACGAGTGAGGAACTGAAGTTATGATTTGGATGCTCATCAAATTAAATTCTAGTATTTTATTAGTTTCTCAATCAACACTTAGAAGATATTTGTGTCTGTGTGACACGTCTGTACAGATTTAGCTTTATATTACTAGGCATTTATGGACAAACACAGATTTCTCAAATTATTAGTAAGATATTTATAAAATAACAAACAAACAAACACATAACTTTTCTTACAGATTACTTATGTATTCAACATACCTTTGCCCGAGCACTTTCCTTAGTTAACAGTTTCTTGAAAGCAAGCTGTGCATGGTTCAGGTTTAAGCCGTGGTACTTTGGTGAAGTTTGGAAATGTTTATCACCGCTAAGAAGAAAAAGAAGAAAGTCCATATCAAAGTATTGCACTTATCTATCTATCTATCTATCTATCTATCTATCTATCTATCTATCTATCTATCTATCTATCTATCTATCTATCTATCTATCTATCTATCTATCTATCTATCTATCTATACATATATATATATATATATACATATATATACATATACATATACATATATATACATATATATATATACATATATATATAGCAACTATAGCCATACTTTAGTTATTTCAGGCCCGAGAGACTAGATAGCCCACCTTTGAGATGAGAAAAAGAAGAATGTGGTGCACAGAAACTGTGTATTTACCTTTGCTCAAGGAAGCTTTTATTCAGACAGGATGCAGAGGAAAATGCCCTGTAGATTTCCCTGTGAAGATTTAATGTTTTCATTCCATTGCAGAAAAAATGAATAATTTGAGTCACAGAAACACCAGGCAAATCAACAAGCTGTGACTGCCAGTGCATCATACGTACTGTTTTTTCTTTTTCCATGGCTTTGAATCACATTCAGAGATCCATTTGTCAACCATGTCATCAAGACAGTGTTGTGATGCAATGCCACAGTTAGTCTTTGAACCCTTGTGAATGCCCTGTGAAAGAAAGCAGTGATTGTTTACATATTTACACCTCCTCCATTATGGTCTGTACTTTATGTGTTAGTGTCAGTACCTCATCAGACAAGCATCTTGCAAATGAACAGTTATCTTCTGCGAAGATGTTTCTGATTTTGGGCTCACCAGTGTCTGAAATGGCAGGTAAACACATCATTTCTTTCTCAGATACAGCAAATTCATTGTATCCTTAAATCATTAATAACAGAGGTGTAGTTACCCTGTGGCAGTCGAACAGGCAGTGGCACAGATGGATTACTCTCCTCTCGATGTCCCAGCTGCCCTTGATCCTCACAACCAAAGGAGTAGACCCTCTTGGATTCGGTCAGCACTAAAGTGTGATTCCTGTGTAGATGATAATATACTAAATATTTAGACCTAAAAACCATAGTTACACTTTACTAACTGCTTTCTTCGAGCACTGTTTACATCATAAATTTAAACAATATGTGTGTCGTACCTTCCACATGCAATCTTGGTGACCTTTGCCCCCCAGAGCTCCGCAACAAGTCGAGGACGCAGTTCGTTGCGTAGTGAGTTGTGACCGAGCTGTCCGTGTTGACCGGAGCCAAATGTAAACACTGCACCATGCTGAGGAGCCAAACACACAACCACAGTGTAAAGTCCCACAGCCATTATTATTGTTTTTCTTCACTGTACTGTTACAATACAGCAGGTAGCAAAAGGCTCAGATAAAGAAACTGGGCCATGCTGTCCCAGCACCAGCTTACACCAATGAACAAATGGAGTATTTAGCAACCACATTTTTCCATTAGGAGCTGGTAGAAACCGAAGAAGAGTTTAAAGGAGAGCACTAAAAAGCTCCTGTTGTCTAACCTTTGTCAAAATGGCGGTGTGGTCCTGTCCACAGGAAATGCGCTGAGCTTTCTTCATATTCAAACACTGAACAGGAGCTGGTGTGTGTCTGTCTATAAGGAAAAGGATTGTCAGTGTTATTATGTTACCAGATTATAATGCTCATTAACATACAATAAAGTTAGGACATTTATTTTAAAGCCACAGTACCTTTAGTGTCTCCCAGCCCGAGCTGTCCACAGTCATTTCTTCCCCAGCTGAAAACACCTCCAGAGACAGAGAGGGCAAAACTCTGGTCTCCTCCTGCAGCGACCTGGATCACGGGGATCGCTGACAGTGATGGCACATGTTGAGGTGATCTGCAGACAGACTTTCTCGTACCCAGACCCAGCTGACCCCTGCAGTCCTGACCCCACGTATACAGCTGACCATCTGTGGGAGTTTATGAGTTCGTGATCAATGTTATGACAAGCCCATCAGTTGGATGGTCACAAACTGAGGGTGTGCAGTAAAATTTTTATATAATAAAATTTTATATCCTGGTGCAGATCCCAAAGTTCCTAAAGATAAATCTTTAGGAAGATAAGTCACGCTGAAGAAAGTTGATTACATTTCTATAAAATAATGCACAAGAAATTTCCATTTCAAATAGAAATGTAGACATGCATTGCAATGTTAATAATGTGAAAATTCCTGATGGAGAGTCAAGTGTGAAAATCAAGGATAATGTTTATGGAGGACAAAAATTAATCTCAGCTGCAATCCCAATTTATAAGTGTATCTTTTTGCCCAACCACATACGCTGACGGTTCAGCTGATACTTCAATCCCTTGTTTGTTTGATAGATAGATAAACTATGATACCATGCATGTATTAGGGATACATACCTGTACACACACGTGCCAAAGTAACATGAACTACATGAAAACAGACTATGATATAAAATTACATGTGTATTATGAAGTGCAACCAAATGTGATTGAATGTAAGCTGGATGGGCTGACTCAGTCTGTTTTAATCATTTTTACTTGTCCATTTGTAGCACTTGCAGAATTCTACTGTACCTTTGGTGAGTGCAACGGAGTGCTGACTCCCACAAGCAACTTGAGAAACGTGTATGTTAGAAAAAGCTTCGAGTGGCCTGAAAAAGATGGAGCAGAAGAAGAGAACAGAGCTGAAAGAAGCCATATATATATATATATCTATACAAAATCCAAATATAGGCATTGTCCTAGGACTAGGAATACTAACAATGGTGCTACCTACCTACCTGCCTACTACTACTACTAATAATAATAATACATAATATGACTTTTTATGCCAGTCTGTGGAGCATAATCTGTATCTGTTACCTGGGAGTGAAAGGTGGGTGTCTCGTGTCCACACAGAGAACTTTGCCGCTCTCAGACAGCAGTGCGACCACATCATCGCCACAACTCACAGCCTCTATCTTCTCTTTGTGTTTCACAAACTCTGCAGATTCACAAGCCACAAACACAGCAGGTGTGAGTGGACACAGTTCGGTTAAATGTAGCAGAGAGTGAACTTGTTAGTGACACCGATACTCACTCTGCCTGCCTCTCGCTCTTCTCCCATCCTCGCTCTCGTTTATTTGGATAAAAAACGCGTTTCCGTTACTTTTAACGAAAGCCAGCACGTTTCGACCTGCCGACAGATCCGCGATGTGATAGCTGATGTTTAAATAATGAACTCCATCATCAGTGGTCGTGCTGTCGGTACCGGAGCCGTCTTTCACGTAAAACCCGCGCTGACAGTCCTCTCCCCAGGAAAACATGTTGTCGTGTGTTTAGGAGCAACAGCTGATCCTCACTGTGTCACTCTGCAGTCTGTCAACAAGAAACGAAACTTACCTGGAAAACAAAACTTAAATACGGTGTGAACAGCGTGACGAAAGGAAACAATAACACGAGTCAGCTGATCAGTTAAAGTAAGGAAAGCGAAAGTGAAACTGATGATAAATATGTCAGACAACGAAAACGAAAATTGTGTAGTTATGTGGGTTTCGTTTCACACGCAGAGAAGGAGGATTCAGGACTGTTAAGGAAGAGGTTGTATTTAAAAAGTGAGTGAAGAAAACTCGAAAATAAATAAATAAATAATAAAAGATCCCAGCAAACTCAGTGGTAAAGAGTATGTTTCCGTGGTACAGTGTGGGAAATGTTAATAATGCTGAGAGATGGGCTCACATTTTTACTTAATAATCTACAAACTACAAACAAACTACAGCATGTACATTATCATGTGAGCGTGAAATGTATAAAGCAGTAAGTAATACAGTTAAGCTAAAGTGTGTTATTATGCTCATTTGTGTTAGTCTTCATACTGTGTAATCATTCTTAACAGGTGGGGTTGCTGGGAGTGCCTGAGGTTATTAAGGATTTCAACTTAAATTAAAGTGATACTGTGCCAGGAGCAGGAGAAAATGGAGAGTCTGGAACAATCAGAAGCTTTTTGCTTGCAGGGATTGGTTAAGTATACACTGACGTCATTGTGTGAAACGTTGTCCTTGTTTGATGTGTAGTATCAATGCAGACGTCATTTGGACATTTGCACTCTGTGGAGGTGGATAAGTGTAAGACATGCAAATGAGAGCTTGTAAATTAATTCAGGATCAGATATATCGACTGCCATAGACCATAGAAACAAGGGACATTTCTTGTTTATACACCACTTCGAATTTAGTCATCACAATTATTAACTCTTTCTTTATTTCACAGCTTGTCTTTTGTTCTTTCTTCCTACCCTCACCTCAAATGCCCCTGGCCTTGGTTCCCTTGCAACTGCCTGGAAATCAGTGCTATATTACAGGAGACCTTTTGTACTTTCCCTTGTTTTCTATCACAGATATATTTTCAAAATGCTGGTTCCCCCACCTGAACATAGCCAAAGTTTAAAATAAATGTCTGTATAAATAGCCATGGCTTGGTATGATGTCAGATAGAGCAGATATGGTCAGATATGGAGGCTCCACCCACCGACTGCTCAAACGTTTTGCTTGTGGAGGTAGCCAACCAAAAGAAACTTGGTTTAAAACGAAAAGGTTGGATTATTTTGAACATTGAATCATGCAAAGCTACTTTATCAGAGTCTAGGAATAATGCAGTTTATTTTGAAAACAATATTTTTTTTCTTCCAAATTTTGACCAATTTCCTTTCCTTGGGCACAGAGGGTCTCTAATCCAGTCTTTTTATCCCAGCAGATCCACATGAATCCTAATTAAAACGAGTCCTCCCTCCAACATCATTAGATTCTTTAAAAAGCAAAACCAGGTTAAAAAAAGCAGGGAGTTTTAGCTCATGAGTTAAAACGGTGAGCTATGAGTTAAAATGGTGAAAAGCATTTTAAGTTGTGTGACGTATGATTCACCAACTCAGGGGATTTTTCTTCTTTCTTTTTTTTTGACCTGCTGAGTGCAAAACAGCCACCGCACTACCTGCTGCCACTCCTCCACTGGCCACAGGAGCTGCAGCTGCTATTCCAGCTGAGGTGAAACCAACAGCCCCCAGGACAATAGGAGCAGAGATCACTGCTGTACCTGAGACCAGGAAGAAACACTTGGTGACTGGGTGTGTAAAGCGCTTTGGGGGGACTAGTAAAAGCGGGACAAGTGGGAATTTGTCTGAATTTAAGAGAAGATGAATAAAAGTGAGGAGTATTTACTACATGCTTTGGGTGACTAAATGGAGGATGGATAGGTGACGTGAAAACACTACTGACCCTTTATACTGAGCCAATAGCTCACACACTTCTATTAAATCTGTCTAAAGAGCCAGTAATCACAGAGGATAGATACTGGAAGCAAACTGAAATGTTAGGAGGAACTAAATCACACATTACAACACCAGTGGCAGCACCCTGCTGTCTCACACATCGGGATCACGGTCCTGTTGAAACGGGCTAATCGCTAAAGCTCACAGTTGCATTCGTCTATACTCAATATGATCGAAAAAACAATTTTAACAAACAATTAAAAAATGAAGAAGTAAAAGATCTACTATAGCCAAAAGAAGACCATTTACAGACTATAGCGCTGTGAAAAAGTATTTGCCTCCTTTCTGCTTTCGTATCTGTTGGGGGAAAACTCTGTAAAAGACCCAGGAGAAATAAAGACACAATGAGACAAGATCACTTTTTATGCTTTAACGTGCACACGGGTAAGCTGTTCAGAACAACTCACAACGTGTACAGAGGCTGGGCACTTTTTATAGGAAAGACAGTGAGAACAGGATAAGAAAATACAAAACAGATAAAATAAACAACTCCATATGTGGCGCTAGTCTCGTCAGCAGAGAGCTGTGAGAGATAAAACAATCTAAAACAATATGTCCCAAAACAGTATGTCTTTGCTGAGAAAGTCTAAAAAGATAATTCTAAACTAATCTAACCATAGACAAAAGGGCATCTTTGTACATTTAAAAGAAGGTAAAGAAACATAGAATCATTTTTCCTGTAACATTCCCTCCTGTTTTAACTTATTTTAAATGTATACAACAATTGTCTGTGAAGGTTATTTATTAAGTATCTTAAGCAATTTTTTAATTTTCAAAATGTCAGCATAGCAGAAATGGAAATCATTTGGTTTAAAGAATAAAACAAAATAAAATAATAAAAAGAACAAAGAAAATCATAGTAATTGAAATAACAAGTGGAATAAACAAGAAAAAATAATAAAACTAAACTACAAAAAAATAAAAGCAACAAATAAAAGGATGAGAACCTTATATCTAAAATGAAAACTTTATGCTTAAAATGAAAACTTCAAAAAATAAAAGGATGAAAACTTTATATTGAAAATGAAAAACTTTATGTTTAAAACTGAAAACTTCAAAAAATAAAAGGATGAAAACCTGCATAACCTACTAATGTTTTAATCAGTGCGTGATCACTTGACAAGTCATTTTTAATCACCACGTCATTCATTAGCAGTTATTACAAGTTCTCCTCTAACAGAATTGCAACGGGATGCTGGTCTTCTTCAGGCACGGCAACATAAGCAGTCATTGTAGTTGTTATCATCTTTGAAATCATTACTCTTAGACATGGCAACACACACAACACTAATATGAGCAGTGCTATCATGATGAGGCCTAGAAGGACAAACGGCTTTGCTACAGCAGCCGGCCATGAACCGCCGAACAGCCAGTCCAGCCAGTCTAGCCAGCCTTGTGCTGCAGCTGCTCCAGGTGTGTGGTCAGTGACATATTTTTGCAGAATGGACAAATTCTGCAAAGCTTCATAAATGTCTCCTCCAGCTCCATATCCATCAGGGATAAAAGTGCAACATGTCTCTCCTATGAGCTTGCAAACTCCTCCTTGTGATGCTGTTAGCAGGTCTAGTGTCAGTCTGTTCTGCAGCACCATCGTTCTGATGGCCTGCTGTTCTCCTGCTAAGGCGGTTCCCAGGGTCTTAGTCAAGTTGATGTGTCGTAGCAGAGCATATCGGTTGATCTCCACATGATCCCGCACCTCGGCAACTCCAATGCCGGGGATCAAGCTCTGTAAGAATTTCACTCCTCCTCCCCAGATGCGAAACTCTCCCGGCACTCCAGTGTCCACAGTAATGCCGAAAGAATTGGGTGAGGTGAAGTCCACTTCACGTCTCTGTCGGCGGCTTGGGTGATGTGCAACACGTTGCATGAAGAAAACGTGATCTGATAATTCCACTAGGGCGCACAGACCTCCCCAACCTTCAGGGAGTGACAGATAAGCCTTGTTGCCACATAGGAAGTACCAGTCAGCCAAAACTCTGGTTCCTCTACTGCTGGGTGCCGTCCGTGCACATCCTGTCTGGTACTGAGTCTTTGTTTGTAGTGGCATTCGGTAGCTGTAGTTTGAGCGACAGTTGAGGCTCATCAGTGTCGCGTTACTGGCACAGGTTTCGTTGAGTGAACAGTCCATACACTTCCTCTCGTTCCTCGGTGGGCAGAAAGTGTATATGTATTTGCATAGGTAAGTAGGCAGCTCCCCCACTGCCCGCGATCCATTGTTCATCACACATACTGGAAGTTGTGCTGCGTTCAGCTTGTTCAGTAGAATTACATCAGGCAGTGGGTCTGAGACTTGGGGCCAGGTCAGTAGGTAGGTCTGTCCGGAACAGTGCACATTCGTGAGTGATGATGACCTCCAGGTTGCTTTTGCTGGGATGCTGTAGTTGGCCTTGGACCAAAGAGTACCGTAGCCTGGATGTGTTGCCAGGCCCAACAGACACCAACTGCGATCTTCAGGTATGCTGTACGGCCACAGGCCAGACGTCTGTGAGGATAGAGGCATATGGGTACATGCATAGCAGTCAGTTTTGTTATTCAAGTGAGCTGTAGTGTTCATAAACTGCCACCAAAAGTTAGTGGCGTATCCATGGGGAAACTCGGTGTACTGTCCTTTGTCATACAGTGTCTGCCTTTTCTTCATATTGCGTGACTTGTTGTCCCTCACGGAAACAAAGATGAGGAGCCCGGCCATGGTCAGGGCCGCTGCAGTTACTAAAAGCCACCACCGCATGACGACGGGACACACCCTCCTGTCGTGAATAGTTCCCCCCGGCCAGGAAAGCTGACCCCTCCACCGGGCGAGATCACAACAAGTGGGCACGCCTGCTGTCAGCTGTGTTTAGATGGCTTCACTTACTCGCCTGCAGTGACTCTGATGGATCCAGGATGGGCGTTCCGCAATTTTGCAAGCGGTCGGTGTAGTGAGGAGGACTTGGTATGGCCCCTCCCACCTGGGTGTGCTCCAGTTTTTTCTTTGGAGCACCTTGATCAGAACCCAGTCACCGGGCTGTGATCTGCAAGACACTTGATAGACATCATTACATTCTTCGTCATTTACAATCATCTCTTTATTTTCCTACAACTTAGACATACATTTTGCTACTGAAATTGTATCTGCCTTTTTCACTGGATAGATTTCTGGCCACTTTGAGAATACATCTATAACCACTAGGGTGTATTTTTACCCTTGGCATTCATTTAGCTCAATAAAGTCCATATGGATTGTGTGGTCTCAGGTTTCCCTGAGCATTATATTTTTGACACGTCATGCACGTTCTGACAAATTGTTTTGCTGAGGTTTCAAAATTTACAGTGTAGAATTTACAGTGTAGAAATGAGAGTTGACAATACTGGTCAGTCCCCCCGTTGACAAATGCGTACAGCCATGAGTCACTAATGCCGCCATCTTGTGGAGCGATTTTGGCAACACTGGCTTGCCATAACACATCATTAAATCGTTTGTCAGAACTGCACCGTGTTTTAGCCATTTTGCCTGCTCTGCTGTGCTTGCAGCTTTTTGTTCATTTTTCAACACATCCAGTGGAATCTGATGTGTGTTTACTGCCATCAATGTGATGTTTGCCTGTTGTGCCGCCTATTTTGCTGCTCTGTCAGCAAAATTGTTGCCTGTAGTAATGAAAGAGTCAGTAGGCGTTGTAAGAGGTTGGCATGCTGGTTTGCCAGTTGGTCTAATCATTCCTCTGTTATGCCAAATTTTTTGCAAAATGATGCACAGCAGAGAAAACATACTGGCTGTCTGTATGTATGTTTATTAGTTTGTCTTTGTGTATTTAGCTTTCGCGTATCACAGCTATCAGCTCAGCGCTCTGTGCAGGACATGAAGAAGAAAGTGGTTTTGCTTCTATTATTTTACTATCTGCGGTTACTGCGTAACCTACACAATTTCGGCCTGTGCTGTAAGGTCAAATGCTGTTCTCCTAGCTTCCACACTTGCTGATCATAAGGTGGATCTGGGCCTGGAGTTTGTTTAAATCTCAGAATGTTGTGATACTCGGTCGGTTTCTGGCACTCAGGTGTAATACCAGAAAAGAATGGCATGACTGCTATCTTAAGTTTTGTCAGAGCGTCTCTACCTAGCAAATTTACTGGACACGACGGGTCATATATGCATTTAATAAAGCACCTGCGGCCACTTGCTGTGTGTACTAGTTCTAAAAGGGCAGTTAATTGTTGTACAGTTGTGTGGCCTGAAGCTGACTTTACAACTAATTTGTCCTCTACTCCTACAATCTCGTGGGAAGTGACCTTCCTCTCCACGGTTCTAGCAGGCGTTGTCTCTATGTTATCTGCTGTTTCTGCGTGGCTGTCTGCAGCCTTGGTGTTTGTGACTTTGCTCGCCTCTCTGTTCCTGATAGCCACCTGCGGATTAGTGTTTTAGTCTATTGTCAACAGTCAGCCTTATTTTGAAGTTACAGAAAGCTTCTTCTTTTTTGTTTGTCTTGGTTTGGGAGAATAGATGCAACACTACATTTTCACTTAAGGCAGTTTTGAATAATTTCTAGTTTTTCAAACAATTCATGGATCTCACACATTTCAAACTTTCAAGTTAGGGTTGTTTCCCATTTATACATATATATATATATGTATATATATATTTAACTTTGCATTGCTCACAGCTCATAGCTCACAGCTCTAAACCTAGGCATTTTTCAATCATATGCCTAATCACTATGTGTCCTTGTGATTCTCAAGTATTGTCACAAGTTCGTTTAAATTCGTTTCCAAAACCAACAAAATAATCAAACAAAAACAAAAAACATAAACGTGTCAGGACACAAAAGAAAAAAGAAAAATGCTGCCACCCGAACAAGGCAGAAGTCTGCATATGTTGGCTTTTAATAGCATGCAGCTTGTAACATGGTAGACTAATGTGTCTGTGTTAATTCAGCTCCATATTATTGTGTGAAGTTGCACTGGGTTGGGAGTGGTTTTGTGTGTGTCACATTTTTGGTGAGCCAATGGCTGGAATGGGGTTGGACTAATTAGAGGCAGGTGTACTTGATTGCACTGATACACCGGTCTTCTTATAGCCCACACTACAAACACTGCTGTGTTGTTTTGTCTCTCTGTGCAGGTATGTAATGTGATGAAATCAGATATGTTTGGGATGGACGGGTTTTGCCCTATGAATTTTATATTAAGTGTGTCGTTTTGTCTCTCTGTGCAGTCCAGGGCCTATTATATGCCACAGCCTAAAGGCAGCAGAGTTGCAGAGGCTTGAGTGACCACTGACTATATGCTTGCAGGGTGGTGGGTCTCCAAGGACGACTTCTAACCCTGTTAAAGGCAACATGTGGAGTGCAACTTGGCTGTGTGGCATAGCTGGCTCTGGCCTTGGGACTGTGTGTTTTTATACAATTCATAAGTGGGACACTGGACTGTTTTATCTTTTATCTCTTGATATATTTTTTGTCAATAAATTATCTTTTAGAATTTTATTGACTGACATCTTTTTGCCCACGACTGAGACGGTTGGTCAGACCTAGAGTCTTTCTTTGGGTGTGTTACAGCAGCTTCTGCTCTAAAAGAAACAAATAAATAAAAAGAAAAGAAAATGTGGAACATGCTCATCAGCTTAGCAGTGTCTACATATTTAATTCAGCTTCTCAATCCTGTAGTTTTAGCTGTTGTCTACAGGGTTTTGCTTATTGGTTGTTATTATAGGTGTGCTCTATCTCAGCAATGTGTCATTCTAGAATGATAAGTTTCAAGCTGGTCAAGTGCCTCTATGCACTTCATTAGTTTAGTTATTCTCCGTATTGTCTTCATCTCACATGTCATTACACTGAGTTTCAGCAAACCTTAAGCTTGATGCAGACTACTGCTTAACAATTATTCACCTCACATCATAACCGATTAAGGTGCCTCTTCATATTAATATTATGTCATTGTTAATATTATCCTCTTTGTCTTATATAACAGCAATAGCATATTATAATATTTTATTAGTGTGTACCACTATACTACTACTGAGCCAATTTGTTAGTTAGGATCATCTTATTCAGCAAACAGATAATTTAGAATTCATCCAATCTGCGGTCACATTTGTTCTCTCTGTTACATGGCGGACCAGGCAGTTCTATTATAATGTATTATTTATATTTTATTTTGTATCCATCAAGGGCTTCAGATGACCTGCAGAATCATCCTTTTCCCAAGGTGGAGACAGTTACCTTTTCACACACTGTCCTTGGCTGAACAATGACACAGCCTTAATATACCTTATTTATTTTATTAAAATATTTTTGTGTGACTTATTTGCTTTATATTCATTTTATACATGCTGGGCATGGTCATCATGCCAACTGTGTTTCATTGTTAATATCACTTTACAGGTTGTTATCCTTGCTATTATTAATTTCAAATACTCTAAAGATAATTTCTACTGTAATTTTCCCTTTGTTCATCTTTATTTCGTACTTTTTATATTTATATCTACTCAGTGGGGTCTGTTTTCAACCCTTTTAAACTACTTCAAACTACTGTGATCTCTAGTTTTCACTTAATAAGGGATTATTAAGTTCTTCCTGATATGGGTGTTGCTGCAGATGCGGCTGCAGGAGTGAGTGATGGTTTACTAAAAAGATTGTGGGGACTGCAGTGTCTCGTCTTCTGGTTTTACTAAACTGGCAGTTGAGTTCTGGGCCCTGTTTCAGGAAGCCGGTTTAGTGGAAAAACTGAGTAAGTATACCCTGAGTTAATGAAAACTCTGGGTTTTCGGTTTCACAAAGCGAGTTCAGCTGCAGCCTGAGTGAGTCACTATGACGACACACTCCGTGAAGCTAACCTGCCCCCTAGCAGGTTTACTACAACTAACCCTGACTGTCTCCGCCCCTTTGTCGGAAACCTGACAGTAGGAAGTGTCGGACATGGCGTGCCACTTCCTTGAAGAGCCAGTAGATCGTGAAGCCCAAATTCTCCGCAGAGCTCTCCGCTGGGAGAGAGTGATTAGAGCGCGTTTGGACATTTTATCATTTCCTGATGATTTTCTGTGCGAACGTTACCGTTTCTCAGCACAATCTATAATTTATTTGGATAACATCCTCAGGCCATATATTACGCATGTGACACATCGCGGACATGCTCTCAGTTCATTGCATATTATTTGTATTGCACTTCGGTTTCTTGCAAACGGGAGCTTTCTGTATAATATTGGTGACGCTGAGCACGTTTCCAAGGCTACCGTCTGTCGGGCAGTCAGGAATGTTACAGTTGCACTGAAACGTCTCCTGTACTCGTCTGTGGTGTTCCCCGGTCACAGACCCACAAGATTTATCAAAGAGGGATGCCACAAAATTGCAGGTATCAGGATGACCAAAACTTAATGTATGATGTGGTGATACTTGGACTACTACTTAAATTGCATTTATTTTCAGGGTTCCCAGGCGTGATTGGCTGTACAGATGGCACTCACATTCCAATCATTGCTCCTTCAGTAAATGAAGGAGACTATGTGAACAGGAAGTCTTTCCACAGCATTAATGTACAGGTACATAGTTCCCTGTAGCATGTCAAACTAACAAATTATTTCATTATAGTAATGGATGCTAATTTGTGTTCTCTGCACTGTGAAGATCATATGTGATGCTGCCAACATTATCACAAATGTGGAAGCCAAGTGGCCAGGCTCTGTCCATGACTCACAAATATTCCGTGAATGTACACTGAGCACAAAATTTGGACATGGTGAGTTGAGAATACTTTAAAATATATAAAGACCAATTGCTTCAGGGACATTTGAACTGAAGTGTACCCTTCTGTCTTAGGAGAGTTCACTGGCTACTTGCTTGGTGATAGGGGGTATCCATGTTTACCCTATTTGCTTACCCCTTACCCTGACCCTGAACCGGGCCCACAGCAGCGATATAATCTGGCTAATTGCAGGACAAGAGCCAGAATTGAAATGACTATCGGAATGCTTAAGGCCCGGTTCCAGTGCCTGCAAAGACTCAGGGTCACCCCAGAAAGGGCATGTGACATTATTGTGGCATGTGTGATTCTTCACAACATTGCCACAATTAGAGGAGAACACTGTCCTTCTGAACCAAACATCAGCAGTGATCCAAACCATGAACATCCTGACCCTCCCACGGACATACAAGATGGAAGAGCAGTCAGAGACACCATATGTCACAATCATTTCTTTTGACCCATCACCTCAACATGTTGAAAGAAGAATAAACAGATTTTTTGTTCAACTGGCTTTATTGGTCGCCTGTATTTCCTGTACACAAAGTATTAAAAGATGTAAACCTCATAAAGTGTCTCTGTTGCTTCCTCCTCTGTAACAGCTGTCAATGTTTCTTCATTATTTTCCTGTAGTAAAGAAATAGACAACATTGCTGTTCTACTGTAAACTCATATAATCTGTGGAGTATTACTCACAACTGCATGTTGGTCTGGCTCAACAGGAGGCTGCACCAGATGCAGTACACCATCACCATCAACTGATAGAATATGAGGTTTATACAGGTCACTTATAACTTACAAGGGACCAAATGGCAATTAACAAACATACCAAGCACCTTACACTTCATTGTCATTATGCTCTCAAAGACAACCAAGACTGAGGGAAGGCAAAATCAGTCGGAAAATAACTTCACTACAAAATAATTCATTATGGTAAAGAGTTTATCAAATGAATGTGTCGCACTGCAAAGGTGACTGTGAAGAAAGGATGTATGCACATCATGTATTATTTTGAATTTACCCCTTATGTAGGCACTTGTGTCTTGCGGGGTTATTGCCTCAGAGGATGTCCCCGCAGAGATGCCTTCGGCCACAGGGCGCCCACTGTTTTGGCTGAGGGCCAACTGCTCAGCCTCTGTGAGTGGTGGTGGTGGAGGACCCCCACCTGTTTTTCGGGCCTCCGCTTTTTTTCTGTTGGCTATAACGGGCCACATTTGAGCATACAGAGTAAGCAAATATGTACTTGTAATGTGCTCAGATAATTTCAATAAGTGCTTACAGAAAGAAAATTAATGTAGCCTCTAACTGCAATTGATTTACATGGGACAAACAGACCAAGCACTATGGCTCATAATACAATTACACCTTACCTGTTTGGACTATATTTTTATATTTCATTTTTACTTGCTGCCAGGCACGTTTGGGGCCTGTTGGGTTGCACCTGCGCTCACATCACATCACAAAATAAAATGTATAAAATAACAAATAAAATAACATATGATAAAATAACGTGTTAAATGGGTGGAAATCCCTCGATCAATGTTTAAATTAACACTCACGCATTGACTCTGTCGGCTATGTTTTGCCATGCATGCTTTTGCAGCTGTGGCTGTGTTACTTTTTTCCGCGGAATTTGCATGTTATCGGCATATGCTGCCATCAGAATTTCGGCCTCAAGCGCTGTGAAATACATTGACCGCGCCTTCTTTCCCTCCGTCTCCATGGTGACTCGCTTAATCTGTGCTCCGCTTATCAGGGCTTTATGTATCCTCGTCCGCGCGCTTCACTTGGGGTTAAAGCAACTCCGCGTTGACTGAACTAATTGTTATCAGCCTTTCTGAAACGGAATATTCCGAGTTGGACAGTTCGGGGTTACTCAACCGTGAGTGTCGTTTTTCACTCTGAGTTTTCCAAACCGGCTTCCTGAAACAGGGCCCTGGTCTTCTGACTGTTTATATTTTGTTTTCTTAAATCTCTCAGTTTACAGACATTGTTTTGTCCGGCGTCTGGACTTTTCTTTTCTCACCACTGCTCGTCAGCAGGAGTGAGTTTTAATTTCACTTGCTTGATTACCCATCTTATTTATGTATTTACTTATTTTTGTTTAAGTAATATATACACGATACAGCTGCTATCACCTTCGCTGGTATTAGAGACGAGAGTGGTTGCTCACACGCCCTTCTACTTTCGGACTATTTCCAAAAGCGGTGTGAACTTTACGAGACGGAACTCGACCGTTCTCTCAACTCACCAGCACGTCAGTGAATAGCAGTAAAAGAAAAACACAGTAGGAGCAGCTCAGTCTCTTATTGGACCGTGAAAATTCAGCTTGCTCCGTTAGTTACAACAATACACACACATACATTCACATTCACACTTATTCGCGCGATCGGAACCCTTATCATAAGGGGAGCTGCCAGTCTTTCTGTAGACGAGCTACTTATTCCCTTGACCCAGCTGGGGGAGCTACCCAGAGCTCCAAACCTAACCCACAAGAGTGGGGAGCTTCCAGTCGACGAGCTCCAAGCTACCAGCCGACGAGCTACTTTAAACCTAACCCACAGAGGTGGGGAGCTTCCAGTCGACGAGCTCCAATGCTACCAGTCGACGAGCTACTTTCGCTATTTTAAATTTCCTGAATTTAAAACTCCCTGAATTTAAAATACGCTTTTACGCAAAATTGTGTCAGTGTGTCTGTATCTACCTGGTCAGTGTTGCCGGGTCTGGTCCACCTCGATCGGGCCCCACCACCGTGGGTCGCTTTCTAGAACGTTGGCCAAGACTCGAATTTAACGCCCTTGGTCTTTGACCACACACCTAGTGTGTGGGCTGTCGACAGACGAACAACGTGGACTGGTCACGGAGATGGGACACGATGGAGGCGCTCCGGCTCCGAAGGACCAAGAAATGTTGGGGGAAAACTCTGTAAAAGACCCAGGAGAAATAAAGACACAATGAGACAAGATCACTTTTTATGCTTTAACGTGCACACGGGTAAGCTGTTCAGAACAACTCACAACGTGTACAGAGGCTGGGCACTTTTTATAGGAAAGACAGTGAGAACAGGATAAGAAAATACAAAACAGATAAAATAAACAACTCCATATGTGGCGCTAGTCTCGTCAGCAGAGAGCTGTGAGAGATAAAACAATCTAAAACAATATGTCCCAAAACAGTATGTCTTTGCTGAGAAAGTCTAAAAAGATAATTCTAAACTAATCTAACCATAGACAAAAGGGCATCTTTGTACATTTAAAAGAAGGTAAAGAAACATAGAATCATTTTTCCTGTAACAGTATCTTATTCCATATTTGTCACACTTACACGTTTCAGATCAATACATTTATAACATTAGACAACAATGTCTAATATTAAACGGCAGTTTTCAAGGGAAAAACGCTATCCAAACATACTTGGTCCTATATGAAAAAGTAATCGCACTGAAAACCTTGTGTGTCACCTCTGACACCAACAACTGCAGCAAGCGTTTGGTGCTAGAGGTCACATTTGGACTCTGGACCTCTGGGGAGTGTGCAGATGATCTCATTACTGTCTAAAAATCCAAGGAGTGCTGAATCATTGAAAAATACACAGTAACAGGTGTGTAGCATCGCTAACTAGGTAGCAACAAGCCTCTAACACAGTGTGTGTATGCTAACGGCTAATCTAGCAAACAAATGAACAGAGTGCTTTTAAGAGGATAAGATGACAAGCTGTGTGTCTTTTTTATAATGACCTGCTTGAATTTACCTTAATCCAAGGAGTGGTCAGTGTGGGGAAATCTGCCATGAGCAGATAAAGTGGATGAGTGGGACTAGGTAGGTGTGCCGAAAAGAGGCAACAAAGCTGACGCTGAAGACTGTGGTAAGAACATAGTGGTGCTGCCAGCAGGTTTCCGGTTAGCAGGAAGACTTTGGCACAGTAACACCTGCAACATTGGCAGTCCCATTTTGTGAAAGGCAATAAAAAATAGCTAGGTTTCCATGTGTCATTTGTGTGGAACAATACTGCACAAGAAGCTAAACAGATATTTTTTTTAAAAAAGGAAGAAAAATGTTGAACAACAGAAGATAAATGTCCTTTTTTTCTAATGTCAACTGGCCGGCTGTGTGGTGCACAGCATTAAGAGGCCAGCAGTCAGACCCCAGAGTTTAACGGCCAAGTTCGAGTCTCTGATGGTCCGTCTGCTACAGCGGGGTAGGCCGAGCGAAAGACGAAGCTCCGGGCTCCTCCTTTTTCCAGCGTTTTTTTTTTTCATTCACATTTATTTACATTTATTTAGATATCAAGCTGCAAGTAAAAGCTCAGGGAAACACTTTTAAGGCGCCCTTTAAGGTACCCTATATATGTCCTTTCACATCTTATCACTTCATACAGTGCTATGGGACAGTCTACACGTTCTACTTTCTGCACAAGCTTTTATCACACACGACCCACTGTTTACAGGTAACAAATACAGTGTCATTAATGTTAAAGTGGCTGTGTGGAGTAGCACAACCATTGCTAATATAACACTTTTCACATGCATTTCTACATATTACAGTGTCTTTTACCATCTTTATGGTGCTAGCTTAAAGTCATGCTGTAAATGTTAGCTTGTAGTGAAACATATTCAGACCATGTTAGGACAGAAATATTGGCTTCTATCATGACTAGTTAACAGAGATGTTAACTGCCCACGCTTTACTGTATTCCGATTACTTTTTTCAAGTTTACAGCAGTGTGTCATGTTGTTAAAAAAGTGAGTGACGTGAGCACAGTTCTGACATATCAGGAAGTGAACACAGTGACTGAAGCGGTGTTCACATTCATCCTTTAATCATGACAAAACGTGAGGAATCACACTGAGGTGAGACCTTGACAACAGACAAATCAGGAGCCACAGAGTGTCAAGTGTCAGCAGACACCAATCGGGACAATGATAAGAAAGAAATTCATTTACAGACACAAAAAGCAGTTTAAGGTTCTAGATCTGGATTACAACACATCATTATTTATTTAAAGCAACCCAAAATGCATAAATGACTATAACCAAGTACATCCTGTGATTCAGCAGCTGATAGAACCAACTTTAGCAGCAAAAACTTGAGTTAATCATTTTTTATTAGTGTTTCACAGCCAGAGATGGGCAGTAACGCGGGGTAAAGCGTTACTGTAATCCGATTACTTTTTTCAAGTAACGAGTGTAAAATTATGATATTATTTTATGCCATGTTATACCCCTAATTAAAGATTGTGAATTATTATGTAGTTTTAGTTTGCATTATTCTCCTGAATTAGAAGAAGCTGATAACTATTGCATTAGTTAAACTGATTTGCATTACATTAAATTGCTGACTTGTTGTGAATGAATGATATTGTTTTATGATGCATTATATTGCTGAGTTATAAGAAATACTGTTCGCAGAAGGTTATTGTCTAATTTGTCTGAGTAGAAGAGAACAGAGTGTGCTGGAGTTTTCTGCCCCATTTCAGCAGGAGCAGATAAACAGGGAGCCAAGGTCGTAGCTTAGGCGCTGTGTGAGAGAGAGCATGTGAATGTTTAGGCTTTTTATGATAAGGTGGAGGCACCAGAGGTTATAAAAGTTTGAGCAATGCTCCACCATTTTGAGATTTTGAGGCTGTCTGCATCAGTGTCCATCTCCCACGTGTGTGATCATTAAATCATCGTTTGACTCAACCCGGCCGGACCAGTGTTGTTATTGTGGTTTTTTTCTCTTGTCTCCATCCCCAATATTTTGAACCTTAACACGAGTAATATAAGGGATTACTATTGCAAAAAAGGTAATTAGATTACTGTTACTTTCCCGTAAGCACGCTGCGTTACTGCGTTACTAAAACCGTAATTTTTTTGCCAGAGTGCCTCATGACAATAACAGCTGTGTGCAGATCAACAATGGATAATCTATGGAGGAGTGCAGAGAGAGTATGACCGTGCAGCGTTTAAAGCGTGGAAGTACTGAGCTTACTTTGAGTTTGATTCCGTAAAAAGTGACAAAAACTTTTAGAAACTTCTTTTTACACCGAAAAAAACCCTTAGCTTCCGAGCAAGCACCGAGTACGCTACTACGGGATTGGAAATTCACAGAGAGACTCACGGATTCTTCCACAAATTTCTTCTAGTCAGAATGTTGCATATAATTTAATTTTTGCTTGATGCATAAAGTTAAAAGATTAAAACTAATAAAACAAGTTTTAAAAAGAGACTTTTCCATTTGATTACATTTTGTATGATGGATTATGCAGAAAAAGTAGAATTGGGCTGAAAGATCTATAGCTTTATTACCTATTCAGGTCATAAATCATGGTTTTAAAAAGTAACTAAGTAATTAATTACTTTTGAAAATAAGTAATCAGTAAAGTAACGGGATTACTTTTTGGGGGAAGTAATCATTAATTAGTTACTGATTACTTTTTTCAAGTAACTTGACCAACACTGCTAGTTAAGTTACTACCATAGTTAATACAGTTACGGGTAACATGATAGTGCTAACCCATAACCCCGAACTCTGTAATACTGTAAATGATGAGTGATTTAAGTTAACACTAAACATGAAACAGTGTCTCCTGAACATTTATAATCAGGTTCGAGTCTGGCTGCATTGACTTTTGAAGATGCAAATTTAGCATGATGGCTGATGGTGATGTGTAAGCTTCTACTTACCTTCTACACTGTGTTTAACACACATTTCAGAATAGCAAAGAGGAGCACTGTTGCTTCATCCTTAATACTTTAGAGGAGAACTGGGCTGCAGATCAAAAGGTCCTTAATAGCTTTTTGTCTATGGAACGCCAGGACTGCCATAATGAATTAATTAAATACACCATTAAATAATTAATTAAATGTGGCAATAATTAATTAAAATTGGAATTAATTAATTAAATAAATAGTTATGATATATGTAATTAATTAATTATTGACACATTTAATTAATTATTTATGTATTTCACGTTTTAATTAATTATTGACACATTTAATTAATTAATTATTGACATATTTAATTAATTATTTATGTATTTCACATTTTAATTAATTATTGACACATTTAATTAATTATTGACACATTTAATTAATTATTTAATGATATATTTATTTATTTCATTTTGGCAGTCCTGACGCCTGGCTCTCATCATGAAATAATTTTATCTGTCAGCCTCACCCATCAAACTCAGGGGGCGGGGTTAACGCTGATCGAGTCAAAACCATTGCTTTGGCCTGGTGGCCATTGTTTCTAGCACACAACAACCGGCATATGGAAGCTAACAGAACTGAGCTTTGAAAAACCCTGTTTGTGTGTTACCAAATACCGTTTTAATATTTTTTTAGAATGTAGTGGTTTAATCTTCATGTGTCTGGTCGGTTTGTCAAGATACAGCCTCTTTGCAAAAGTGTTTCGATGATTTCGGAGATGTCTGCCCAGTCTCACGGCAAAGCGTGGGATAGACCCGCTCGCCTCGCAAGCAATCCCACCGACAAAGCGCAGGCCCCGGTACACAGCTGTAGTAACCCCCGCTGACTTCTTTTACTGAGGTTATATTTATCGATGTTTTATTTCCTGATGTTCTTATGTGTCCTACGTGTTTCAGTCGCCAATTCTGAATTATAACTAACATTAAAAACATGTTTAAGGAGGAGAGAGAGCAAATAAATCTGTTTAACATCTGATCTTTGGGTTTTTGTTCAGTAATCAGCGTGACCTGTGTATAAACACATAAAAGAGATAACGTTGGTGTTTCCGTCATGTAGTAACTGCTGGCTTTAACTGTACAAAGGTTGTTCGACACTATGAAACACATACAGACTTCATGATGTTCGGCTAATATTTTTATTGTGAATATTAATCATGCTGACCTCGCTCTGTACACCACGCAGCGAGGTCAGCATATCCACGATATCCTCAGCTCCATGAGTTAACACAAAGTTTCCCAGCTGACTATCTAACTGCCAACTATTCCAGAGACGTGAAAATATACAGCATAAAGAAAAGTGTAAGAGACTCAGCAGCAGATTAGAATAACAGTTATACATTTAATAAATCACCAAATGAATCCAAGAAACGAGCAAACCTGTTCCGACAATTTGAATTTGTATTCCCTCAGCTGCAGACTCGCTGCTGTTTAAATGTTTGAAAAGGAAGATTAGATATAAAAAACGTCAAACATAGACTCAGTCTGCCTTCACATTTGATATGAGGCCAGCACGTACAGTGGCCTCAGCAGGCTATTACTGAAATACACGTGCTATATCTTAAACTATGATATAAACAGGGAGGTCCTATTAACATGTTTAGTTTTAAAGGACACCTTCCTGCCTTTAGTCTCATTCATGAGCAGTATTCGTTTTCTTCTAACATCCAGAAGTCTGCACAATGTGTTTCATAGTTTGTAACAAGCCTTTGACAGGTAAACATAACATGACCGAAAAAGCAAAAAAAAAAAAAAAAAAAAAAAAAAGAGAGAGAGAGAGAGAGAGAGAGAGAGAGAGTGTTGACATAAGAAGAGAAAATGCTCTCAATTATGGAGACAGGCAAATGGTTCATTTATGTTTGATGTGTGTTTATTCCTCCCTAAATATCGTCGGTGAAGTTTGCCATGCACGTCAGATTTTCCTGCGCATTTTTATACCTCTGCCAACAGAGAGAGAGAAAAAAATCACATTCTAACAGACAGCTGGTGCTTAGAATACAGTTGAATAACTATTAAAAAACAGATGATATTTAGATGATAGTTCAGTCTAACACATGTGCCAGTGAACCATTAAACGTCTGTGAAACTATGCAGTTATGAAACGTAACTTTAACCTCAGCCAAACCGATTTGCTCAGTTGTAAATAAAACAGCGAAGTAAACGTGACCCGACAGACAGAACCTGAGTGAATGAAGTCCAGCGTTTAACCACTGAGAGCTAAAACTCAGCTGAGGTTTGAAAGCTGTGTGCTGGTGATTGGACATTAGCCGCTGATAAAGCTGGCTCGCCTATAAAGTGCTCTGTAAGGAAACAAGCTCCAGCAGCTCTGCGCTCGGGGAAAATACTATATTTACTTATCTTGTGCAGTTAAACTGTGACTATCACCAGGTAACTAGGCGTGTTTCTTGAATTAGCAGCAGGTGTTAAACAGCTGACAGATGAGGAGGAGGATGCATGCAGGTAAACTGACTTGTGTCAAGCCAGCCTCCAATTCGAGACTTGCAGTCAAGCCAGCCTCCAGTTTGTTTTACGTTCCCTGTGTATTCAAAGTATTACGGGAATGGATGTGGAAACCGGATTTCAAAATAAAAGCCAACTTCGAGTGAATTAACAGATATGTTAAGAACATAATAACATATAATTTAGGCTTTTTTTTTTTTTTACAAACTCTAATGTTAGATCTATATGACACAGCCTTGTACCCTAATTGTGCCCTGTCACTATCAAGGCCATCTTATTTTGGATTTCAAAGTAAAAGCCCTGTGAATCTTCATTTTTGAACTACTCTTTCAATGATTTAATAATGCTCTTAAAAGCAAAAGTCGTATTTCCAAATACTATTTGAACTTTATATCAACACTTTCCAACCACAGTCTTTTTACAGTGATACCATATCAATATCAAGTCAGTCTGATTTTGCCTTTCATAGTAATGGCCCTTTGAAATTGTCCATAATTGACTTAATCTTCTAACGATTCAAAATGCTCTAAAATGAAAAATTCTTGTTTCCACAGGGTAATTCCACCTTAGATCAACAGTATACAACCTGACGATGTTACCACATCAATATCAAGTCATTCTGATTTTGCTTTCAAAAATAAAAGCATTTTCAAAATGCCCATATCTGAGTTGTTCCTGGAACAATTTCAAAATGCTCTAAAATGGAAATTTCCTGTTTCCACAGGGTAATTCCACCTTAGATCAACAGTATACAGCCCCACAGTGATACCATATCAATATCAAGTCATTCTGATTATGCCTTCCAAAATAAAAGACTTTTTAAATTGTCCATAATTGACCTAACTTTCAGTGATTTCAAAATGCTCTAAAATGGAAATTTCCTGTTTCCACAGGGTAATTCCACTTTAGATCAACAGTATACAGCCCCACAGTGATACCATATTAATTTTAAGTCTGTGGAAAGATGTCATGGTTGGTTTGCAAGCTGTTTTGTAATTTCTTTATTTAGAATGACATCTTTCCACAGACTTAAAATATAAACGTACTATCAATTACAACCTAGTGGCAATTTCAGCTTCCTTTTACATCATCTTTATGATTCAATTCTGTCATAATCAATTGAGTCTGATTTTGCTTTTCAAAATGAAAACCCAATATGTGTTGAAACAGCAATTTTCATTTTTAAAACATTCTGAAATAATTGAAAGAGTATATCACATATGGACAAATTCGACGGGCCATTAATTTGAAAGGCGAAATCAGACCAACATGAAATTTACATGGTTTTACTGTCGGGTTGGATACTGTTGATCTAAAGTGGAATTATCCTGTGGAAACAGCATCTTTCAATTTAAGAGCATTTTGAAATCGTTAAACGAGTAGGTTGTCTACGGGCAATTTGAAAATACTTTTATTTTGGAAGGCAAAATCAGAGTGACTTGATCTTAACATCGTATCTCTGTGGGGTTGTATACTGTTGATTTAAAGTGAAATTATTCTGTGGAAACAGAAAATTTCCTTTTTAGAGCATTCCGAAATCACTGAAAGTTAGGTAAGTTATTGGCATTTTCAACAGGCCATTATTTTGGAAGGCAAAATCAGAATGACTTGAAATTGAAGTAGTACCATGGTGTGGATGTACACTTTTGATCTAACATGGATTCATCCTGTGGAAAGAGCAAGTTTCATTTTTAGAGCGTTCTGAATTCTTTAAAAGAGTAGGTCGTATATCGGCAATTTGAAAAGTCTTTTATTTTGGAAGGCAACATCAGACTGATTTGATATTGATATGGTATCACTGTGGGGTTGGATACTATTGATCTAAAGTGGAATTATGCTGTGGAAACAGCAATTTTCCATCTTAGAGCATTTTGAATTCGCTCCAAGAGTAAGTGATATATGGGCAAATTGAAAAAGCTTTTATTTTGAAAAGCAAAATCAGACTGACTTGAAATTGACATGGTAACATCGTGAGGTTGTATACTGTTGATCTAAAGTGGAATTACCCTGTGGAAACTGAAATCTTCCTTTTTAGAGCATTCTGAAATCACTGAAAGTTAGGTAAATTATGGGCATTTTCAACAGGCCATTATTTTGGAAGGCATAATCAGAATTACTTGAAATTGATATGGTAACATCGTGAGGTTGTATACTGTTGACCTAAAGTGAAATTATCCTGTGGAAACAGCAATTTTCACTTTTAGAGCATTTTGAGTAGGTTGTATCTTGGCAATTTGAAAAGTCTTTTATTTTGGAAGGCAAAATCAGAATGACTTGATATTAATATGGTATCACTGTGGGGCTGTATACTGTTGATCTGGAGTAGAATTATCCTGTGGAAACACGAAATTTCCATTTTAGAGCATTTTGAAATCACTGAAAGTTAGGTCAATTGTGGACAATTTGAAAAGGCTTTTACTTTGGAAGGCAAGATTAGAATGACTTGATATTAATATGGTATCACTGTGGGGCTGTATACTGTTGATCTAAAGTGGAATTACCCTGTGGAAACAGGAAATTTCCATTTTAGAGCATTTTGAAATCACTGAAAGTTAGGTCAATTATGGACAATTTAAAAAGTCTTTTATTTTGGAAGGCATAATCAGAATGACTTGATATTGATATGGTATCACTGTGGGGCTGTATACTGTTGATCCAAGGTGGAATTACCCTGTGGAAACAGGAAATTTCCATTTTAGAGCATTTTGAAATTGTTCCAGGAGCAACTCAGATATGGGCATTTTGAAAATGCTTTTATTTTTGAAAGCAAAATCAGAATGACTTGATATTGATGTGGTAACATCGTCAGGTTGTATACTGTTGATCTATGGTGGAATTACCCTGAGGAAACAAGAATTTTTCATTTTAGAGCATTTTGAATCGTTAGAAGATTAAGTCAATTATGGACAATTTCAAAGGGCCATTACTATGAAAGGCAAAATCAGACTGACTTGATATTGATATGGTATCACTGTAAAAAGACTGTGGTTGGAAAGTGTTGATATAAAGTTCAAATAGTATTTGGAAATACGACTTTTGCTTTTAAGAGCATTATTAAGTCATTGAAAGAGTAGTTCAAAAATGAAGATTCACAGGGCTTTTACTTTGAAATCCAAAATAAGATGGCCTTGATAGTGACAGGGCACAATTAGGGTACAAGGCTGTGTCATATAGATCTAACATTAGAGTTTGTAAAAAAAAAAGCCTAAATTATATGTTATTATGTTCTTAACATATCTGTTAATTCACTCGAAGTTGGCTTTTATTTTGAAATCCGGTTTCCACATCCATTCCCGTAATACTTTGAATACACAGGGAACGTAAAACAAACTGGAGGCTGGCTTGACTGCAAGTCTCGAATTGGAGGCTGGCTTGACACCAGTGTAAACTGAGGGTCTGCTGAGCTGATCGCTGGTTTCGTGAGAAAAATGTCAGCTCGTTCTTTATGTTACAGAAGCACAGAGACACAAGACCAGGCGGAAAGAGACGATCGTTCGGTGAAAATGAGAATCTGCGAATGCAACATGTGGAACACGGAGAGTGGAATATGTAAACAAACCGGTTAATGTACCCCCTCGGTGCGCTCTGCATGCTAACTGTTAGCAGAGCTAGTGAAATCTCTGAAAACATCTGAGCACTTTTGCAAGCATGTTCTATGTTGACAACCTGACCAGACATACGGCGCGACATTCGCGGCTAAAACACTGTTAAAAGTGTAGCTGGTGACAGAAAAACGGGGTATTTTAAAACTACACCACCACCATTGCTGCCTGTGATTTGATCTGCATTCTGGGATAACTGGCTGCCCCAAGTCTACACAAGCAATCGATTATCTAGGATCGACCTGTTTTGACTTACTTTGCACGGCAACCAATCAAATGTTAGAGAAGCTGCATGGGCAGCGTTAACCCCGCCCCCTGAGTTTGATGGGTGAGGCTGACAGATAAAATTATTTCATGACGAGAGCCAGGCGCCAGGACTGCCAAAATGAAATAAATAAATATATCATTAAATAATTAATTAAATGTGTCAATAATTAATTAAATGTGTCAATAATTAATTAAAATGTGAAATACATAAATAATTAATTAAATGTGTCAATAATTAATTAATTAAATGTGTCAATAATTAATTAAAATGTGAAATACATAAATAATTAATTAAATGTGTCAATAATTAATTAATTACATGTGTCATAACTATTTATTTAATTAATTAATTCCAATTTTAATTAATTATTGACACATTTAATTAATTATTTAATGGTGTATTTAATTAATTCATTATGGCAGTCCTGGCGTTCCATATTTGTCCTCCCTGACCCTCAAAGCCAAACCAGCCATGAGAGCTGATGGGACACAATTTGTAAAAGTGACATTATCAGAAACAAAGGGGAGCAACAATACTTCATATTTGCATTCTTTAGAGAAAAGTATTTGAAAAGGCTGTCTGCTGTTTTGGATTGATGTTGTTCTCCAGAGGCTCAAAGAAGTAGGGCAGTGTCACGGGACGGCAAACTGTGGTGTATTTCAGGAACAGTTACATGCCTGACAACTACACTTCTGAACAGGTCCACCTTTTGATTTGCACTCAGAATGATTATATCAAAGAGTTTAGTTAAAAACACTAAAATGAAACCTGCAGACTTGCTTAAAGTGATTCGTATTCATGAGAAACTGGAACATCATTATCATTAAGTTTATTTCTTTCCCTGCTAAGCAAAGCAAGGCAAGGCAAGTTTATTTGTATAGCACAATTCAACAACAAGGTGATTCAAAGTGCTTTACAGAGACATTAGAAACAAAAACAAATAAAAAGCATGATTTAAAATTGATTAAAACAAGCAAACAAACTAACTAACTAATTAACAAACAAACAAACAAAGCAGTATATAAAATCAAAACAGATAAAATCAGAACAGTAGATAAAATCAATAGTTAAATATAAGTTTTGAAATTTAAGCTTAAAAGTGTGGATTTGGTGCTTTATTCAAATGCAGCTGAGAATAGGTGTCTTCAACCTGGATTTAAATAAACTGAGTGTTTCAGCTGATCTGAGGCTTTCTGGGAGTTTGTTCCAGATATAAGGAGCATAAAAGCTGAATGCAGCTTCTCCGTGTCTGGTTCTGACTCTGGGAACTGATAAAAGACCGGATCCAGATGACCTGAGGGATCTGGAAGGTTCATACTGGGTCAGGAGGTCACTGATGTATTTTGGTCCTAAACCATTCAGAGCTTTATAGACCAGCATCAGAACTTTAAAGTCTATCCTCTGACGGACAGGCAGCCAGTGTAAAGACCTCAGAGCTGGACTGATGTGGTCCACTTTTTTGGTCTTAGTGAGGACTCAAGCAGCAGAATGAGCTTCTGAATGAGCTGTAGTTGTCTGACTGATTTTTTAGGTAGACCTGTAAAGATGCTGTTACAGTAGTCAAGCCTACTAAAGATGAATGCATGGACTAGTTTTTCCAGGTCCTGTTGAGACATCAGGTCTTTTATCCTTGAAATATTCTTGAGGTGATAGTAAGCTGATTTTGTTATTGTCTTAATGTGTTTTTCTAAGTTTAGGTCTGCATCCATCACTACACCCAAATTTTTCACCTTGTTTGTGGTTTTTAGGTGTATAGATTGAAGTTCTCTGGTGACCTGTAATCGTTTTTCTTTGGCGCCAAAGACTATTACCTCAGTTTTGTTTTTGTTTAGCTGGAGAAAATTGTGGCACAACCAGTCATTAATCTCCTCGATGCATTTACCAAGAGCCTGTACAGGGCCTTGGTCTCCTGGTGACATTGTGATATATATTTGTGTGTCATCTACATAGCTATGATAGTTTATTTTGTTGTTCTTTATAATCTGTGCCAGTGGGAGCATGTAAATGTTAAACAGAAAGGGTCCCAAGATGGAACCTTGGGGAACTCCACATGTGATACTTGTCTGCTCAGATGTGAAGTTACCTATTGATACAAAGTATTTCCTGTTTTCTAAGTATGTTTTGAACCAGTTTAGTACAGTTCCTGAAAGACCTGCCCAGTTCTCCCGTCGTTTGAGTAATATGTTGTGGTCAACTGTATCAAATGCTGCACTGAGATCCAGTAAAACTAAGACTGACATTTTTCCACTGTCTGTATTCAGACATATGTCATTGAACACTTTGGTCAGAGCAGTTTCAGTGCTGTGGTTCTGTCTAAAACCTGACTGGAAGGCATCATAGCAGTTATTCTGTTTTAAGAAGTAATTGAGCTGTTGAGAAACTGCTTTTTCAATGATCTTACTTAAAAATGGGAGATTTGAGATCGGCCTGTAGTTGTTCATTTGTGTCTTGTCAAGATTGTCCTTTTTCAGTATAGGTTTTATTACAGCAGTTTTTAGTGATTCTGGAAACACACCAGACATTAAAGAAAAGTTGATGATCTGTAACAAGTCTGACTCTAAAGTCTTTGAGACCTTTTTGAAAAAAAAAAGGAACACCAAGTCTTGCCCTGATTGGCTGATATAAGTGACAACAGACCTGTCGCTGTGTCAGTCTGTGTACATAATCCTCACCTGGGTGTTGCTGTTCAGTGTAAGCAATATCATTTGGATTTTATTCCTCTGATTTATTTCTCTGTGGTTGTGCTCGTCTTCAGGGTCCAGAGAGGGACAAAACAGTATCAGTGGCCTTGTCAGTAGCAGAACGGTTTGTCTTGAAGTCTTAGCGAGAAGTAGGAGGTACAGCAGGGGGGATAGAAGCATCTTTAAAAAGGTTGAAAACTTCTGTTTATTGCTCACCATTTGTTAAACTAGGGAAGTTTAAGCAGTGCATGTGTGGATCTGCACACACATGCAGCATTTGCTTGCATTCCATGTATGAGCTAGCCTCAGTCAAAACAGTGACGACACATACATGACTGCCTGCTGTTTTGCATTACTGTGTATCTACTGTGATTCATGCATGCTGTACTGTGACTGAGATAATAGTGTATATGAGACACACTTGACAACAACATTGATCAGGATGTGAAAAAGCTACCAGATACAAGTTGTCAGCAGGTTATGGCTGACTAACCACCCTGCCTTACATCACTCTGGGCTAATACTGTAAAAAGCAATCATTAGTTTGTAATATCAGATCATTTGTTTTGATAAATACATAGTCCAGTATCAGAGTTCATATGAGCTATTTTAGCAGTAATTTTACACCTCCACTGTGATAGTATTTAGCTGTTAATCATGTTAGCAAGGAAGCTCGGGTTTGTTATTCATTCTTAATTTAGCCACGCTGCATGAATTTGGATGATGCGATTTTTGAAAATGACAGTTTCATTTATCAGGCGTTTATAAAATCGAATTTCTTAGGCTGGCTTTTAAGGAAGGACAAAAGATATGTATCAGTTGGCTGGGAAGAAAGATGGAGGTGGAAAGGATGTGCGAGCTATGGGACAAAGTTGTGAGACTAGGTTAAAAAGAGGTGAGGATCAGTGAGCAGGAGTGTGGCTTTGTGCTGAAAAGAGCACAACAGATTGTCTGGAGAGAAGGTGAAGGAAAGTCAGCTGAAGCAAGACAGTTTGTGGAGTTTGTGTTGGACTGTATGTTATGGTGGGAGCCTGGGGATTAGTGGACTTTGATTCCAAGTTAATACTAGCTAGTGTTTCTCACTGGTTTTTGGGTGGTGGAGTAAAAGGGATTGGTTGGTGGCTGTTTCTAATGTTAGCATTTTCTTGGTTTTCTTACAGGCAGGGTAAAGACATGGTGATGAATGAGTGTGTGGGCCGTCTGCTGAGGACCAAGAGCTCAGGACAGTCAGACAGGGGCGTCGCAGCAGGAGTCACTGTGCTCGACAATCCTCTGCTGTTCTGAGATGTCACACTCCTGCCTGCACATACAAACCGCAGTGAAGTCAAAGTTCCACCTGCACCTCCACCTGTTCTTGCAAAAGCATGAAAACTGACAGAGGTGAGACAGCAGAAAAGTTTTTGTCTATTTTTTTTTTTTACTAAGTTAAGGAATTAAGTTAAAAAGAATGATTAAATAAATTGTTTCTTGCATTTTTGATTTAATGATTGTGTTTAGGATTATTTCAGAAACATGTTTAGAGGATCTTTGTAAGCCTGTATTTACTTTAAAAGAAGGGAAGCACTTTTTCATTCTACAGAAAAGGTGACACATTACAGATGAGTTCATAAAAAGTGTCACTGTCACTCTTTCAGGGCTCTGTCACTTTTCCTTTTTTTACTGGAACAGCATGGTAAAGTAGGCCTAGGCTGCCATCTTGTGGCAGTGTGTTGTTACTACAACATATGAAATTGTGTTTTATTGGAAATATAATTCAGCACTACTGAGCTGTTTGTAACTCTCTCAGTTACAAACTGAACCTGTTTTGTAGACATATAAATTACTTTTCTTTTCTTTTTTTTGCCTGTCCTGTTTGGATCTTCAGCCATCAGAATTGTTGTCTGAAGGCCAAGAAAGATGCCAAGTGGATTTAGTTTACCAAGTGGATCATCATGGCCTTGCCATATTGGTCCATTTGATTGCCCTTTATTATAATTATGTATTTATTTTATTTTCGTTTTTTAAAGATGGGACAGACATGACTGGGGGAGAGGGAGAGAAAGAAAAATAGAGGGGAGAAGAGATGGTGAGAAAGGGGGGAAGAAAAAAACGAAAAACAAACAAAACACCTGGATCACCTGTATGGAGATAAAAAACCAGTAGAGAAAACAAACAACAAAGAGCAACATAATAAAAACAACACAATCACAATAAACTAGCTAACAGTAGATACTAAATATTACATGTTATTGTTTTTTGTTTTGTTTTTTTTTTTTTCTTTTTTAATTTCACCTGTTGAGAATGAAAAAAGAAAACAAGCAGAAGAAAACGAGAGCAATAGAACAAACAACATCACGATGATATATGGGAATATAACTGTAAATACTAAATATTAAACATTATTGTGCAGCACATAAGATCGACAGTGCACAGTGTGCTTTGAGGTAGGAGCCAAAAAGGGAGTAGTTTGTGTGTGTGAGCACCTGTGTGTACACTGTGAACATGAACGCACTAGTTGACTCCAGTTATTTATACTGAGGTTTCTTTTATTTGTCTGTTTTTTAATAAGAAGAAATTCCAGTAATTTCATACTATCATTGTTCATTTTGCATTAATTATGAAAGTGCCTTTTTGTTTCTTATTCTTTGGCTTCTGATTGCTTTTCCACAAACTCCTGAGATAACTATATGTACATGGCAAAAATTTAATATGGACTGTTGTCTGGTTCTCAGGACGGTGCAGTGTTTACATTTGGCTCTGGTCAATATGGACAGCTTGGCCACAACTCGTTACAAAATGAACAGTGTCCTCGGCTTGTTGCAGAGCTCTGGGGGGCAAAGGTCACAAAGGTTGCATGTGGGAGGTAACATTTAATTATAATTATATCATAAATACTGTAATTGAAAAAGAAAAGCGTTTACTGCTGAGCGAACAGGAAACTTCAACTTCTGTCTTATATCTTCAGAGTGATCATACTGAGGTCCACCAACAACACAGATGTTTAAAATGTTTTACATTGTGGACTGTCCTTTTCATGCACTCTTTTCTCAATCAGCTGTCACACACTGGTACTGACAGAATCCAAGAAGGTGTACTCGTTTGGGTGTAATGAACAAGGGCAGCTGGGATGTGGAGACGAGACTCAGGCATCAGTGCCACTACCTGTGCAACTGCCACATGGTAAATACATTTATCTGAACAGAAGAGTCGATTCAATTTACAATTTCACAAAAATAACAGTAACAATTAAATAATTTTATTATTAGAGTAATAATTAAGGTGTGTCACATCCAACTGTATAGATAGAGGTTATAAACCTGACAAAGACACACACATATATTCACTATGCAGCAATAAAAAGTGCTACTCAGAGGTACTGCGTCTTCTGACACCAGTGAGGAGCTGCACTGTTGGGCTTTGCACTTGCTGCAGGTGTAACACAGATGAGCCAATAGCCCAATAGATAATTGGGTAAAGCTTTAGTTTAAAATAATTAGTAATTCTGACTATAAGGGCTTGAATATAATCATAGACAAAATGTTTGGCCACGCATCAAATACTGGAAAACTTAAAATAATCTAAAAATAAATGTCATGAACTCACGGCAGGTTTTAGGTTTTCTGCTGTATGTTTTTAAAGTGCTGATAAAAAAAAATAATTTAAGCAAATAAAACTGGACCTGAATTTGATCCAAATAACCGAGTTAACCACAGTTAACAACAAAAAGGTTTATTGCCTAAATGTCACAAATTAAGCCCACTGTAAGAGCAAGTCGCTATATCTTATATTTCTTTCTGGAACTGAAAAACCATCCCATACAGTACAGTTCACTCTTAGGTAGATAATTTCTCATCTGTTTTTATTCTAGACATTTCTAACATCTATGCAGGAGGAAACACTTCATTTGCAACATGCACGCCTAATGAGGTACCAGCACAAATGCATACATTGCAGTAAGGATACCTGTGGGAGGATGTAAACATGGCTTTACCAGTTATATCTACTTGTGAGGTCATGTGTCTAAACCAAACATGAACCTTTGCTTCTTTCACAGGGCGCTGATCATGAGTCAGGCAGTGGCACAAAGAACAAGGTGACAGAACACTCTATTGATAACATGATTGACAAATGGGTCTCTGCATACAATCCAAAGCTGTGGAAAAATCTAAAAGAGTAAGTCTAACACAAAAGCAGCTGTTATTGTTGTTGTATGTAACTGGTTTGCTGCACAGCATGTACACTGTAGTCTTAGTGTTACTGACTAACCTCATGAACTCTTCACAGGGAAATTCACAGGATGCTCACATCTCCATCCTGTATGAATCAAAGCTTTCTTGACAGGAGGTAAGAACACCATTTATGAGCATGATCACGACTTCTTTATATCTGTTGAATTTAACATTTGAATATACACATTTGTCATTTTCTTCATGTCAGCAAAGATAAACATTTCCAAACTTCACCAAAGTACTCCGGTTTGGACTTGTCACTTGCACGGTGAAGTTTTGAGAAGCTGATGATTCGAGATGTTGTTTTTGCAGAGGTATTGAACTGGAATGTGACTAACACACGTTTGTAACCTGATGAGTAATTAACTAAAAAAGTAAGAAGTGGACTTTAATTAAACCTTTAATTAATAATAAGTTGCATCAACAGGCTGAGACTGCTGTTCTGCAGCTGCTTTCATCTGTTGATATGAACCCTGTGGGAGTGGAAGGATTGAGGATCTTCCTGCTTCTCAATGAACGTCTGCATGCATGCATAGAGAAATGCAGATGGCAACAGAGCAAAAAGCTTGCTGATGCAGTCGCTGCTACCATTTAGGCAGACTTTAAGAACTTTAAAACCTTCAGCACGTCTATTAAAAGTGTATTTATTGGATTAGTATATACTGTTTAAATGCATCAATGTATTAAATGATAGCATTTTATTCTAACAAACACTCTAGACTTCTTAAACCATGATATCAGCCAGTGAAGAGCTGACTGTAACTTTGTCATCCTCAGGGGAATGGTGGTCCTCACTGTCACCCTCCGACACGATCAGATATGTTCAGGTGTGAAAGACGGCCCTCTCGTGGATCCCAATCTTTAAGTCTGCTTCTTGCAACGCTCAAGCCAGAAACGTACTGCTAATCCTCCAGCATATGTACTATGTCAGTATCAGAAATGATCAAAAATTAATTAAATGTATTACTGCTCAGCTTTTCAACAAAAAAAAGTTGGATTTTCACACAGCCAGTATAACAAATACTACCACTTCTTGTTTTAAGACCAATGAGATAAACAAGAAAATCCCAGAAACAACTTTTTGCCTCGAGCTTAGCCAGATGTTTCTAAAGGAGGATCTCAAACGTTGGCGAACAAAGTCAAAACTCAAGGTGAGGTCAGCTGACAACAAGTACTTTGAACCTGCTAAGATGGCAGTCAACCCAGAAAATGACTCATTCATGTTAACACACTGTTAAGCTCACTAACTGTTTATGTGGGTTGTTTCTTTGTTTTTCCAGAATGCAGATGATCTGCCTGTGATTCTTTGCAAGTACCCATTTGTGATGGATCTGAAATCAAAGAAGCTGGTTTTTGACATGAATTCTGCATTCACTCAGGTAACTTCACCACCCTGTTACAGGAAAACAATAGCAGAATTTGTAATTTTCCAGTCTGCATTAGTGTGTTTTAGTGATCGCACTTTAAAGCTACACTATTCAGCAGTTTTATATAACAGACAAAACAACCATCTATAAAAAACAAAGGAGTCACAACAGAAAATAAACTAACAGAATACAATCATAAATCAGCAGCTGCCCTCAGTGCTGCAGAAGATTCCAACATTTTGTTGTTTTATTTGTTTTAGTTCTCTCAGCACTCTTTTCACTCACAGTTCAGGCAGGCGTCAGTTTCAGAACCTCAGAACAGAAGCAAGAGCCAGTCTAGCTCACTTGGTTCACCAGCTGCCTTATATACATCACAATTGGAATTTAAATAGAGAATTTATTTTAAAATCATGATACTTTGTTTTGTCGTGCAGAATGAACAGCAGGCGCCTCCACAGATGCTTTTTGTTTTTCCTTACGGATGGATTCCCCAGTCAAAACCCAAATTTTTTAAACTGCAGCTGCAGCGCGCATCACTTTTCGAAAGCACCTTCAGAGAGCTGGCAGCTGCTCCTCACAGCGACTTCAAGAAGCCACCTTGTGGTGAATATTTGATTGATTTTCCCCTGATGATTAATGCATAGCCATTCTTCTGCAACTGTTCTTTCCAGAAGCATCTCTAATATTTCTATTTCTCAGGTCCATTTTGATGAGGACCCAAACACCAAAGATGTCTACAAACGAGACCTTTTTCACCACCTGTTTCTTAAAATGGTGTCAGAAGAATCTGGGATTGTTCATGCTCAATGACTCCAAAACCCTGGCATGGTTTCCCTCCAATGTAAGACTTTAAAACTGAGCCCACCAACTGTATAAAATTGGTTAAAGGATTGAAATTTTAACGATAAGCAATAATAGAACCAAAGTGAACTTTTATTAATGCAGGCAACAGAGGAGAGCAAGAGAAACTTCTTCCTGTTTGGACTACTGTGTGGCTTGGCCTTGTACAACCAGTGTATCATACACTTACCATTCCCACTGGTTCTGTTCAAGAAGCTACTCAGTTTAGAGCCGACACTGGAGGATATGATGGAGTTCAGCCCGACTGTAGGACGGTAAGTATCCATTTCATTTCAGTAACACATGCTGCTGCTGGTCCCACAGCCTGGCCCCGGACAAGCAGAAGAAAATGTATGGATGGATGTATTTTAAGTTGTCGTGTGTCAAAAGTTACAGTAACTTGTGAAACTTGTAAAATGTACATAGTCGAACTTCTTTTAATACAACTTTTTGTTTTAATTTCTTTAAAGGACTCTGCAGACCATCTTAAACTATGAAGATGATGTTCTGGATAATCTCTACATGGACTTTTGGGTATGTGTTTTACTATAGAAGATGATCAGTAATCTGTCTCATTCTCAGGTTTTGCAGCTAAACTCATCTGATTTATAACTAATTTACAGATAAACTGGGATGGAATAGATGTTGACCTGGATCCTCAAACTCCTGGAAAGCCACTGACAAGTCAAAATAAGTAAGCATATAAAACATGACGTGCTTGTGAGGTTCCTCTGCAGCACCTTTGTCTCGGTGAAATATTTGCTGATTTAAAAATTTCCCTCCTAAACAGGAAGGAGTTTGTGGAGGCCTATGTGAATGGTAATCCCCGAACCAAATGGTGGACACCAGAGGTGAAGGGAGCCACCAAGCTGAAGAAGGAGTCCTATCGGGCTTGGTTAGCCTGTGGGACTCCGGAGGCAGCCGACAGGTATCGACAGGCCAAGCGGAATGCGGCTCGGGCAGTGGCTGAAGCAAAAACTCGGGTGTGGGAGGAGTTCGGAGAGGCCATGGAAAAAGACTTTCGGACTGCCTCGAAGAAATTCTGGCAAACCGTCAGGCGTCTCGGGAGGGGAAAGCGGTGCTCTACCTGCACTGTGTATAGTGCTGGCGGAGCGCTGCTGACGTCGACTGAGAAAATTGTCAGGCGGTGGAAGGACCTCGAGGACTTCGAGGACCTCCTTAATCCCACTGACGCGTCTTCCGAGGAGGAAGCAGAGTCTGGGGATGAGGGGAATGACCCGCCAATCTCCGGGGGCGAGGTCACTGAGGCAGTTAAACAACTCCTTGGTGGCAGAGCCCCTGGTGTTGATGAGGTCCGCCCTGAGTTCCTGAAGGCTCTGGACGTTGTAGGGCTGTCCTGGTTGACACGCCTCTGCAATGTTGCGTGGAGATCAGGGGCAGTACCTGTGGACTGGCAGACCGGGGTGGTGGTCCCCATCTTTAAGAAGGGGGACCGGAGGGTGTGTTCCAACTACAGGGGGATCACACTCCTCAGCCTCCCTGGGAAAGTCTATGCCAGGGTGCTGGAAAGGAGAGTTCGTCCGTTAGTCGAACCTCGGATACAGGAGGAACAATGCGGTTTTCGTCCTGGTCGCGGAACACTGGACCAGCTCTTTATCCTCTCCAGGATACTTGAGGGTGGGGTGCATGGGAGTTTGCCCAACCAGTCTACATGTGTTTTGTGGACTTGGAGAAGGCATTCGACCGTGTCCCTCGGGGTGTCCTGAGGGAGGTGTTGCGGGAATATGGGGTGTCTGGCCCATTGCTACGGGCCATTCGATCCCTATACAACCGTTGCAAGAGCTTGGTTCGCATTGCCGGCAATAAGTCGGACTTGTTCCCGGTGGGTGATGGGCTCCGCCAGGGCTGCCCTTTGTCTCCGGTTCTGTTCATAATTTTTATGGACAGGATTTCTAGGCGCAGACAAGTGGCGGAAGGCTTTCGCTTTGGTGGCCTCAGAATCTCATCTCTGATTTTTGCGGATGATGTGGTTCTGTTGGCTTCACCGGGTGAGGGCCTCCAGCTCACACTGGAACGGTTCGCAGCCGAGTGTGAAGCAGCGGGAATGAGGATCAGCACCTCCAAATCTGAGGCCATGGTTCTCAGCCAGAAAAGGGTGGAGTGCCCACTCCGGGTCGGGGATGAGTTCCTGCCCCAAGTGGAGGAGTTCAAGTATCTCGGGGTCTTGTTTGTGAGTGATGGGAGAAGGGAGCCGGAGATCGACAGACGGATTGGGGCTGCAGCTGCAGTAATGCAGACGCTGCACCGGTCCGTCGTGGTGAAGAGGGAGCTGAGTGTAAAAGCAAAGCTCTCAATTTACCGGTCGATCTACGTCCCTACCCTCACCTATGGCCACGAGCTGTGGGTAGTGACCAAAAGAACGAGATCGCGGATACAAGCGGCAGAAATGAGCTTCCTCTGAAGGGTGGCTGGCCTCTCCCTTAGAGATAGGGTGAGAAGTTTGGCCATCCAGGAGGAGCTCAGAGTAGAGCAGCTGCTGCTCCACATCGAAAGGAGCCAGTTGAGGTGGTTCGGGCATCTGACAAGCATGGGCCCTCCTGGGTGAGGTGTTCCAGGCATGCCCCATTTAAGTTAAAAACAGGCGATTCACAAAAATTGCGGAAAAATCTTCACCTGTAAACTGTAAATTGCGAATTCTAGAGCCCCGGGGCAGACCCAGGACACGCTGGAGAGATTATATCTCTCGGCTGGCCTGGGAACGCCTTGGAGTTCCCCCGGATAAGCTGGAGGAGGTGGCTGGGGAGAGGGAGGTCTGGGCCTCTTTGCTTAGACTGCTGCCCCCGCGACCCGGCCTCGGATAAAGCGGATGAAGATGGATGGATGGAAATGAAAGATTCTTCATAGCCTCGTTAAGCCTTTAAAAAAAAGCCCTAATTCTGTTTTTATTATGCTTGTTCAAAGTACAAAAACGTATGCCAAGGAAAGTGGGCCAAAATTCCTCCCAAAGCTATGTAAAGATTCATTACCAGTTATTACAAACACTTGACTGCAGTTCTTGCTGCCAGGATGCTTCCACCAGTTAATACATTTAGAGGTCAATTGCTTTTTCACATAGGGCCAGCTAGGCTTGAATATTTTTTTCCCTTAATGAATGAAATTATAAATTAACAATTGTGTTTTGTATTTACTTTTTACACATAAATGTGACAAATATGCAAAAATACTTTTTCCTGTGATGTGATGATGATAAGATGTATGTAAAAGTTTTCAAAAAAAATAAGATAAGTAAAATTATATTTTCTTTCCATTGTTGTTCTTCAGGGTTCCTGACTGGTTACAGGAGAGCTCCTATTTTTGTCATTGACCAGGTCAAGATGAAGGTTTTTGCTATTCAGAGCGGCACCTGTGATCAGCACTTCCCTGAGTCAGAGACATGTCACTCTAATCTGTATCTGCCTTTTTACTCAACTAAGGAGATCATGTGAGACAGACTGACAGAGGCCCTGCTAGCAGATACAGAATTCACACTGTGATGGTGGATCGTATGCAGCTCTAAAGGAGCGTGCACTGTGTCTGAGCCGAGGAGGAGGGATGAGATTTATTTTTACTCTTGGAACTCATCTTTTTATTTCCTGTGGTACCTCAGGATAATTTACACTGTATTACAATAATATTACACTATAGCAAATGCAAAAAATTCAACATCCCCACATAAGACAGCTGTGTAACAGCATCAGCATCATGAGGCACTTTAGAATTATCTGACTTTTCTTAATATGTCATAATTTATCCAATAATTTAAGTTACTGCTGCATTATAATTCTTATGAATCAAATCTAATTTTTATGCTCAGACAAACATGAACAGGAGAATGTATTGCTTTATAACTACTATATTGCTATAAACATCTGACTATGTAATACAATCCAATAGAGCACTTCTGTATTATTTATCACTTTATTCTTTGTGTTTTGTTTAATTCTGGTGGGGTTGAATTATTTCCAATAACAAATCTTTAACATATGTAACATTGGTTATTTGTTGGAACAATAAAAATGTGTATTTTACACTAAACATTGCTTACCTGGTGTCAGTAAATCCCTAATTACTGCAGTCTGAGGTTTCCTTAACACGATTTGAAGAAGCAAGAGTACAGTAGTACAATAGAGTCACAAGTGATGAAAGCTGGGACATATATTTGAAAAAAAAGATTTCATGCTATAGATAATAACAAGTCATAACTTATTATGATCTAATCTAATAACTCTACATCAGCCTACAAAGGCAGCTGATCTGTAAAGTCAGCTTACAGAAATATATAACTGCATATCATCTACAAAGAAACAAAGCTTTATTACATAAACTCTTTTGTGGCCAATGTGAAGCATCTAACAGAAAGAGGTCAAATGCATATCCTTGAAGCACACCACTAATTTTCAGGTTTCTACACAATGAATTACCATGGGCCAAGTAACCACAGTAAAATATCAGTGGCAGAGATATAAAGCGACCACTCTTTAAACAAAATGGAACAGAACAGTTCATGATTTGACCAAAGTGTGGATGTAAATCACTACTTTTATCTTCCAAACAGGAAGGAGTTTGTGGATGCCTACGTGAATCATGCCTTCAACACATCAGTGGAGAATGTGTTTCAGGAGTTCAAGAGAGGCTTCTTCCTGGTGTGTGAGCAGGATTTGGTGAAACTCTTCAGGCCAAAGGAGCTGCAAGAGGTGATGGTGGGCAAAGACTTCAGTGACTGGGAAAAGCTGAAACAGATAAACAGCTGTTAGTGATACAAAGATGTAATTTGTCTGCAATTCTTTTATCACATCCCATTATTGTGAATGAGTTATCTTTGGTATATCTAACTGTACAAAAGGCCCCGTAGTTATGGTTTTATTCTGTTCAGTTGTTAGTTCACCTGTAGTTTTTAGAGTGGCCAGTAGAGGTCACCCCACCGCTTTGTATGAGAGACTATGTCCAGGGAGAAACGTGGGCAAAGCACCTGAGCTTTTCTGCTCCAGATTACCGGCAGAGAATTGGTTATTCCGTGAGAAGTGTGCATTAATGAGCAACAGACCACACACACACACACACACCCATGCCCACGCACCTAAACCTGTATGCAATACCTGCTCCTCTGACAATCCCTGTTACCTTCAACTGTGTGAAGTCAATACAAGAATCTGCACTATCCTCGGTGTCTTCATTGTCTCCCTTCTGAACATTCATCCGGGCCTTGAGCAGCGTTCTGGCCGACACTCCGGGGAGTGGTAGCTGCAAACCTGAACAAGCACCTTACAGTCCTTCCAGTACAAGCTATGTACCCAACATTAATGGTCCTTCGAGCCGGATATAAGCTGCTTCTACCCTAACAAGATGGATGATATTCAGAACTTCTCAGCTCTTGGTGCGCGCCCACGGCGTAATGTACGTCGTCCCCTCCGCTATGAAGCTTATGAGACTGACTTCCCCGGGCTTGGTGCAGGTTACCAGGAGGAAAGTGGGACAGGAGGCGACAACCGTTCTTCCCACCATCCTCCGTCTGATCCCTCTGATGACGGCTCACACGGCCATGTCACACCATTGAGAGCAGAGTTAGAAGATATACAGCGTGAAAGGTTCCTGTTCCAGCAGTCGCATGACGAGATGAGAGCCGGGCTGGCTAATTTCCAGGCCCTTCATGCTAGTTTGCTGCAGTTGCTGGACCGTGCAGAGAGTCTGCAGCTCAGTCCACCGCCCAGAGCCCCTGCTGTTCATCTCCAGCCACCCCCTGCTGAAGAGGAAGAGGACTGGCCTCCACCACCTCCTCCTGTTGTGTTCAAGGAGGAGTCTGTCTCCAGCCAGGGTCCAGTTGCGGACCGCATCGATACGATGCTGAAAGAGCTCCAGGATCTGAAGAGGGAGTCTATGGCTGCACAGGAGAGTCAGATCATCCCCCCACATGAATCTAGGCCAGGGTTCACTTCTCCTCAGCCAAGGATCACCTACCCTCCAGCGCCGCCTCCGAGAGCACACCCCCCTCCATTGCAACCACTGCCAACTCCACCCCCGTCCTCATCTACTCCTTTCTTGACCTACAGGGGGCCTTGTCCAAGCATTCCCAAGCTCTCACGCCGTGATCCTGGGGAATTTGCTCGTCTAAAGATGGCGCTAGAGAACTTATTGCCCCCGGAGAGTTCAGAGCTCTTCAGGTACCAAGTCTTGTTAGATCACCTACACCTGGAGGAAGCAAAGTTGATAGCGGACGCTTACCTCCATTCTGCCACGCCCTTCAGTGACACTATGAACGCTCTTAACGACAGGCTTGGGCAGCCCCACCAGCTTGCCCTGAGAAGAATTGCTGCTGTCATGGACTCACCTGACATCCGCCGAGGGGATGCAGCCGCATTTGAGCGATTCTCTCTCCACATCCAGTCGCTCGTGGGCATGCTGAAGACTTTAGGCCCTGATGGGGAGGTCGAACTCCAGTGTGGCTCCCATGTGGCTCGACTCCTTAGTAAGCTTCCTTCAGAGCAAAGAGCTGATTTCCGTCGGTGCATGTATAACCATTCTGGTCAGGCTTACACCCTGGATGACCTGGCTACCTGGTTAAAGTACGAATCCTGGTGTCAGGACTATGACGGCCTGCCCACTCCAGCGATCACCAGAGAGAAGCCTGATGTCAGACCAAGCAGACGCTCTGTTGCGGTTCTTCACAGTGGAGAGAGCTCACCCAGGTCACTAGGTACCACTCCAAACAAAGCTAGGCAGCCACCCTACTGCGCCTTTTGCGATAACCGTGCCCATCACCTGAGTCAGTGTCAGGAGGTCATCAAGCTGAGTCGCGAACAACTCACAGACTGGATAAAGACTAACAAGAGGTGCTGGCGTTGCGCACGCTCCCATCAGGCAGCACAGTGTACCCTCAAGAAACCCTGCAGCCTGTGTCAGGGTCGTCATCTGCAGGTCCTTCACGACGTGAATTCGAAGTCCTTGAAGCCACATGGCCCAGTGTCTGCTCCCCCACGAGAAGGTGAGAATCCTACGGGCGTCCTGTACCTCGATCGTCCTACAGAGAGCGGCCAAGTCCTGTTAAAGGTTGTCCCAGTCATCCTTCACCATAATGGCAAGACTTTGAGCACTCACGCAGTTTTGGATGATGGGTCAGAGAGGACTATGCTGCTACCCACCGCTGCCCAGAAGCTTGACCTTCAAGGCATCCCAGAGACACTTCCATTGCGCACTATCAAGCAAGATGTGCAAACTCTGCATGGATCATGTGTCTCATTTGAGATCTCCCCTGGTGGCAAACCTAAGCTGAAGTACAAAGTCCGCAACGCCTTCACCACCACCCGTATCGACCTAGCCGAGCACAGCTACCCAGTGGAGTCCTTGCAGCGGAAGTACAGACACCTCCGAGGCCTGCCTCTCCAGTCCTTCAAGAAGGTCAAACCTCTCCTTCTTATTGGCAGTGACCACCCACAGCTCATCACTCCAACTGAAGCTGTCCGTCTTGGTCCACCGGGTGGTCCTGCTGCTATGCGCACCAGGTTAGGGTGGACACTACAGGGTCCCTCCAGCCTTATAGGTTCCTCTTCGCTGCCACAACAGTGCCTCTTCACGACTGCCCTTCCTCCCCAGGTGAGTGAGCTACTCAAACATGTAGAGAAGTTATGGCAGGTAGATGTTGTCCCGGTGCCAGAAGGCAAGGTGGTTACCCGTTCAAGAGAAGATAACTATGCAGTTAGCCTGCTAGAGCAGAAGACAGTTCGTGTAGATGACGAGGGCATCCAACGCTATGCCACCCCCCTCCTTCGCCGCGGGAACATGCCACACCTTAAAGCTAGCCCTAACGCTGTCGTTCCCAGTTTGAGAAGTGTGGAGAGAAGGCACCAGAAAGATCCAGAACGAGCTAAGATCTACCGGGCGGAGATAGAGAAGTTGGTCCAGGCCGGTTCGGTGGTTAAGGTGTCCCCCTCTGAGGTTGCTCAAGCAGATGAGTCATGGTACATCCCTCACCACCTTGTTAGCCACAATGGCAAAGATCGCCTTGTGTTTAACTGTTCGTTCCAGTTCCAAGGCCAAGCCCTCAACGAACATCTTCTACCTGGGCCTACCCTGAGCGCATCACTCCTTGGTGTCCTCCTTCGCTTTCGAGAGCATGCCGTAGCCATTAGTGGTGACATTAAAGGTATGTTCCACCAGATTTGCCTTCTTCCCGAGGATCGTTCCCTCCTGCGGTTTGTGTGGCGGGATCTGCACCCCGAGGAACCGGTGGCCATTTATGAATGGCAGGTCCTCCCCTTCGGTACAACCTGCAGCCCATGCTGTGCAACCTTCGCTCTGCAGCGCCACGCCAGGGACCACACGGAAGGAGATGATCCGCTACGTCACTCTGTGGGACAGTGCTTCTATGTTGATAACCTTCTCCAGAGCGTGCCAACCCCTGAAGAAGCCCGGGACCTAGTGGACAGGCTAAGAGCCCTTCTGTCTTCTGCTGGATTTGTCCTTCGCCAGTGGGCCAGTAATGAACCCAGCACCATTGGCCACCTACCTGAAGACCTCAGATCCACAAGTGCAGAACTTTGGCTCACTCAAGACAAATCAGACACCTCTGAGCCAACTCTGGGCCTTAGCTGGCACTTCCCCATGGACACCTTGGGTTACAGACACCGCAAAATCAGTTATGGCGCCCCCACCATGCGGAATATTTATAAAGTTCTCGCAAGCCAATACGACCCACTTGGCTTTATCCTACCGTACACCACCCGAGCCAAGATGCTGGTGAGGCGCCTTTGGGATCAACAGAGGGGATGGGATGACCCGCAGCTTCCACCAGAACTACTCCAGCAGTGGAAAACCTGGGAAGAGGAATTGCTGTTCCTTGCACAAGTCCTGCTTCCTCGCCCGTATCTCCCAAAGCACATCATGGAGGCAGTTAGTGAGAGAGAGATTCTCATATTCTGTGATGCATCAGAGCAGGCTTATGGCGCAGTGGCCTACATGAGAACAGTGACAGGTGATGGCAGCTCACATCTAGCCTTCCTGATGGCTCGCTCCCGTGTTGCCCCTAAACGCATTCTCTCCATGCCTAGACTTGAGCTGTGTGGTGCCCTCTCCGGAGCTCATCTTTCCCGTCTCCTGAGAAATGAGCTCACTCTGGACATAAAGAGAATAGTGCTGTGGTCTGACTCCACAACTGTACTCACCTGGTTGAGGTCCCAGTCATGCCACTTCAAGGTCTTCGTCGGCACCCGCGTGGCTGAGATCCAGGAATTAACTCACTCGCACACCTGGCGCTATGTGGACTCAGCCCAGAACCCCGCAGATGATATAACCCGGGGGAAGTCCCTTCTCGAGCTGACCAGACCCAATAGATGGAGTCAAGGGCCTCCTTTCCTGCTCCTAGGTCCAGAACAGTGGCCTCCAGAGCCAAGTGGCACCCTGGCTGAGCCTCCAGGCCCATCTGAGCTCCGTAAAGAGACCTTTTGTGGATTTTCTACCACCTTCGACCCCGCCACCTCGAACTTCAGCAAATATGACACCTGGACACAGCTGCTGGAAGCTGCTATTACGCAGTTGCATGGGGCGGCCAAAGGCGGTGGAACTTCATCGGCTTATGACTATGTTCGAGCAGAGATGAACGTCCTGAGAGAAGCTCAACAGGAGAGCTTCCCTGAGGAGTATCGACTTCTTAAGCAGGGGAAATCCATCAGTCGCAGCAGTCGTCTCCTCGCACTATCCCCTGAGTTCGACCACGAGAATGAGGTCATCCGTGTAGGTGGACGTCTTCGCCGCTCTGAAGATCTCGCCTTTACCAGCTCCCATCCTTTAGTTTTGGATCCGACACATCCAGTCACCCGCCTGTTCATCCAGGACGTCGACAGTCGCCTGCGCCATCCAGGGCCAGAGAGGGTCTTCGCAGAGATTCGGCGCACTCATTGGATCCTGAGAGGCCGGGAAGCAGTTAGGCGTTTTCAAAGGACCTGTCTTGAGTGCCGCAGATGGAGAGCCCGACCAACTGTTCCCAAGATGGCGGACCTGCCAGTTGCGCGCCTCCGCCTTTACAAACCTGCCTTTTATTCGACAGGCGTGGACTGTTTTGGACCCTTTGAGGTCAAAATCGGGCGCCGTGTGGAGAAGAGGTGGGGCATCATCTTTAAGTGCCTAACTATCAGAGCGGTCCACCTTGATGTCCTAACCTCCATCGATACAGATGCCTTCCTAATGGCACTTCGCCGTTTCATTGCCAGGAGAGGAACTCCAGCTGAGCTGTACTCAGACCAAGGGACCAACTTCCGTGGGGGAGAAAGGGAACTCCAAGCAGCTTTTGCAGCCATGACCTCTGACCTGCAGAAGCTCCGGCTCCCGATAAGATCGTCTTCCACTTCAATCCACCAGTGGCTCCTCATTTCGGGGGAGTGTGGGAGCGGGAGATTAGGTCTGTCAAGACGGCACTCTACACTACAGTAGGATCCCAACTCCTTCAAGAAGAGGTCCTCCGCACGGTCCTTGTGGAGGTGGAGGGCATCTTGAACTCCAAACCACTAGGTTATGTCCCGTCTGACATCAGTGATCCTGATCCAGTGACCCCCAACTGCTTTCTGATGGGGCGGCCTGACGGAGCACTTCCTCAAGTGGCTTACCCCAGAGAAGAGCTCCTGAGTCGCCGGAGGTGGAAGCACTCCCAGGTGCTGGCTGACCACTTCTGGTCTCGATTCATCCGGCTGTACCTTCCAAGCCTGCAGCTTCGGCAGAAATGGCGGTCATCCCCCGCAGATGTCACAGAAGGTTCAGTGGTGATGATCGTAGATCCTCAGCTGCCTCGTGCTTCCTGGCTCGTGGGCTGCATCTCCAAAGTCCACCCCAGTCCCGACGGGCACATCAGGTCTGCTGACATCAAGGTGAAGGACCGGACCTTCACCCGACCTGTGGCGAGGCTGGTGGTGCTGCCTGCCCTCCCGGACGAAGACAAAGGACAATCACCGTGACTTTGTTTGTAAAATTGCCTTTTGTTGTGAGCAAATGTACTTCATACATTTGAGGGCGGCTGTACAAAAGGCCCCGTAGTTATGGTTTTATTCTGTTCAGTTGTTAGTTCACCTGTAGTTTTTAGAGTGGCCAGTAGAGGTCACCCCACCGCTTTGTATGAGAGACTATGTCCAGGGAGAAACGTGGGCAAAGCACCTGAGCTTTTCTGCTCCAGATTACCGGCAGAGAATTGGTTATTCCGTGAGAAGTGTGCATTAATGAGCAACAGACCACACACACACACACACACACACACACACACCCATGCCCACGTACCTAAACCTGTATGCAATACCTGCTCCTCTGACAATCCCTGTTACCTTCAACTGTGTGAAGTCAATACAAGAGTCTGCACTATCCTCGGTGTCTTCATTGTCTCCCTTCTGAACATTCATCCGGGCCTTGAGCAGTGTTCTGGCCGACACTCCGGGGAGTGGTAGCTGCAAACCTGAACAAGCACCTTACAGTCCTTCCAGTACAAGCTATCTACCCAACACTAACAGTCTCTTTCACTATGATTAGAACACACATTATGAAGGTGAATAAAGCGCAGACCATCTCACCATACAGATGTTTTGGGAGGTCTTTGATGAACTGACTAAGAACAAGAAGAAAGCTTTCCTTTGTAAGGACTGTATTTCATGTTAACGTGTAAAACAATAAGTGCGAATGTTATTCTTCAGTATGTCCCAAGAGTCACAACAAAGCAACGAATCACAGGAAGTTAATAAAGTAAAATATTGGGGTTTTATGACCTGAGTTTGATGGAAAAAGCATTTGACCAACAGCTGAGATGGTTGAGCACTAATGCCTGAATTGACAGACTGATTTCAGATGTTGTGCACAAAAATTATATATAATAATTATATAATAAATAAGTATGTATCCAGTAAGTATAAAATCCACAAAGCTGCACAACATGGGGTGGTTCATTTCCAAACACAAGTCCAACGTCAGTTTCACACTTTTTTATTATTAGAAATAATTGAATTGTTACATGTTTAAATTTACACAAAATACCAGAAATCTACACTGTCATGAACACTTTTTTCACCAACATCTAAAAAACTATTAAAGATAAAAGGTGAGTGGATGGAACGACCACTATATTACACAGTTTAAATGTAACGTTTGAAAAGCACATGTCAACTGAAAGTGTAATGAAAGAAACAAAACCTTAAATGCATTCTTGGTGGATTTTAATTCACCCAATACGAGCAATCATCGCCAGTACGATTATTTGTGTTATTATGTACTCTGTGTGTTAATGTGTTGTATCATCTTTTTTAGGTTTCCTAGTCATTGTCAGTTATATTAAACACAAAATATAAAAAGTTTAAATCGGCCCTCATCTTCCAAGGTGGAGTGGCACCGTTCCCTCTATGGCTGCTTAAACTCTTAAAATTGTGCATTCATATCAGTGTAGACATGTGAAGAAAATACAGGCAGAACTAAGTAGATCCAGTTTTCATTCAAAAACATTGGTCCTCATTCAGTATGTGTATGGAAACGTTGTTATTCTGTGCAAACAAAAAACACGTGCACACACAAAATTACAGAAAACCTGTGCAAACTTTGTTCTTACCACTGTGTGTTTGTTAATGACTCTGGATCATGCACATACTGTCATGCTTCTACTTCTCTTTGCAAATAAGCAAGTTTACCTCAAGGTGAAGTGGAGAAAGTGATGATGGTGTAAGAGAGACGCCTGCATCGCTAAAGCAGGAAAACAGGAGGAGATATGACTAAAGAAACTGAAACAATAGTGTCACAAGTCAGTGATTCATCTGTATTTCATTACATGAATATGTTTGTGTTCTACACACAGATTTAGAACAAAGGATGAAGGTCTGGTTGTTTTAAAAACTCTTAGTAACATTATTATTATTATCATTATTGCTGTTGTAGTTATCATTTGATCATTAATTACATTTCCAAAACACCATGTAATAAAATGATTGATTGATTACAATTAACTTAAAAGAAAAGTTCTGGAAATGGCTTTAAGGCTCCTGTGCTTTCCTGGCTGGCACATCTCTGCAACATTGTGTGCAAGTCTGGCGGTGGAACACGGCACCAGCACTTTATCCTCTGAAGAACCCCGCATGTCTTGGGGTTGTTTTGTAGCATGTCTGTTCTTACAAACTGAGCATTAGTACAGATGCAGTGACAGCTTGTTTCACATTGTTAGAATGATTCTGTTCATAGAGTTTGAGCAGAATTTCTACGTACGTACAGTGATGTGAAAAACTGGTTCAGATCATTAAACAAATTTAAATATAAGACAATGATAACACAAGTGAACACAAAATGCAGTTTCTAAATCAAAGTGTTGATTATTTATGTCAAGATGCGTGGCAAGAACCGGGACCAAATGCAGGATTTGACCATCAGAGTCGGTGTGTTTATTTACAGTGAGAAATGTGAACAATCGTGAAACAGAAGGAAAGAAGTGGTTTCCATGAACGTGCTCCTGACTCCCACTCCAACACTCGAAATTTACAATTTAAGTTTGTAACAAGACAAGACAAGATCTTCTTCTTCTATAGACATGTTCCCTGTTTAATGGTGCGTTTGGCACCAAACTCAGTATTTAGATCCAGCCGTCAGTAAAAGTGTTTTCACTCACTCCCAGCAGAGGGCATGCAGACATCTCACCTCTCATCTTCATCTTCAGTTCTAAAACAAGCTGAATAAGATTGATGATGAACTGTCCTCCTGAGGTCTTGGCCTTCTCTCTGTCAGTCAGATTAATTGTGTCTATTGACAGTGATCAAATCCAGCACACCTCAGAGCTCCATTAGAGCATACAAAGACTCAATATATTTTATAGAGTCATTCAATTGTTGATCTGTCCTGTTAACATTATGGATTAACTAATCCCTCTCTCTTTCATCCTTTAATTACATTAAATGAGGGTGCTGTACATATTTTTAAACTACTATACAAATAATAAATGTCTTTGTTGCCTCTCAGTCTAAGTTTTATGATGATTTCAGGTGATTAAGTTCAGCGTTTACCCTTAATTATGTGTGACTGTCATCACATGCATCATCCACCATTCATGTCACACCCCTGGCTGAAGGGGAAAGACAGAAATGGACACCTCACTGAAAAAATGAATGTATTTAAAAAACAAAGTCAATGTCTGTAATATGTGAAGTAAATAAAATTCAAATAATCCCAAATGACCTGTAAGAATGAGCGATAGAAACCGAGGTTGCAGACGTCCATATATAGTCTCAGTTGAGTAACTAAGCATGGTGACAAATATTGCTCTAAACAAGCCAGATTTGATTGACCTGACAACATTTTTGATTTGTGCATGTAAAGAAAGTCAATTAAAATGAACAAGAAAAAAAGAAGAAAATGCCCGTGTTATGTAAGCTTTGGATGAGATGGAGATAATAGCTAACACATTAATGAGCCCACTCCTGCAGCATGATAAGTATGAAGGCTTAATTTGTTACCCAGATGATTTCAATGAGAAAAAATACATCTCAGCACAGGACACATGAAGGTGCAGCATGAGAAGAAATACAACAGGAGAAAGATGGTGCAGAGATAATCGTGGACCAAGTAAAAGAAGCAGACAGCAAACTGTGAGCAGACAAAACAAACTAAGAGCTCAAAATTGTTGCGCTGATTGAAGAAAAGTTACATTTGGTTAGTTTGGGCTCTGAAGCTCCAGCTGTGTGGTTAGTTGTTTTGAAGATGAAGATGAAATTAGTTCCAAAAAGAATTGGAGAAATATTATATGTGAAAGTGCAGAAGGCTTTAAAGATCTGGGTGGTTTATTCACAGCAGAAAAAGAAAATAGGATGATCATGACATGATAATGTGGCAAAAAAATGTCTTGTTTCCTTAATCAGCACGACAGTTTAGGTCTCAACTAAAAAAACTTGGAAATGGGTTGCCTTATGCTCAGTGTGTTAAATGTTTAGTCAGTTCTCAGCAGTCTTCCATTGTAATGGTACATTTAATTAATGTAGTTTATTTGAAGAATTGTAGGCCTTAGTGAAATGGAGACACAGCTCCTAAACTCTGAAGACAAACATAAAAAAAAGACAGCTTCTGAAGTCGTTCAATGTTGCTTAGCCCTTTGAACGACAGGAAATACAATAACAAACGTAAAAGAAATTGTAATTTAAAAATAATAATTTCATTTGGCATCTGTTGAATTTGTTGTCACAACGTCTTAAAATGGGTGGAAGTAAAGGATTTTTAAAATTTTATATCAGGAAAAAAAATTATGTTTAGACATGAAAATTCTTTCATAAATGAAGCTGATAAAAAGTTGAAGGCAGTGGCACACCCAAATGTTCACATTGTTTATGGAAAAGTGCCAACTTGGTTTAATCCGTGTGAAAAGAGAAAATGGGATGATCCACACAGTAATGAGTCCAATGTATTATTTTCTTAATCAGCAAAGTAGTTTTGGTCTGTGCTGATATCTTTGGAAAAAACTTTTGACTGATAAGTTGGGATTTAACATGATAAACTTACAGTAGATAACAAAATGTACCACTGGAAGACAGGAGACATTGTTGCTGTAAATGGGCTTTTGTACATCTGTGTTAATATTCCATTAAACCTCATTCATGATTTATGGTCAGTGTTACTATTAAGTGTTCATATTTCTTTAATTCTCTGATTAATTATGTGTTACTCAACATTAAACTAAAAATAATTGTAGTCATAGAACAAGACGTTTTTAATTGTATTTAATTTATTTATTATTAACCCTCTGGGGTCCAGGATATAATTGGCCGCTTTTGACTACTTTTGATTTTACCTCTATATTTCACCTTTAAAATATGTTTTTCTTGCCTTGTTTGGTATCATTATTTTCAGCACAACCTCAAATATCTGAAATTTGAGTTATTTTTTCATTTTGGTATACTATATTAGCACAGTTGATCTAAATTCAGACAAAAAATTCAAAATCAGAGTACAAAAAAGTTGTATTTTTTACTGTAAAACCCACAAACATGTTTAACAAATGATTTTCATAACTTGAAATGCAAATACAAATTGTACATTTCTAAAAAATTATGCACAAGTTTTGCAAACAACAAAGTTATATGGTACTATTTACCTAAAAATGCAGCCAAGGCCTCAGGCGTTTTTTATATAACCAAAATCTATTTACAGAACAATCAGGTGTGCTGCATCAAATAAGAAGGCACACAAATTATTTGTGCCAGTCCAAAAAATGTAGTTTGTGTTCAGTACAGAGGCGGAGCCAGACATTTGAAACACCCAGGGCTTAGCCCTAAAGGGTAGTATGCATGTGGGATTTTTTTTTTTTTTTTTTTGGGGGGGGGGTAGAAATGACTGAAAGATTAATAGGCTGTGTTTTGAGTTTTGTTCAAAAAAGAATGACTTCATATAGGAAAAAAATATATCACATATGCAGGACACCATAAACTAGTTTTTTAATTAAGCAGCAAGGCAGAACAAAATCAGGGCTGTATCAAGACACAGGGACTAAACCCCAATTCAACCAGACCCAGGACTGATCCGGAATTAAAATAGGACTACAACAGTTCAAAATCAGGACTACTGAGGACTTAACCAAGACAGAACAAGAATCAGAACTAGATGATAATAGAACTAAAAATCATCATAGACCTGCACTACACTTATTTTTTAATTCTACCAAAGTCCACTATTTAGATTGAGAAAAGTTTATATAATTATTTAGCCTTGTTGTGCAAACAAGCCTGCATAACTTAATAAATATAGAATTTGAAAAATAACAAACCTAAAAAGAAACACTAGGTACGAGATACATGAGTACCTATGATACGGTGATACTTTTGGTAAACAATCATTTGACTAAGGCTATGTCCACACGTACCCGTATTTTTGAAAACGCAGATTTTTCTATGCGTTTGCACCTTTCGTCCACAGGTAAACGGCGTTTTTGGTCACTGAAAACGGAGATTTTTAAAAACTCCGGCCAGTGTGGATATTTTCTAAAACTCAGTTTTTGCATTTACGTGTGGACGAGAAAAACGCAGAAAACGCAGCGTCAAAGATGTGCGCCTTTTTTGACGTCACAGTGTGCGCCACGTTATTGTTTCGGTGAAATGAATTTCTACAATACTGTTACTGTTAATTGTAGCCTCTGCAGTGTTTAAATGCTTACATATACACACACAGTTACTGTCCCTCCACACATACGACTGGGTTCTGCTTCTATGCCCCAGCTTTGTTTACTTTTTGCCACCGAGGCTTCTAGACTTTCTGATTGGCCAACATTTCTACACGGTTAGGAATCTAGCGCCATCTCCTGCTTTGGCATGTTCCTAGCAGCGTTTTCCTTCATTTCTGCCTTTATGTGTGGACGGGATTATTTTTTAAAACGAAAGATCTCCGTTTTCAAAAATACCCGGGTACGTGTGGACGTAGCCTAAGAGGTCTGTCTCACCTGCTCTCTGTTCTGTCCTCATTCTCCTCTCTCTCACTCTCTGTTCCTTTCTCTCCCTTTTTGTGCTGACAATCATCAAATATACAGTTGAAACCAGATATTTACATACTCTTCAAATAAAAACACTTTTTTAATTGTAACATCAAATCAGACTAAATGTTTATTTTTTTAGATTGATAAATATAAAAAACGTATTTGTTAACTTTAAGAGTAAAGAGAGAAATTGTCTGTATTTCTTAATTGTAAATGGCACCAAATTGTATTCAAAACTGAGCCACACTTATGGAGCTCCACAATTCTTTCCCAGGTGTTTTGGTTGATATCTCTTGATTTTCCCATTTCAGAGAAACAGGCTCTGGCTGTGTCCCAATTAAGAGACTGCACGCTTGAAGTACGCGCACTACTATGTACGGTGCGTACTATGAGGACGAGAATAACCGGACGGACCAGTTGCACGAACCAAAACATGCTAACAAGTGCACTGGGACTGGGAGACACTTCAAAGAAGTGGAAGCGGGGCGGCCAAAGAGTAAACTTTCAAAAGTAAGTTCTGAATATTATGTCACTTATTTATGTGCAAATGTTTAATAATGAAGAACATTAAAACATTACTGTTGGCCACATGCCGGCAAAGTTATGTGACATTAGCGATGTTTGTACTTTCAGCATTTACTTTGTTTTAAAGCCTTTACTTTATACGCCGTTCGATAGTTGACCTTAATCTTACAGAGAATCTGATGATTTTGTGGATAATTAAAGTCAGTCATATATCCACAAACACAACAAGCTGAAAGTCAGTGATGCTGCTCGGTTTGCAGTCCTGAATATCACTGCACAAGCAGGATTCACTGCACTGTTAATGTTAGCTATGTTATATTGCTGCCTCTGTTCAGTGGTGTCGAGCCAAACTGACTTTAACGTGTGTTTGAACGAGCTGACGGTTCACTCGTTAAGCTGAAAGAAAGATGCTTTAATCACAGGAGTCACACATGTGTCCACTGTACCATCTGGGAACTCTTCTTGTTTAGCACTTGTAATAACACAAACACTAAATCCTCCTTCTCTTGTGCTGTTTTGTAGCAGTGTGTACTCCTGAGACTGTCACCTGTCTGTCTGTCCTGCACTCTCTCTCTTTTTCTTTTTCTCTGATTGTGGAATAAAAGTATGAACATGTGTTTATAAGTTACACTTGTGTTTGAATCCTGCAGCTTATCACACATTTGATTTCCATATGTGACAACTGCAAGCAAGGGTGTAGATTTGGTTTTGGCATTGGTGGGGACGGATGATTCAACCACTGAACGCTGCCCTGTTTCCTTTTTTTTCCTTTTCGTCTTTGCTTCTTGATAAACCAAAAAAAAATGGAGACATATACTTGCCTACATATGCTATTCTACATGCTTTTAAACCATTTAAAATGACAATTCATAGTTTTATATGTGAATTATATAATGTTAAGTTTCCCGATTCTTTTGTCCCCATGATAGAACAGAGAAAACCGACTCATAGTGTGTTAAAACATTTATATTTCTTTTTATTCAATCATCTTCTGGAAGAGAGAGACCCCTGCACAACTCAAACGCCAGTTGCAAGAGCTCTAAAATTTTTAGCTCAACATGTGTCTTATGTGGTATTATTTCTGTACTTCAGACGTCACACACAGTTTCAAACATTGCTTATATGAAAAGTTCCTCCTTTCTGTGTCTTTATCTATTAATATGCCTGTGCACTAAAACTTCCTGTTTTTTAGTCTGGGTGATCACTTTGTGAGTCAAAAGTGGCCTTGCTCTACAAGCCTTCATTATTAAAGCACATAAAACAATATAATAGGAAAATAAGGATACCAAGGATATTGATTTCATGACAACAGTCATGAAAATAAAAGAATATGACCTTAAGGACTTAACAACATTACTTCAGTTATACTACACTAACATCTCTTATACATTAGCACTAAGGGAACACTGAATGACCTGGTGGTTTTTGTCCATAAAACTACTCATCTAAGATTACCACAAAGTAACAGATCTCTTAGCAAAATTATGCAACCTTTTAGGCACACTATTGCCCCTATCAAGTCAGTGATCTGGGATGTTTTACTCTAAACATGAACTACTGTTACAGCAACAGACATGGACTACTGGTGTCCCACACAACAACTCAATGTCCACTATGTGAAGGAGCCAAACACATGCCTTCTCCTCTCATTAACTGAGATAAACTGCTGGCATATTTGTTTTACATCTATACTGTCCAGTCTCTCCTGGTGGACATGGCAACACGTTATTCATGGTTACATACAATTTTAGACTGATGTGGGCCAAAGCCTGCCGGGAGTTTGCTGTTCTCCCCGGTTCAGGTATTTGAAGTTTGCACAGCTACGTTCTCGCCTAGAAAGACTAATAAGAGGGACACTGAAATTCGGGATTGTCCGAGAAAAAACGGGAGGGTTGGCATGTATTGCCTTGCATAGCCTGTAACGTTATTATGATGGACAGGTTTTATGAGTGAACTTGACTTTAAGTCACTTACAGGTTTCTTTGAAAAATAGAAAAAATAGAAATATATATATGGTGGATACAATCATGCATTCCAGATGCAAGAATCCATTTGAACTAGCCACTCAGCAGTCTAAAAGCAACACACACTTACACACCTTGGAGGGACGAGAAAGAGAAAACACACTCTGATGTAAGAAGCCAAACATAAAAACAACAGACATTGATTTTTGATCATAACAGCATTCCCCCAGGGATCAATAAAGTATTCTGATTCTGATATTAAGCATGTAAATATGTTACTTGTTTAGGAGATTACAGTGTCCAATTAACATATATTATATATGACCATGTGATAGGATGTTAGGTTGACTTTCTGACTTTACATCATGAAGTCATCGGTTTGTCTGCTTCATCTCCTCCTCTGCATGTATAAATCTTTGTTGGCAACAAATCTTATAGTGTTGAAAAGCCTGTTTGTTTACCTTGAAATGATGCCACATTTGTGTAGAAAATGCATTTGTGGGTTGAGCAGCAGTGCAACATATATGTGTGTGTGTGTGTGTGTTGTTGAACCGATTTCTTCGGCCTGGTCCCCACACAGGGACCTCCAGAATGGGGGAAAAACAATAAAACAATGCACCACATTTGATGAAGTTCAATTCTGAGACACAAGATGGCAGTAGTGAGACTGTTATGACAGTTTAAGTTCAGATTTCCACAAAATCACCACCTTGAGTGATTAATAATAGCGACTATTTCTACTACTACCACTACTACTAATAATAACAAAAAAAAAACTACTATATTGTTGTTGTTGTTGTTGTTGTTGTTGTTGTTGTTGTTGTTGCTGCTGTTGTTGTTGTTGCTGCTGCTGTTGTTGTTTTTTGCAAGTTCTTTCACATGACTCTAATTATTGTATGTATGCCTAGATGAGAAATTGAACCAGCTTTATATGCAGTATAGATTCTCAAAAAAAAAGAGGGGATTCAAGAAAGTTTTTTACAGAATAATGTTTTTAATGCTTTGTCAATGTGGTGATGAAGGAGTGTTGGAGATTTAGTGTCTCTGTCTGTTATATAACAACAATAACAAAAAAATAATGTGATTAATTAGATTAATCAACTAAAGCTATGGAATAAACACAGCAAAACTGATTTCTGATCTGATGCAAGGAAAAAATGCAAATTCTCAAATAGACATATAAACATAGAAATATGCAGCACTTGCTTTCCCCCCACTGAATGCTGCAGCTTGTCCAGGTATTTAAATTTATGGCTGTTATAGTACAACTTGAGTTCAGCTGCTCCAGATGTTAAGATCAGTGCACCTGAAAGAAACTTTTGGTGGACAACATCAGCAGATTCTACCAAGATTTGAAGTCATCTGAAGTTTGGTGCCAGATAGTCACATAAAAACATGAAGTATAGGGGTTAGAGGACAAAATGATGATTGGAGTTCATGCAAAGCAACTTTGAAGCCATGAAAGAGGTGTAAAAATACTACATTGCACTATCTGATCACCCATAATATCTGAGTGACTCTCTATTCATACACAAATGGTGTAAATCATTAATGAAGAGGCCTGGATTAGGAAAATAATTCATCAGCTGTAGAAGTCATTTTAAATGCAATGTGTTATTTAAGTTCTTCTGCATTATAATGGAATACAAAAATAAGGTAATATGATATGGAAATACTCCATACTCAGAGTTCTTAACCTGAGCTGCAAAAAATCTTAATTATGTTTGGGTTGCTTTAATAATGCTTAAAAAACTGTGCTGTGTATTTGAAACAGTTGTTTTACATATGATATGCTGAATGATTCATTGACTCATTGAGGAATGAGTGCACGGGAGCTTTTGCAGAGCAAAGAAATCAACATTGTCTATTATGAACACAGCTGCTCATTTTCTACTCACTGTGCTGCCCATTCCAAAAAGCGAATAGTCAGTGGAAATGCAATGTCTCTTTAAAAGGTAAAAGCAGTTGGAGTCCATCATAGCTGTTTTGTTTTTCTGATGTTTAGCTGCAAATTATTATTATTAGTAGTAGTAGTAGTATTAGCATTATTAAGATGGTGGAGAAGAACTCCCCTACTGGTGGAAGAGGCCTCTGGCAGAATCACACTCAGGGATAGGCAGTCATCTGCACTTTACATCAATCATCACTGACCTGTTATCTAATAAGACTTTAACCTAGTGACTGAGACCATAAACTCCACAGGAAAGTGATTACTGAGGTCATAGATCAAGGGAACCAAGTGCCATTTTCCAAAGATTTCCTTCCAGCTTATGAATGCCAAAAACCGTAATTTTCCATAGTTTAATTGACTGTGGCTCTGAAAGTAAAGTTGGTTGCCTATTAGTTGGAGAGTGAGTAAGTGTGTGATTGTTGGAAAATAGCTCTGCATGATTTGTGTGTGTGTAAATGCGTAGAGAATGTGGCTTTTAGTAAAAGCATTTTGAATGCTCGGTTGGAACAGCAAGTGTACCAGTCTAGGGTACCAGTTTAGGGTGGTGATTAGTGCTGACGCTTCACAGCAGGAAAGTTCTTGGTTACAACAAGTATGTAGGTTCCCTTCAGGTAATCTTTCACCTGTAGTCCAAATTCATGTATGTTATGTTAAATGGAAACATTAAGCGTTTAAATTGTGTAGAATATACAGAATAGAATATTATTTTATGGGTAAATGTGACTGTAGTATTTTAATGCGCTTTGAGTTGTCCATAAGACTAGAAAACGTTATATAAATGCCTGTCTACTCACTCGCCCTTCCATAGTAAGTACAAAATTAACGGTAAATGGAGACCTATAAAGATTATGCTAATCATGAGTACCACATTTTTTATTCTTGGACACTTTTATTCAGTTAAAATAATCCTCATACATCTTCTGCTGTCTAAAGCAAGACATTTTATCTCCCTTCTTTTCCTTTTTAAGGCAACTTTCTTCTGACTGGCTGGCCCTCATAAACAGCGTGAGCCTCTTGAACACCAGGTAGGCTGGGTGGGCGGGGCTTCTGTGCTAACTGCAAGAGCTGGGTGCTTGAGATGACCATATTGGCGATATCTTCTCTCCGTGATGTCACACAGATCTCACTGCTTGAAACTGAACATTAAGAACAGTCTGAGCCCAAGCTTTGGCTCACAGATATTACATGTTCATATAATGAACTCATTATTTGATTATCATATTGTATAATTTTTCTATGATAGAGAATAAGTAAAAACATAATTGGTTCCTTTTAAGGTCCATGCAATAGACAATGTTGCAAAGTGTTGCAAACTTAACTTGTATCTATAATTAATCAGATAGTGACGGCAAAGTCTAATGTATAGTAAACTTTTTGGGTCCACCTTTATCCATTTTATTGATTTAGAGGCAGAACGGATCATCTTGATGACACTGGGTGGAACTTAATCTCTTGTATGTATAGCAAAAAATTTAATTTTGTGTAGTAACTTTTTTGTTCTTGTAGCAATCATGTGTGTTTTGTTGCCAGCTGTATCTACACAGTATGCATGGATATGTTTTGCCCACGTGAGAAAAATCATGTGTCTGTTAGGAAATAGGAGTTTCTGCAAGCTCGGCCAGTAAAGGGGAGGAGGACCTCGCTGCTTCAGCCATTCTGCGCCTGTGTGTTATTCTGGGTCAACCATTTCCCTGGAATGTTCTGCCTGCTGCCAATGACAAGTCACTACAAAGGAATGCACACACAACAGCACAGAAACACAAGGATGACTTAAAAAGGCCTGAATATGAGGACATAGAGCATTTCTCCTGTGACTGCAACCACTGGCAACACATCCAGAATGCTTCCTCTATTTGGCACTTAGAGGCATAAATGTTCCAAATGATACCTACAGTTATGAAATAGGTGTATACAGTATGGATAACCATTTGTGTTAACGCTACAGAATGCTCCCATGAGGATAATTAATTTGATAAGAGGAATGGTTTTAGAGAAGCAGAAGTACGTGTTTTTACCAAAGGCAGAGTATAGCACTGCTTTACCCTCTGTCTCCTCATCCTCCCCATCAACAAGCTTTTTTCATTCCTCCCCGAGCACAGATTGTTGCAGCAAGGATGGCTCTTCTGCCTCACATTCAAAATGGGCTTAATCCTTCAGCCGTATACATTGTCAGATTTGTTTGTGTAGGCAAAGGAATGTGTGTAGGAAAAGGAGGTGTTCTTTGACATTGTGAAGTGACTGCAGTACACTGGAATTGTATGTGATTGTACTATGCGGCAGGTTGTGGGGGGAGGAAGCAGCAAGGCAGCTGCAGCATGAAAGGTGGAGGTGGTGGTGGGGGGGTAATATGGATAGTGTAGAGAAAAATGAAGAAATGGGAAATCCGGGGAACCTGTTTCCAGGGCAACAGAGGTCTGGAAAAATACAGGCAAGCTGGACTTTTTATTCTCCACACTGCACTAGCCCTCTGGCAAGACACTGCAGACACCTCTAATGACTCCAAAACACTCACTGGCCCTGCTGCTAAAATACTGCCAGGCATCAAGTGATATACGCACCTTTTCTTAGTGTGTGTGTGTGTGTGTGTGTGTGCATGCTGCCTAGGAGCCAATACTGTCAAACATGTGCATTGCAGGTGCATGTATGATGGGAATGAGTGAAAAGCACACATGTTGCATGGTGCATGAATCAAACATAAATGATCATTAGCAGGTGACGTCATGGTCGATGATGCCCCCCCCCCCCCCCAACTCCCTCCCTCTCGCCACAACACACACAGGCAACATCGCTCCTTTTCTTGTGTAATGACCTGCTGCTCTGGTCTGCAGTCACTCAGCCGCCAGACTTGTAGGAGGAGGGACGTGAAAATGCCTTTCTCTGTGGGAGACAATGACTCTGTGATCTCATGAATATATTAGAGGGTCACTGAGCAATGAGCAAGGTATACAGAGCAGCCATTCTCTGCCTGCCAAAGCACACTGCAAAAACCTATTGTAATTGACTCAGCTGGAGTCATCGTGTGTATTGACACACACGAGAATAGCTGTGTTAATATATAAACACATTAGTTTACCTTTGTGTGTGTTTGCAATGATAATTGCAAAAATGCATTATAAATCGCCCAACTAGCCTCTGCTCGATAATACGGCCATCAAGCAGCTTTGTCTTAATGACACGACTGCGACACTAGTAGCTAAGCTAACGTTGTTTAGCTAACGTAACTACCTACAATCAAGCGGCTTCGTTGTCTGGCAGCTGGAGCAGATACGGGGTGAGTTCTGCGGGCACTTATTATCAGGAATACCGGTTCCAGGAAATTAGTAAGGCGCTTTTATTATCGCGTGAATAATTACTTAGTTAGTTAAACTAATTACTTAATTAGTTTAGGGTAGGAAAATAGAGTGTTACACAAACTTATCAACGCGAGCTAAGCATCCTCCATTTAGCTAACGGTGCCAACCGGCGGCGTGTTCACATCCCTCCACAGCTCTGTTTCCACTTCTCTGCTGGCATTCACAAGACAGCGATACACGGACTTGCTGCTAGGGTCACAACAGCACGTTGCAGCTAACCAATACGGGACTATTGCATTGTTTCCCCCCACCGTTTCCTTGCTTTTAAATCGCCATTCGGAATCAAAACAACCCGAGTTTGATCATCAGTCCAGGCAGGTCGGTGAAACAAAACATCTGCTATTCTCATCTTGTTTTTTTTTTAAAGTGACGCTTACACACTCGCGCAGAGGTTGAACTCCTCCACACAATCTATGCTGCTGATTTTTCCTCCCGTTCTGCTGCACGTACATTACAGCCGCATGTTTTGTTTGTACTGCGATACTCTTGAGTTGAGTGCTAGTGTTGATTTGCATGTTGTACACGGCTCTGATTATCACCTTATATTCACCTTATCATGTCTAAATGTATGTCACCATTAATTTGCAGTCCATTTCGTTAACTGGGTGTTTCGGGACATTTATAGGCATAGGTGGTCGTTGTTGTTGCGTTGCGATATATATTTCTGAGCTGAGGTAGCCAGTGCCCTGTTTTTTGTTTTGTTTTTCCTTGGCCATGACTTCCTGGATTGTGTGAGGGGTACAATAACATGTTGTTCTGGCATGAAGACAGACTGTTATTTTGGGTCAGCGTTGACATGAAAAGACAGATTCTTACCTTTGTTAACCCCGTTATACGTTCAGAAAAGGCTCAAATGAATATTTATGGTGAAGACTTTTAGCTGCTTTTTCCTGATTTATTTAGTTTTTAAGATGAAGTTGGGCATACATTCTAGTTGGTGACTTAGTGAATGTAATTCAACACTTTTTTTTTTTTTACTTGTGTCTAGGATTGTATTTATGCCTAAGGTATGTGTGCTAACGGAAAAGGGGCTAGTGGAATAACTAGTCTAGTACAGTATAATATAGGATAGAAAAAACCAAACAAACAGAAAACATGAGTGAAGTTTGTTTAGGATTGAGTTGCACTTTGTACTCTGGACTATGACTGCAACTTATTGTTTTCATTAGGGGTGCACTGATTGTGAAATTTTTCTCTAGTATTAATGTTTAAAAACAGCTTTTGTTTTCCTTATTGTTCAGTGGAAATAATTTTTTTTCTTTTAGATTTTTTTTTCAAATTACTATAGACCACTCACACTGGTAAATGCCATATTATTTTCTGTTATTCTGATACCAGTCAACAGGCTTAAGGTTTAAGAAAAAAAAGCTTTGAGCTTTTCTCTACACTTCTGTCCAAAATGTTTTCAGGTTGTTGTCACATGTGATGTAGGTGATATTTGGGAAGCTGACACCAAAGATTCAACCTTTTTTTCCCTTTGGAAGTGACAACTGTTTGTTTTCAAAGTTGCTTGTTAGTTAAATTTATCAATTGTTTCATCAGTTGGTATATATGAGGGGAATAATGAGCTTTTAGCTTGTTTTGGAACTGCATTTGTTTTAATACTAAAGACACAAACAGACAAGAGGCATTATTTCTTGTTAAAGTTGGCCCACAACTTCATCTAGGATTGCTGCAGACAGGCAGACACACACACACACAGCCCGCTTTACTAGCAGTTAAAGTAGTTAACAATAAACAACAGTAGGAGGAATTTGGAAAGGTCAGTAAAGTTTCCTTCTAAACAATATTGTCACATTAAACATTTTCATAAAGGTTAACCTGGCCAGTGTACACACTGATGTTAGCTGCTTAACTATTAGTAGTTACTAGATCGCCACAAGCGTAGTTTCAGGGGCTCAAAAGCTAGTGTACTCCAAGTTCTGGGCCTACACTCTGATAATTCTGAGGGTTGCAGCTGAAGGTTAACTTAAGCTAGTGAGTAGTGGCTATGGCTAATAATAAAAAGCTAATTTTAATTTTGGAGCTACCCAGCAAACATCAGTCGTGTCCGTCTGTAACATTATAATTTATGGTGTTAATTTGACAGGATAACACAACTATTTGTGTCTGAAAGTTATTTCAAGAGGAAAGCTTAGCAACTAGAGCGAAAACTGGTATCTTATCTTACCAGCTTTATTTGATCAGCAATGAAAATGTGAAGCTGAAGTTACTAGAAGCGCGCTTACCTCATACAGTCTAAATATAATCACTTTTATTTTTTGTTAGCGTTAGCATGCTGTCTTCACAGATGCTTGCAAAGAACCAAAGTTGTGTTAGCAGCATAATGCGGTTGTTTTTGTCCTGGATGCCGTTTTCCACTTTACCATTTATCTCGTCCTTTTGTGCAATAAAAATAAATATCCATATGTCTCTTTATTTTCCTCCACTGACACACAAAGTAAAATCAGCTGATTGTAGTGAGAGTGCAAGAACTGATAAGTGGGGTCAATAGGCAAGGAACTGTAAACTGGTTTTCCACAACCACCGGTTCTCGATTCCCATTCCTACTCTTCACCACAGTGAGGATTGCAGCATATTAGTTTAACATTGGTATTTGGTTGCTGCTCTGTATTGGCAGATACTGTGAGCAGTAAATGTGAGTGCGAATGGTTGCCTGTCTCTGTGTTAGCCCTGCGACAGACTGGCGACCTGTCCAGGGTCTAGCCCGCTTCTCGCCTTATGACAGCTGGGGTAGGCTCCAGTGCCCCCCGCGACCCTGAAACGGATAAGCGAAAGTGGATGGATGGTAATCTAAAAGTGCTGGCTGAGTCTGCACTTGCTCAACTTACCTGTTTTGTTAGAACAAGACACAGTCAGAGCTTCCATCCCATCTCCGTCTTGTCAGAACCTTTCTTGCTGATGTGCTAAAGAACAACTTTTTCATTTTCCATCTTTGAATCACACATGTTATCCAAGGTAGAGGAAACTTATCTGTGACAATGCTAAATCACTGAAGCTATGTCCACCAAACATGGAGAGCATAAGTTTTCTAGCGAAACTGAAATAAGCACAGTTTTCATTGACAATATTGGACTGCGGCCACAGAATGGCTGTAATGTAAAGGATGGCTGCACATACTAATTGACAGACAAGAAGCTTTATGATACCGCTCACTGAGATTTAAAAAACAAAAACAGAACATATATTTTTTTCTTATCAGTGTATAGGGGTGGCGCTTTTTGCATTTTTAAAATTTTGGCTTTGAAAGGTATCATAAGTCTCCAGTTCTTGATCTGAAGGTCAAAGTCCCAGAGACCTTGACCTCAAAGTTAAGATCAGAGGTCAAGTTGTCTAAAAGATCTAGACAGTTGGATTTTCAGATACTGTGAATTAGGAGTCAAATGTGTGTCAAATTGTTAAGTGGCTTTTTTTGGAATTTGCATCAGAGGTTTACTTTCTTTTCAGTTGTGTGTGTGGGAGAGAGAGAAGTGAAGTGTTAAATAGGGCTGCAGTTTCTAATTTTTTGTGATGGATTAATAGTGTTTTGTTGAATAGTCCAACTTGCACATTTTCAGAAAAGCAGCAATTATTTGCATTTGACAAGCTTAAATTTATTAATTTTAGGCATTTATGCTTAAAAATTAAAAAAAAAAACTATCTGAAATTTTCTTAAAACGTTCTTAAAAGCAGGAGCTGGAAAGCAGGAATGCAGGTATAGGAGCAGAGGGTCAGTTGTGAGTTGATTGAGTGGCTTTGGTGTTTTGGCTGGCAGTGTGTTGACAGTAACAGAGAAGCAAAGAACATATGGTGAGAAATGAAATGCTGCTAGACATCATTTTGTCATTTCTGTACAGGTAGTCTGTGCTGGTTGTGTTCACATTAAACCTGTGATAAAGTTAGACATCATAGATGTTTCATATTTATTTTTGTGTGGTTTTTGCCATCCAGCTGTAATGAGACAACAATAAGTTGTAAAGTGCTGGAAGTGCTTTTTGATGAATGAGAATTCAAGTATGGTGGTTACATGATCCAAGATTCAACTCTCTCTTTCTTTCTTTTTATACAAAATATGAAGTGTCTGACCTAAATCTACAAAGTGCAAATAGAAAGCCAGAGAAAAGATACAGTGGGAGGGGATGTTCAAGGCTCTGATGTTGGAAAATTAGCATGTCAGTTGGTAACTGTCAGATAAAGAAAATCTTGAGTGGGAGAACCCAGGAGGAGAGCAGTGGCAGAGTAGTGAGGAAGAATGTGCTGGGAAAAAAGCATCTGTCATTAAAGGAGGAAAAGGCACAAATAAAAAAGCAGCGGTGTTAATATATTGACCAAGTCAAAGAACAAGTTTAATCTGTTCTTGCATGTTCTCATGTGGTGTAACCTTTTTTGAACACTGTAATTAAGACATGCTGTGTGTGTAGATTAAAATGGTCCAAGCGTCACATTTGTCTGCACAGTAGAGCTGCAGAAATGTGACATTTCAATTTATGGAGGTTTGATGCTTTTTTTGTCACATATGACAGGGTGTCTTTTACAGATGTACCAATATCAGGTAATTTTAACCTTTTTCTTGTATAATAATATATTGGCAAATATAAATTGCATTTATATTTGCATGGATGATAATTAGCTGTTATGTCAATTTTGCTTTAGCTACATAATAAAAGTAATTGAGTTGTTTTAGGCTTTTAGCTTTTCATCACACGAAGTCTTATTTCTTTATATTGTTCTTCTAAGGAGCCACACTTTCTTGCAGTTTTTCTGAAGCGGTCTTGAGATGGTAGTTCAAAGTTTTACTTTTACAGACAGACATGTCTATAGGAGATGAAAGTCATACATTCTTCACTCTATTGCTAAGGGAGAGGCAAGCCACCCTTGATAAAAACCTAATTTCTGTCACTTGGATACGCAGTCTTGCTCTTTGGGTCACTACCCATAGCTCATGACAAGAGGTGAGGGTTGGGCCATAGTTTGACCGGTAAATCAGTAGCTTTGCTTTTACGCTGAACTCTCTTTCTACCATAGCAGACCAGTACTGCATCACTATAGCCACAGTCCCAACCTGTCTGTCAGCAAGACCATGAGATGCTTAAACTCCTTCACTTGGGGCAGCACCTCGTCCTTGAACCAGTAGACCATGGCTTCAGACTTGGAAGGGCTAATTGTTATACCCATTGCTTCACACTCAGCTGTGAACTGCTCCTTTTAAATCTAAAAGACATGGATTGAAAATACACTATGCTTCAAAATGGATCGTGTTTTTTTTTATTTTTTTATATATATATATATATAATACTTGTTTATTAAGGCCCTCTTAAAATAAATTTGCACAAGTAAAGACAGTGACAAAATCTTTTAGAGAACTGAAATATCAATTGACTGTATATTCAAAACACTAGCATTTTTCTACAATATTACAACTTTGAAATGGCACCGAATAGTAGGAAGGACACGGCAACCTGCTAGTGATCAAAGAAATCAGAACTCAGAACAGCGCTATATATGCCTTTTTAATCAACTTCACACTACCATAAACCTCCAGCAACCAACTGGGAGAGTAATATACATTGTTCCCTATTGTCCCCCAGTTACATGAGCTTAGAGTCCGGGTGGCTTAAATTGATGTCACTTAAACACAACACAGAGATGTTCTGGACATAAAGTTAAAGTGGTTGTTTCTTCACATTCTTTTAATGGCTTGAGTTCATTTTGTAAGGGTTTGGACTCCTTTGAACACAGGAAGCAAAAGAAGTACCTTTTGTATTGGTGCCCTTTTATAACTATGGGCCCTATTGGCTGATGGAGTTAATGGTTAACTCGTGTTTTTTTTTCATTAAAATTTCTTTTAGATTAATCTTTAAAATTACTGTAAATTTATTTATGTATTTATTATTTGTAAAATTATGTTCACACATAAGGTGTGTTCAGATGTGTTACCATACTCAGATGTTTGGGTGACAGCAAATTATTTACCCAGGCGATAATAAATTTGATGTTTTGTTTTGTTTTGAATAATGCTTTTTATTTTTTAATAATGAAAAGCATCAAATTGTCTAATTGAAATATTTTAAACGGCAAATATTTCATCTTTTCATCCTTATGATTTTTTCTAAATGATCAACTAGCTTCACTTGTGTTTTGGATTCAGAAATAATCAAATTGATAGTGATCTCTGTCTTCAAATAAAAATAAAACAGGAAAAAATTCTGCTTAAGCTTTAAACGTTTGTGTCGGTAAGTGACTATTGTACATTGGTGTTCTGAGAGAAGACGGTGCCTCTCTGTTCTCTTAAATTTCTTTTGATATCAGCAGGCTAAATATAGCTCGCAGCACCCCTCCCCCTCCTTGACGAGGTATCAGAGCCAAGAGAGCAGTCAGTGATAGGCTAACATTTTGATGTGCACAGTGACACACACACACACACATTAAAGTGAGTTGCTCAGAGTGGGACGGCACTGTCTTTGTGCACAGAGTACGGGCTACAGTGATGATAAATTGCTGCTGTTTGCGGCACCAAATGAGATTTGAGTATTCGTCTTTTTCTGTGCGTCTCAGGGCTGCCACTGGAGGATGGTGGGGGTACTCCGATGAACCTCCTCAAGTGCATGAAACCCTCCTTGCCTCCACAAAGGTATCCACACACTCACACAAGTGTGACCATAAGCTCAGTGTCCTCAGGTGAATCATGTGACCCTTCACCTGCTAAGCCAAGCAAGAATGAGTCTTGCATTACTAGGCAAGCCACTACAAGTTATAATGGAATGAAATTTTTCCCATTAGTTGTTCACTTATTTAATATGATTTAAATATACAAATTGGTTATTTCATTAAAATTTTCAAATTATTTTTATGTATGTTTGAAGTGTTCTTAAAACTACTCTTTCCACATCATATCTTCTAAAATTAAAATATGAATAACTTAAATAACTTTCATTTTCAAGCAAACGTCCCAAGCATTTCAAGGCTCAAATAGACTAAATCAGTTTTCTTTGGATTTTGGAGAGCAATCCTGCAGTAAGCTTTTTAAAGGTCTTACACCAGATTTGTCTATAACTGATTGGTTGTCTGTGATACCTACACTACGCCTGGTACAATAAAAGAAATAGTTATGTTTTTCAGAATTTTGAAAGTATGGTTTATTGTGAAATTCCCAATATAAAATCTTTCTTTTATGGCTTTATGCCTTAAAGGGACATTGTCATCTCCAGTTTCATCAGTGCCGTCTCACTTGATGGGGAAGATGTTTTTTTTGAGACACAGGTTCAGAGGGAGAGTGAAGTCAGCGCTGCACGACTTGTAGTGTCAAGCGATAGGAGTGTGCACTGCGTGTGTTAGCTATTCTGACCAGTATCAACCCTTCTTCATTCTGTCTCCTCCTGCACTCCATGGTCACATTTTGCTGTTTTTATGGAGACAAATTCATAACACATATGAAATTATGATAATTTTTATTATGAACTATTAATTTAACAAAGTTCCTAAACATTACATGTTAAGCAGTCATTCGTAAGCAGTCTGTTTTGTGCTGGCTATAGCTGATGTTCCCCTGCAGGCCTTTCCTCATGCAGTCATGGAAAATCAAAGGAAGAGAAGTCCAATTGCAGAACCATGCTGGCAAATATAAATCAATGCAGATGGATAGAGAATGGATGGAGAATCTTTTGACTATAGACATGCTCAGTAAGTGTATGTGCTGCACCTCCGACCAGGAAGAAAACTTGGATGCATGGATCTGTAAATAATAAAGGAAAAAAAAGAAGCAGATAACTGAATTCCCTCCAGTTTGAACTATTAAAGGGAATCCAGAGTGTTTTCTGTTAAGTCTTTTTGGATGCATCTGGATTCGCTTAAGCCGAAACAGTCTTAATTGAGTGCAGCCATACAGCTTGATGACTGCTGTTTCACTACAGAAAGAAGTGGAAGAAATGTGTAGGCAGCTCAACAACAAGCAGTAATGGTTAAAAAGGGGGAAAATGGGGAAAAAAGTTACAGAAACATATTGAATCTGATTATTAAGTGAACAAATGCCAGATTAAACTTCTATGTCTTTACCAAAATATGGAAGAGTAATTTAAAAATATTAAAACTAAAACATCCATAATGGTGTTGAAGGTTTCAGTGTCAGTAAGCCTTTAAATATTGTGCTCTGAGACCGGTGCTGTCCTTTCCAGTAAATGGTTTTCAAGGAGGAAGCAGAAACCTTAACTGTGAGATAAATAAACCATGTTATGGTTCATCATTAGCTCGCCAAAGTAAAAGGTGCAATGATTACCTTTTACTCACGTCCTTGTGCTACAGCAGTAAAATGAGCTGTAATAAGGTCTGTTTTCATCATCTATTTTCGTTAGGAAATAATAAAGTTATGTCTGATATTCTGACATTTAATGTTATTGATATCTAGATGAAAGCTCTCTCTGCCTCTGCTGAACCTCCACAACTATCCCAGTGACTCGTATTCATATCCTCCTGCAGCATTGGCGGCTCCTTCATAAATGAGCCAGTCTCCTGGCAACCAGGCACCAATCAGCACGCAGGATCTCTCTCTGTAGTAACCACTGTGTGGGGTGTGACCAATCACACACACAATCAGGTAACACATGACTTGGTATCCTGGGTATCCTGGGACATTGTTCTCCTCCTGTTGGCTGTAACTATACAAAAGACTAATTTCAGAAGTATATACAAAGCCTGGGTTTAATTCAGAGTATAAAATCAAGGGCTGCTATTCTGACTGAGAATCTAGAAGTGAAATATTTCCCTTTACTAAAAGGGCTAGATTTTGTAAGAGGTACTTGTGCATATTCAGTTTGTTAACTAAAATAGATGGTAGTCAGGCAATCCCCTGTTTGGAAGCTTATTGTAGTGGATGGGGTCAGCAGCGAAACGGATGTCGGCCCCTCCAAAAAGAGGAAAAATCTGGTGTAAGTGCACACTGTGTATGAGATTTTCAGCCCTGTTCAACAGGGGACTAAAATAATTGTATTACTCTCCTTAAAGCCACCAGAATCACTTGACGAAAACAGTAATTTTGCCTTGCACGATATGAGAGCTGCTCGAGCACCAGTGTTTCAGTGTGTTGCTCGGTATTTTTCATCATGATTGTTTTTTTGTTTTGTTTTTTCATAAATGTCCCGTAATCTACTATTAGAAAAGTAAAGATTAGAAAACAATAAAGTCATCAATGGGCTAGCTGCTTTTCTCTGAAAGACTTTTACTTTCAGGACACTGATATGGCTGAAGTTGAGCTGCTCTCAATGGTTACATCCACATTTCATTGTTAAATGTCCTATTCCTAACCTACAGTGCTGTTATAACTTTCACAAATACTGTTTCGTCCCAAAGACCAAAACATGTTTGAGTCTACTTAGAAGTACATGTGTAAAAAAATTACTTAATTATTTTAAAATAAACTGTCTCTCTTTAACTTTCAGTTTGAGTGTTAAGAGTTAACCTAGGAAGCCCACACTTTGGTCTAATGAATGTCTCCCACCACCTTGTCTGCCTTCATATCTTCCCGTCACTTTATGGTTTATATGACTGTTTGGGGTGAAATTATTCCTCCTATTCCTATGTAGGTGTTTGGTGCACCCATGGGCCCTGGCGATAGCTCTGGCAGTCACATGATGCCCGGTGGTAGCCCTGGTATGGGTCCTGGGATGGGCTCCCAGTTCATAGGTCAGCAGTCATATGGAGATCCTGTCTCGAAAGGTTATGGCCAGCCAGTCATGTATGGACGTCCCAGCACTGCTTACAACCCAGCCTCCGCCTACAGTGGAAGGTATGCCATCCTATTGTTCTGATTATTGGCCAGTCTAGTTGGTGCTGTGAAACCACATTTTTTTATGCTCAGAGAAAAGGCAAAGAGAAACTACTAGTTGTAGTAAATTATGATCACCAGTTAATAGGTTAATATGCTTTTTCATGTCAAGTTAAAAGACATTGTAGATCCTTCAACACCAATTATTAAAAAGATGTAAGTGAATGTATGTATGCATACATTTTACCTTGAACGTCATTAAAAGATATATGCTGTACAGTCATTCCACCCTGGAAAATGAACATTCAAAGAAATCATGTGTATTTTAGTACTGACTATTTACACAGGCACAACTCCCCTAGCTTGCTGACTACATCCCATAGAGATGGTTTTATACTGTCCGACTACCAATATCACCGTAAGCAACTGAACTCATCTTTATCATTGCCAAAGTAACCTTACAGGGAGTGCAGAATTATTAGGCAAGTTGTAATTTTGAGGAATAATTTTATTATTGAACAACAACCATGTTCTCAATGAACCCAAAAAACTCATTAATATCAAAGCTGAATGTTTTTGGAAGTAGTTTTTAGTTTGTTTTTAGTTTTAGCTATTTTAGGGGGATATCTGTGTGTGCAGGTGACTATTACTGTGCATAATTATTAGGCAACTTAACAAAAAACAAATATATACCCATTTCAATTATTTATTTTTACCAGTGAAACCAATATAACATCTCCACATTCACAAATATACATTTCTGACATTCAAAAACAAAACAAAAACAAATCGGCGACCAATATAGCCACCTTTCTTTGCAAGGACACTCAAAAGCCTGCCATCCATGGATTCTGTCAGTGTTTTGATCTGTTCACCATCAACATTGCGTGCAGCAGCAACCACAGCCTCCCAGACACTGTTCAGAGAGGTGTACTGTTTTCCCTCCTTGTAAATCTCACATTTGATGATGGACCACAGGTTCTCAATGGGGTTCAGATCAGGTGAACAAGGTGGCCATGTCATTAGTTTTTCTTCTTTTATACCCTTTCTTGCCAGCCACGCTGTGGAGTACTTGGACGCGTGTGATGGAGCATTGTCCTGCATGAAAATCATGTTTTTCTTGAAGGATGCAGACTTCTTCCTGTACCACTGCTTGAAGAAGGTGTCTTCCAGAAACTGGCAGTAGGACTGGGAGTTGAGCTTGACTCCATCCTCAACCCGAAAAGGCCCCACAAGCTCATCTTTGATGATACCAGCCCAAACCAGTACTCCACCTCCACCTTGCTGGTGTCTGAGTCGGACTGGAGCTCTCTGCCCTTTACCAATCCAGCCACGGGCCCATCCATCTGGCCCATCAAGACTCACTCTCATTTCATCAGTCCATAAAACCTTAGAAAAACCAGTCTTGAGATATTTCTTGGCCCAGTCTTGACGTTTCAGCTTGTGTGTCTTGTTCAGTGGTGGTCGTCTTTCAGCCTTTCTTACCTTGGCCATGTCTCTGAGTATTGCACACCTTGTGCTTTTGGGCATTCCAGTGATGTTGCAGCTCTGAAATATGGCCAAACTGGTGGCAAGTGGCATCTTGGCAGCTGCACGCTTGACTTTTCTCAGTTCATGGGCAGTTATTTGGCGCCTTGGTTTTTCCACACGCTTCTTGCGACCCTGTTGACTATTTTGAATGAAACGCTTGATTGTTTGATGATCACGCTTCAGAAGCTTTGCAATTTTGAGACTGCTGCATCCCTCTGCAAGATATCTCACTATTTTTGACTTTTCTGAGCCTGTCAAGTCCTTCTTTTGACCCATTTTGCCAAAGAAAAGGACGTTGCCTAATAATTATGCACACCTGATATAGGGTGTTGATGTCATTAGACCACACCCCTTCTCATTACAGAGATGCACATCACCTAATATGCTTAATTGGTAGTAGGCTTTTGAGCCTATACAGCTTGGAGTAAGACAACATGCATGCAGAGGATGATGTGGACAAAATACTCATTTGCCTAATAATTCTGCACTCCCTGTAGAAACACTTGAAGAAGTAGGCTGGAAGCCAACATCAGTTAACACTGGAATGATGATAGTTGATCTAACTGTGGTACAGAAGGTCATCATGAGAGATAGGTCCTGCATTTAGTAACCTTTTACATAACCTCAGTAAATATTTCTTGCCCACAGTTGCTAAACAACTGCAAACAGCTATGCAGCCCACCACATTTCTTTCTTTCCATTTCTGTTTTGTTTTGATTCCCTGCTATAGTTTTTTCTGCCTCAGGCTCTTCATATATCGGATGGAAGAGGGTGATCTCCCAAATCAGAGCCATATCAAATATAAATATCTTGTTTTGACTCTAGTGGTTAGGACTGAAATGCTTTTTTTAATTACATGCATGTAATGTAATATGGTTGCTCTCACCCACGACTCTGACTCATGCTAGTGACAAAACGTCACATAGTTATGTGTAGTTTACTAATCCCACTCATCTCCCAGTTTTCCTTTCTCTCCCCACAGTTACTCTGGAAACAGTGGAGGTGCCGGTCTAGGCGTTCGTCCACCCTCAGATTTCACTCAGGCTGCTGCTGCTGCTGTTGCTGCCGCCGCTGCCACAGCAACTGCCACTGCTACAGCGACTGTTGCAGCAATACAGGAAAAACAGAACCAGGAGCTGAGCTATGGCCAGGTAAAGGTCTCTGAGAAAAATATGTGCATCTCTTTGTGTTAGGGGAGGCATGCAAGAAGAGAAAAGGGAGAAGCTGCACATAGCTTTCATGGTTCAGGTGCAATCATTTGATGTAATTAGCTGATTTTATTTTCCATAAATGATAGTGAGTTGAACATCTGAACTCTGCGTTGGATGTTACCAGATGTTTCTGGTAGTTGCAGCTCTAGTTTCAACTTGTTCGTGTTGATCCTGATTGCCAAATTTTTGACTTTAGCATCCAAGGTTGGACCTGTTACATGTCCCACTCTCTGCCTATAATCTCCTCTGAAGTTATTAATGAAGACACAAAAGCACAAAGAGAGCAGCAGGCAGTGATCATGTGCATCCTCTTTTAGCTTAAACAGACATGTCAATCAAGTATTTGCAATAAATGGCAATAAGTCTTTAACATCACTGTGGAGGAATTTTGGCTCACTCTTCCTTACAGAATTGTTTTAATTCACCTACTGTGGTGTGTTTTTGAAACATTCAGATGTTGACTTGTGTATTTAAGATACGTCTGGTGCATGACTCAAGTGTGTTTGAGCTTCAGGATTTTCTGGTAGAGAGCAGAATTCATGATTACATCAGCTATGGCAAGTCGTGCAGATCCTGAAGCAGTAAAGCAGTCACAGAGAATCACACTACCACCATCATGTTTGACTGTTGGTATGATGTACTTTTTCTGAAATACTGTTTCATGCTGAATGTAATGGGTTGTAAGTCTTCAGAAAAGTTCTGCTTTTGTCTTGGCAATCCACAGAATATTTTCCCCAAATTTCAGGGAACAACGAAGGTACTTTTTTTTTGGCAATGTGAGATGAACCTGACAGTTCTTTTTAGTCAGCAGTGATTTTTACATTGAAACTCTGAGCAAAAATTGCAATCTGTTAATATTTTGTCATTGTTGAATCATCATACCTAACTGAGGCCTGCAGTTTTTTAGATGTTGTTCTGGGTTCTTATGAGACTTGTGTGACTTCTTAATTACACTTGGAGTAATTTTGATAGGCTGAGCAATACTGAGCTTATTTTCCTTAAAAAATACACTTTAAATAAAAAAAAAATGCTATTTTTATTTACTTGGGTTATCTTTGTCTAATATTAAACACTGTTTGATAATCTGAAAAATGTACTGTATCTGAAAGTGTGACAAATATGGGAAAAAAACCCAAAACAAAACATCAGGTAGGGGTCTTTTGATCCACAGCACTATATTGATATTGATTAGACTTAAGTTAAATGGGATTCCCATTTTAAGTTACAGGTTGTATTTATTTCAACTACCAAAACTGCGACTGGGCAAAAGTAACTTTCACAGCTCTGAGTTGCTTAATAAATGCAGACCCTGACTCGCTGTGACTGAACTCTGTGAACCGTCAATGCTGTGGAAAAGATCCAGTTAACTTTATAACATTTTTGTTTTTTTCTCCTTTCCTTTTCAGTTGGGCGGAACATCCTCTTACAGCACCCAATTCCTATCTCATGCGGGCCCCCGTGGCCCTCCAGGGATGAACCCTGGCGGGATGATCTCTTCAAGGTCTGGACTTCCACCTTCCACCGGAGGCTTGTATCCTTCTCACCCTGCGCATATTCAGAGGATTCCACATCAAGGAGGCTATCCAGGCGGACAACAAGGACTCAAACGGCCTTTCCATTCCGAGGTCTGTGATCCCACCAAATGTTTGCTCAAACTCAAACTATATTATAGTATATTGTCCTCCATCCATCTATTTTTTTCTGTATATGTTTATCAGGGACTTGGGGTGGGGTGGGGTAGCTACCATATTCTAGCTACCATAGGGCAAGGGTCAGGGTACACCCTGGATTGATCGCCAATCCATCACAGGGCTAACAAAGAGACAACCATTTGCACTCACATTAACACCTGTGGGCAATTTATAGTCACCAGTTTAAAAACATCATTTCACTTCCTATCCCCACTAATTGTCTTTGGACCGTGGGAGGAAGCCAAAGTACCCGGAGAGAACCCACGAAATCATTAGGAGAACATGCAAACTCCACAAAGAAAGGCCCTGGTCAGATGGTGGAGTCAAAATCAGGACCTTCTGTTAGGCAACAGTGCTAACTACCTCTCATCTGTCCTATTTTGGTTTATTCAAAAGGCAGAAAGAATTAGATACTTACTTGATAACTCATGCAATATCATACTTTCCCATTAAATTATGGATTAAACAGCTCTAATTCCACTTTACCGTCTCTGTCTTTTTCCAGGGTTTTTCTGGACCACAGTATGGCTCTGGTGGGATGTCGGGGTACACTAACCAGCCTCTGCAATACCCCTCTGGTTCGCAGCAGAGATGCGCCACCTCACCCTCTTACCTCTCCAGCCGGATGCCTCACGTGGGACACTACTCTGCTGGATCACACAATCCAGCACAGTTTTCCCCTGGAGCTGGACAGCCCAATCCTCCTCAGTATTATAAGGTGACCACAAAACAGAGCCAAGCAGCTTTGGGATGTTTGAGATTAACATAATTTTTAAGGATGTTTGACTATCTTATAAATTCCTAAATAAAACTTGTAATGTACAGAATAAAAGCAGATGCTGAAACTATTTCACCTGGCACAACTATATCTAGAATGTTGGTTATTGGCTGGTAGTTAGATGGTGCCAGTACCTTCTGGGGGGGGTCCTTGGGAATCAGAACTATCTGGTTTTCAGTTAGCCTGGGTCTCTCTCATCAACTAGCAGGTGGTTCATTTGTACTGCCAGATGCTCATGGATCGCAGTCAGCTTCTTCAGCCAGTAGGCTGAATCATGTTGGGGCCTGGTGTTGTCCAGTGCTTCATACTGGAGACCCTTTCTTGGATGTCTGCCATTGTAATGGTTACTGAAACCTGCTCGGGGAGGTTGCTGTGGTCTGCTCTTAGATCCGCTAGCTAGCCGGTGATACATACTAGGGCTGCCACGATTAGTCGACTAGTCACGATTACGTCGACTATTAAAATCGCAGACGACTAATTTAATAGTCGAGGCGTCGTTTGAAGCTTTGTAAGATCCCGAAAGACGCAGGAATAAGTAGTAGGATTTAAGAGTGTAATAACGGACCGAAACAGAAGATGGCAGCACTGCATGTCCAGGGATGCCAGCTGCCGTTAAACCCCGAAGAAGAAGAAGCAGAAGCAGTTAGGGGTGGGTTTTGATTATCAGTTTATCAATTAAAATCGATTCTAGCTTGGATAACGTGATATCGATTCATTAAAATCCTGAATCGATTTTTTCAATATAAATTTATTTTGCCCAAAACGCCAGAATCTCAGGTTAAACCTCACAAAATTTCAACAACCACCAAAAAAGCTAAAACAATAAATGAGAGCAGGTACACGGATTCTGCACAAAGACGTAAACACAAAGCAAGGACCCGCTGACGCATCAGAATCAGCGAGATGTCGCCTTTCTCACCCGACGGCACGGACACAGTCGGGCTGAAAGCCGACAGCTCGCTGATTCTAATGTTTTGGCGGGTCCATGCTTTGTGTTTACGTCCTTTTTGCGCTAGATTCTGAAGCTGTAGGTTTTATCTCTCTCCAAACAATATTGATTGAACCAGCAGCAAAAAAAGATCCAAACTACCCTTCACATAAACATCGTCATGAATTTCCTCTTACTTTTGCTGTTTTGCTTCCACCGAGATAAAATCACACTTCATGCACAGCTTTCTCTCTCTCTCTCTCTCATAGTACACTTCAAGAACAATTTCCGTCTAAAAATCTTTTTTGTGCATTATTCGCTTGCTTATTACGCACAAGTCTCCTTTTACTTACTTCCGGAAAAAAAAGCCTCATTTCTGTTGTTCAATAGGCTTCTGAACAAATGTAAACTTTTTAAAATTATGCAAAATTGCAAAACGCTTAGCTGTGTCTTTAAAACCTCTATAACTTTGCCCTGCTTCACCTCAGCAGCATCGGGTAATGTTCAGATGTTGATTAATGGTTTTCTTTCGTTTTTGATCTACTGCTGAATGTTTTTATAAAATCGTTTTTCTGTGTTTTATCCTCAGCTACTTTGACACAAAGGCATCTGTGATGCTTACACCTTTGATAAAGTCTTGCAAGTGTCAGCTTTCTTTTTATAGATATAAAAGCATGGAAATGTACTGGTGCATGATCTGAATTATAATATTTCTGAGTGTCTGAGCAAGATTTCCCCGAATCGAATTGAATCGAATCGTGGATTGAATCGATTCGGGACGTTGTGAATCGGAATCGAATCGATTCTAGTAATCAGTGACGATACCCAGACCTAGAAGCAGTGTCCGGTTTCATAGCTGTCCAAATTTAGCGGCTGCATCCTCCTGTGCCCGCATTTGTAGGCCAATTATGTTACAGCGATGCGGTGAAGCCTGTCCAAATTCGAAGACTCCCCCAAATCCGGCCGAAAAATGCGTCCTTCATTTCCCCAGATTTGAAGGATGGGTCGGGTGTATCCTTCGTGGCCCAACCTATCTCAGAATTCATAGCGCAGCCCAGCCAATTCCAGTTTGCAACAATGGCGGCAGCTACTTCGTTTTAATATTGCTCTTATTACTCTTTCTGGGTCACAAAATAAACTTTTAACATATTTTCAGGCGAGAATGTAGCTGTGTAAACGTCAAATATCTGCTCGATTTATCAAGACATCACATATTTGCAAAAGTGCGCCGACGTTTTCGGAGACCCATCGATAGCTAGAGGGTTGAAGGCTCACTAGAGCCGGCGAGAAACGCGAACTCCCGGCACATCATGTTCAAACCCCCCGCCGTTTTACTCTACTCAGGTTGAACATGATATATAAGTCACTCAGATAATTTAAAAATGTTATTGTTTGGCGTGTTTTATTTGTTCCTGAGTAAATTGGTTTGGCTGAGATTAAAGATATAGTTTTTACACAGCTGAATAAATGTCAAACAGAAGTGTGAAATGGTAGAGAATTTACTCCAGTGTCCTGTTACTAGTCCACTATCAAAATAATTGTTTGTGACTGCCCTAGTACATACAATGCATGGTATGGTTTCTCTTGCTCCTCTTTCTTGGGTTTCTGCTCACTGAGCACGTGGTCGGTTATAGCCATCTTCCTGATGTACTCGTGGATGTCTGTTGTCTTATCCTGGACTGTGGTACTGACACTCACTATGCCCTGGTCTCCTTCCTTCCGCTTAGTGTACAGTCTCAGGGTGCTGGACTGGGGTGAAACCCTCCATGCATGGTCAGGAGCTTTCTCGTCTTCATGTCAGTGGCTTCTATCTCCTCTTTTGGCCAGCTTATTATCCCAACAGGGTAACTGATCACGGGCAGCAGGTAGATGTTGATAGCCCAGATCTTGTTCATACCGTTCAGCTATCTCCTCAGGATTTCTCTGACCATCTGTGTAGTTGGTGGTTGCAGCTTTCCTAGCAGCCTGTTTGGTGTCCATTTACCTGTGGGATTTCCAGATATTTGTAGCTGTCTTTGGTGTTTGCAATTTTGCCTTCTGGTAGTACGATCCCCTCAGTTCTGACTACCTTCCCTCTCTTTGTTACCATGTGACTACACTTCTCCAGTCCTAAAGACATTCCATTGTCCTTCAGTCCAGGTGTGGGGCATCAAGTCATAGGTCTTGTAGTCACAGGTTGGTCAGTCTGGTCTTGCAGTCTAGGGCGAGTGCTTTGTCTACTTGAACCAATTTATTTATTTTTTACAAAACAGAAATGAGAGGACAATTGAAACCACTTGGCTGTTTTTGTTAAAATAACTAACTGAAGTTTATTGAGTTATAAAGATGAACTATTTAGAGTCTAGTTTTGCCTCTATATAACACCAAAGTGGATTTTAAACAAAATTGAAGGTACAAGCATCCAAGCCTGACACCCTGGCGCATGTCCAGGAGGGTCCTGGTCAAGCCGAGCTACAGCTCCTGCGCGCTGTGAGTAAGCAGATTCACGCGATTATGCGTTTTTCCTGTTGCCACTTGTGTTGCCCTTTAATATCATCATAGTCTTTAACTGCACTAACTAAATATCATGTTGAGCAGATGAAATCCCTTGAAGGAGGGACTTGCCTCCATTTGCCTGAAATTGGTAACAAATATACAAAATTTGCAGCCAAAATTTCCCTTTAAATTAAAAAGGCTGGCTTCCTGTTGGGTTTGGGCTATAGTTCCATGAGACTTTTTTCTACAGCTTGAGACATTACATCAGGGTAAATGGTAATGGTAAATGGACTGGTTCTTATATAGCGCTTTTCTACTCTGTCTGAGCACTCAAAGCACTTTGTACAACTAATTCATTCACCCAATCACACCCATTCACGCAAGCATGTCTAAGCTTAAGTGCTAAGTATCTAACATTCATACACATTCACACTCCGATGGATGCATCGGAGAGCAACATGGGGTTAGTATCTTGCCCAAGGATATTTGGCATGCAGACTGGAGCAGCCTGTGATTAAACCACCAACCTTCTGGTTAGTGGCTGATCTGCTCTGCTACCTGAGCTACAGCCACCCCAGGGTGTGCCATTAAATAAAAGTGTTCACACTGAAGTGTCATCAAGGTCTGATTTGACGTGAATCTGGTGAACCAGTATTTCAAAGTATATTACATGACTTTTCCTGTTCCCACTAGGTGGCACACCAACTTTTGCTGAGATTTGACATATCAATGTGTTCATTTCTGGACTCTCATGACCCCCGAGAAGCTTAGGAGAGACAGTGTTATGTTGGACAATGTGTCTTTGAGTTACAGCAGTTTCGTGCTTCATGGCAAAACATTTAAATTTGCCAAGTTGAAATGATAAAAGTGGTGCCAAAATTTATTATCTTTGATTCAAAATGGTAGACTTCCTGTTGGGTTTAGGGTATCACTCCTAGAGGATTTTATGTGTGTCTACAGATGCTACATGTCTGCCAAATTTCATACATGTACATGAAATACAGCATGTGGGCTCATTTCTTTGCAATTTTTTAGGGGTCACTACAGAGTTATTTTGCTCTGTCCATGTCCCAAAACCAGTAAAATACAGACATTTTCACCAGTTTTGATGCATGTGCAAAATTGAATTCGTTTTTGAGTATGTTTAGGGTTTTAAATATTCTATTCGCTTCACAGAGTAGATAGAGTAGGGCCTTCACAATTTTGTGCTTGGACCCTAATAATTAATACAATGTGAGTGAAGTGCAGACTCTCACCTTTCATCCAAAGGGTTTAACAACAGAATTGCATTAATTGCAGATGTGTTTTCTCCACATCTTTGTGTCGACATACCTGGGTACTCAATGTCATGTTTGGTTTCTGTGGTCTTCAGTCAGAGCCTTTCAATGGTCAGGGCAGCATGGCAACTGGAGGACCAGGAGGATACAATGCCTTCACACAGGCTGCAGTGAACGGGGTAAGTCCTCCATGCACTCACCCCATGCTGTCAACACTGAACACCTAAGCTCAGTTTCTCTTAGTTTTGTTATACTAAAATTCTATGGCTTCCTATATTTTATGAAGATTTTAATATCTAAAAGTTAGAAGTTTAAGTATTTTTTAATGTTTGAATTTAATTCATGCTGTTTTTGATTCATTCTACTTAGAAGTCGTGATGTTTGGTTGCAGGACTGTGTGAGGATTGTAAAGCAGAAGCTAGTTTTCTACTGCTTACAGTATCTAATGTTCATCATGGGGCATCATATAATTTGATAAGAATTTAGTAGTTTTAATTCCATTATCGATATCACTTTTAGATTTGATTCCTTGTCAGTTCGCATTAGGTTCTCACCAACTCTGATTTAAGAACAACATATGAAAGTCATTACAGTCGTGCAATTATTTGCATGCTGTCAAATTTTTGTGCGTGATGGAGATGTTGCCCCTGTTTGTTATGATCGATGTTGGGGTCGTTACTCCAAAAATTTATTACACATATTACAAAGAGAAATTTTTTTTAAGTTATGCAGTAGTTAGTTAATTACACACTGAAGAAAGTATTTTGTGTCACTACTCGTTACATTACTTTCATGGTTCTCTGTAAAATTATCTGAAAATCACTGTCTCATAATTAGCATTTAACAATATGAATCTATAGGCTACAGTCCCACACACTAACATAAATCCCTTTCCTAATGAGGACACATGATTTGTCTCTCAGTATTTACACAAGCTAACAGTATAAAGTAAAGAAGAAAACCAGTACAAAGACGCTTCAAAGCAATCACCGCAGTGATTCTACTGTAGAAACATGAACAGGGAGAAAGGTATTCAGGCTGCAACCTGAATGCTCATTCTTTTGTTGCCTGTTGAAATTCAGCGTCTGGCTGCTGAGGTTAGAATTCAGTTAGCTTTAATATTACTCAGGGTTCTTGACTAGCTTAGCATTAGCATGCTGTCTGTACAGGTATTTACAAAGAGCCGAAGTTCTGTTCTGAAGTGTAATGCAGTTATTTCTGTCCTAGATGCTTTTTGAACTTTTCTAATGCACTTAAGTTAAAGTACTTAAATTAAAGAACAACATGTGCTTAAATTAGATAGGGTTGTGCATGTAGAGAGGTGAAAAATCGATTTAATCCATTTAGTAATAAGGTTGTAACATGACAAAATGTGGAACAAGTGAAGTACCGAAAATACTTTTTAGTTAGGTTTGATGCTCTAAATATTCCTCATCCTCGTCTCTCAGCCAGTTCGGGGTGGGGTGCTTCCTGGGTATCCCACCTCACCAATGGGAGGGAATCCTACCCCTCCAATGACACCGGGGACCTCCATACCTCCCTACCTTTCTCCAGGCCAGGAAACCAAACCCCCCTACCTTACAACAGAAACCAAAGCCAACATCAACACCCAGCAGCCCGTTACAGGTGAGACTCAGCTGCCACAGAGTAAGTACACTGCTAAAGATGATATACAGATGAAGTTTGACTGGAAATAACAAATTACTTGAATTTAGGCTCTGTAGCATTTCCTTAATCTTGTGATGAATGGCACTGAAAACTTGCCTCTACCTCAGCTCTCACAGTGTTAATAACAGAGTAGAAGAATAATTAACAATTGAGAAAACAAACAAACATCAAAATGTTTAATTAAAAATTGATTGAGTCATAAACATTGTATCCACAAAAGAACAACTGATCACAAAAAAAATGTAAATGAGAACACGTGCAGGTCAGAGGTTTTTAGTATTCATCTAAAAAGGTACAGTTACTTTTGTTTCCTTTCAGACTCCTCTCAGGATAAAATTAGGCATAAACAAAAGTGTCTGTTTTATTTGAAAAAATGGGATCACAACCTCGTGCTTCAATTGTCTGTCAAGGCACCAGATAGACCTTGAATTCACTGATGCATCAGAAACTGCAACTTTTCATTCAAGGTAACCCCAGTGACGACCTGCGTCTGACTTTCCCTGTACGAGATGGTGTAGTATTGGAGCCTTTCAGACTGGAGCACAACCTGGCTGTCAGCAACCACGCCTTCCATCTGCGAGACTCTGTCTACAAAACACTAATGATGAGGTATAAAGACTGACACTGCAGTCACATGACGAGAGCAGAACAAAGTGAGAAACAGTGTTTGGAACAGTTTGAACCCTGAGCTTTGGCTTACATAGATTACTTGTGCATACACTGACCATGTTTAATATCATCCACCATTGGACCAGGATATGACAGAAAAGAAAAAAATGTTATAGGTTCTTTTTGAAAATATTTGAGGGACACTGTGCTTGACTGTGGTGTGATATGTAAATAAATTGCTCTCTTCCTGAGCAATTTAAAACAGCAGAAAGAAAACAAATGAAGAATGTCTGACAGCCCCACCCAGTCTTTTCCCCTGACAGCTGTTTTGTGTCTCCCTCCACAGGCCAGATTTAGAGCTGCAGTTTAAGTGTTACCACCACGAAGACAGACAAATGAACACTAACTGGCCTGCCTCTGTGCAAGTAAGCATCCATATCTGTTATATATTTGTGGACGTCAATATACACACGTATGTACGTTTGGCTTTTTGTATGGACATTTATTATCAGTGCATTCATATGTCTGTTATTCATAGGTTTAACGATTAGACTAAGCACTAAACTCTGACCCTAAATCGAATTGTTACTTTAAACCTGAAGCCAAGTCTGAACCCTTAAAGAGGCATTTGAATGGCTATGAAAGGGGAAACTTTGTGTCATCACACTGATGGTCTAAAACTCAGTGGTCTATAATAGAGATAGCTGGATATGTTTTGTATTTATTGGTTTGGTTTCCTGCGACTAATTATAAACAGTTCTTGAGATAACATTTTGAAGAGGTAACTGTCCCCACATTTCAACTTTAATTACCACCTTTAGAAGGGATCTTCTAAAGGTGGTAATTAATTTGCCAGGATTTTGTTGACATTTTCTCTTCTTCTCTCTTCTTCATTTTCATCAGGTCAGTGTTAATGCAACTCCTCTGTCCATTGAAAGAGGTGACAACAAAACCTCCCACAAGCCCTTGTATCTAAAGCAAGTGTGTCAGCCAGGGCGCAACACTGTACAGATCACAGTGACAGCATGCTGCTGTGTAAGTTCCTCGATGTGACTGTTTCCTGACTCAGTCACAGAAATGCAGAAAATTTAGTACAGTATGTTACATTGAACTAATGAATTAACCTCATTTTGTACTCCTGTTTGCCCCTCATGTCTCTTTGTCCCCAGTCCCACCTGTTTGTTCTACAGTTGGTGCACCGGCCATCTGTCAGGTCTGTTCTGCAGGGTCTGATGAAGAAGAGACTGCTGCCGGCCGAGCACTGCATTACAAAGAGTGAGTTATCAACCTCATCAGTTATAGCAGGGCCCACTGGTTTCCACTTAACACTGTGCATTCATTCAGTGAAGCCCTGTACAACTTGGTATAGTGTGTATGTGTATTTGTATTTTATGCAACACTAGCTGTGAGGTCGCATATTGATTACCAAGGTTCTGTGACTAAGCCTCGAGTTGAACAGTTTTGGTAAATGGACTGGTTCTTATATAGCGCTTTTCTATCCTATCTGAGCACTCAAAGCACTTTATACAAGTAATTCATTCACCCAATCACACAAGCACTTTTTCTAAGCTGTTAGTGCCTATCTAATATTCATACACATTCACACTACGATGGATGCATTAGAGAGCAACATGGGGTTAGTAAGGATAATCGAACCACCAACCTTCCAATCAGTAGATGACCTGCTCTACCGCCTGAGCTACAGCCACCCCAGTTTTACCATAGCCACCTTGGTTTTTTAAAAGTATGCAGGATATGTGAAGAAATAGATTTGAAAAGCAGAGAGACAATAAACACTTATAGTCTAGAGATATGATAATGCTAATCATTGGACACGATAGTTTATGAACCGAATTCCTTATTGTATTCAGTATTGGTGAAAAGTAGCAACTGGCAAATGGACTGGTACTTGCATAGCACTACTGAGTACTCAAAGCACTTTGTACAACATGTCTCATTCAACATTCATACAAGCACTTTTTTCTGTCTAAGTGCTTTCTATCTAACATTCATACTCTGGTGGATGCATCAAATAGCAGCTTTGGGATTAGCAGCTTCCCCAAGGATATCTGGCATGCAAACTATCATAGTCAGGGATCAAACCACAAAGCGTTTGATTAGTAAATGACCCATTCTACCTTCTAAGTTACAGAGAATACAAAATGAAGAATGAAGGAGCTAACTTTGTAGACTTCCAGTTGTGAAAAATAAAATTCACCATTGAAAGAAAACTGATTTGGGGATTTATTGAAAGAAACTTTGCAAGGGGATCAGTACAGGACAAACAGTCTTCACACCAGCATTGATACAGAAAAATCTTTGTCTATTTCGGCTGTAGAGTTTTCTCCTCAAAGGAGTACTAGGAGCACTCGGGTAGTCATCTTTTTCTTTTTTATGGTCATTTTGTTTCAGTAAAAAGAAACTTCAGCAGTGGCACCATTCCTGGAACCCCTGGTCTGAATGGGGAGGATGGAGTGGAGCAGACGGCTATTAAAGTTTCTCTCAAATGCCCCATCACATTCAAACGAATCCAGCTGCCAGCCAGAGGCCATGACTGCAGGCACATACAGGTAAGGTCATGTGTGCACTTATTACTTACACCTCCAGATAAATTCGGTGGAGTTCTTTCAACGTGGAAATCTTTGATCTTTTTTGTATAGTGTTTCGATCTGGAGTCCTATTTGCAGCTAAACTGTGAAAGAGGGACCTGGCGATGCCCTGTTTGCAAGTAAGTGCATTAACAATGACTTGTTGCCCTTTTTTCATAATCAGTAATCAGCATAAAGTTTTCACCAGCTGTTTGCTCCTCTTGTTCACAGTAAAACAGCTTTGCTAGAAGGACTGGAGGTTGACCAATATATGCTTGGGATTCTTGTCTATATCCAAAAGTAAGTGTTGTTACTGTAAATAGTTACTTAACCAGTGGTATTTCCATACCACTGGGTCATGATACTCACCCCCCAAGCAGTCATGGCAGATGCTTGCTACTCCCCCAGCCTGGTTCTGCCAGAGCTTTCTTCCTGTTAAAAGGGAGTTTTTCCTTCCCACTGTCACCAAGTGCTTGCTCCAAGGTGGTAGTTTGATTGTTGGTGCTTTCTCTTTATGTCTCTACAGTCTTTACAATATAAAGTACCTGAGACGACTACCGTTGATATATACAAGTAAAATGACATTGAATTTAATTGATATACGCACTTCTGTACTGCTGTCATTTTTAACAAAAAACAAAGTAATTCTTTATTTGCCATAATCCTGAAAAATGATAAACTGCTATCTAAAGAGCTTGCCAATTTTCAGTTCACTACATTTTTGTGGTTAAAAAGAACAAGGTTCACAATAATGCTATATACACACACACACACACACACACAACAAAAATGTTGAGTCACCTTTTATTTCTTTATATTTTGCTTCCAATTATTCTTTTAAAATCTTTTAAAGTTTTGCTTTTTCACATACTTTTTGCCCAGTCTTTACTTGACCATTTTCAGAGGACTATTTTTTGTTCGGTGAACAACTTAGCTCTGACCTTTTGAATCATTCAAGTGTAAAAAAGGCACCCAACTCATGAAATGAACTAGTCTTGTCGCTACACATAACAGAAAACTTAAGCCAAGAACCAGTTTTAAATAGTATTTTTAGGTACTTTAATAGCAGACCATTGCAAACACACTTAATTAGTTCACATTTTAGTTGAATTTATGAGAAATGACAAAGATAACATAGTTTGAAAGACATAAAATAGTTTTTTTTTCACCAACAATAGGATTCCAAAAGCGCTATTAGCAGAAATAGCTATTATTGGCATTTCTTAACATGCTGTGTGGTGTGTCCTTAAAAAACATGAGGAAACAGAACAAGTGGAGGACAACAAGTGATGGATCTAAACAGGAGCATTAGTTTCCATTCATCACTCCAGTGTTGTTAATTGGGAATCATCAGATGGTTTGGGTTCTCTCTTTAATATTGGAAGCTCATCATAGTATAAAATGCCTTAAAATGACTGTTGCTGGGAACTGGTGCTATATAAGTAAAACTGCATTTAATGAATTATGGACACATGATATTAGAAATGGACAGAATTTGATAAAAGCTCCACATTTTATTTATTTTTGTTATTTAATGTCCTCAATTTTCATGTCTCACCCTTCCCTCCCTTCCTCAGTTCAGACTATGAGGAGATCACTATTGACCCAGTATGTGGTTGGAGGCCGGTGCCTGTTAAACCTGACCTTCACATAAAAGAGGAGCCTGATGGACCAGTCCTCAAACGCTGTCGCACAGTCAGTCCAAGTCACATGGTCTTACCAAATGTGATGGAAATGATTGCTGCTCTGGGCCCAGCATCATCCCCCTACCAAAGTCTGAATGCAGGAGGCAGGAACACCCCAGAGTACAGTCGGCCAGGTATGAAAGAGGACTTTTTTTTGTTGTTGTTATAATTTGAAGAGAGGCGGTTATAATTAACATACATAAAATATAATGAGATTTTTTTGTTACAGTTTAAGTCTGATTCCATTTTATTCACATTCCCTAACCCACCTAACCTCCAAGATCAAAATGTAAAAAATAATTACGGAATACTTCTTGGAGAAGTAATCCGTAATTAGTATCTAATTACGATTTTCAAGTAGCTTGACCAACACTGGTTGCCAGTATTTCCACTGCTGCACAGCAAACAGCAACTGTTGTTAAGAGCAAACTTTATTTTCGAAATTATAAACAGATACATTTTAAAACAACACTTAAGTTGCTGCCATGGTGTAACTCTGTTTAATGCAATAACCTCCATTAAAGTGACCAGTCACTTTAGGACCCCTCTTCCTTTGGGCTCCGCATCCAGACAGTGAAAAGTCTGATTTGAGCGAGCAGCTTTTAGCGCAAAAGCTACTCACAAGAGTGTGAAGCTGCACCCATACACACAAAGCAGACTCACGTGTGCAAAGGCTTCTTTGTGAGTGTAGCTGCTAAGTTCTATTCACACAGGATGTTGAATTTGCACACAAGGAATTTAATTGCGCGAGTGGCAATGAATACCTGCACCATGAAATGAAATTACCTTCTCAGATTACTAGGAGGCTGAGTAGCACTGGCGGCTGCCTGCATGTTTGATTTTAGTGTCACGGTTTCCTCATTAGATTTGTGTTATGCTTTTTTACATTTTTCCAGCCTTAATAATTGGCTCGTTTTCTGCCTACCTATGATATAGCATTCTTGGTCCTCACTCATTAGTCTGTATCATTTACAAATTGTGACAGTTATCTATTATCACGATACCAAGGAGGAAAGATATCAGCCAGCAATGATTTTAAGGTAGCAATTGTTGCTATCTGTCTGTCCGTCCGTCCGTCTGTCTCTCTCTCTCTTTCTTTCTCAGAAGGGTTAAAAGGCCTTTTCCAGACAATTTGAAGCTTTTCCCCAGTAGAAAACAGACAGTTTGCCATCTTTCCAGGAGTGATCGTTCCAACAAATTTCCCCCAAAAAGCCAAGGTCATACAATGCTCAGAGAAATGGCACCATGCCCAAGAGCTACATCTGAGATACTACAGAGCAGAGTTAGCATGTTAACGTTTATGACAATCAGATTAGAAAAACACTGCACAAGTACAGAAAGCCTCATCTCACTAAAAAGAGCATGGCAACACTACTTCACTTTCCAAATTTGCATTTGAACAAACCATGAGACTTCTGGAACAATGTCCTGTGGACAACAAGACCAAAGTTGAGACCTTAAAAAAACTGTGCATAAAGACATGCCCACAAACTTCAATTAACCGATGCAACACTGTTAGAAAGTGTGGATTGATCCCTGGATACTCCCACCTACATGTCAACCTATACTTGAATAAGATACTGAACCCATGTTGCCCAGATACATGTTTAAAAAAGTGCTTTGAGTGCTCAGTACAAAAGCCCTACATACTGTACATACCATGACTGTAACTGTATTAAAAATAAAAATTATAAAATGATAAATAACAATAACTAATATGCTCCCTCAATCAAATAAGGTCTGTTTAGTACTCTGTTAAGTCAAATGAGTTAAGGTAGCAGCTTATGTGTCTTCATTTATTTTTACTGATGTAAAAACACAAAATTACTTGATGTGAAACACTTTCCCAAATTCACTTTACCACACCGGTCCATTATCATACCAGTAATCCATACCCTGTGGTTTAAGGGATTATTATAGGGATTACACCGCTAAAGAGCTGTATACCAAAAAAGCTGTCTTAAATAGCCATTTCATGTCAAGATTTTTTTTTGGTTGAGATTTTAAATAGGTCTTAAGAAAAACGTAATTTTGATTTATAAAATGGTTTAAGAGCCCTGATCTGATGTGGAACCACTGATTCTAATCAGATGGATTTAAAAGCCTGACAAATGTATTGCTGGATCTACTTTTTTCGGTGCAACTTTCTTTGACAGCTTTTTTTTTTCTTTAATTGATACCATTTTAAAGAGGACTGTTTGCTTGGTCAGAAATGCCCAGAAAATGAAGTTTCCATGGTTTCCATGCTATCCCCACTTGTAACTCATGATATATATTGTGCATCATTGCAGAAACTATAGACAAGCATAGAAGATAGATGTGAGGTGACCTAAGTAATATTACAAGCACTGCAATAAAGATATGCTCTTTGACTCTTCAGCAGGAAGTTTTCTCTCTCCACTGTTGCCTTGAGTACTATTATGCAACAGGGAAAAAAAGTATCTACTGGCCCATTTTTATTTGCTCAATGGAAATAATGTTTGCTATTATTTTTGTTGTAGGGAATCAGGGATTCTCCAACCAGCCAGGATTTACAGATTTCCCCAACACTCCTGGGACCCCAATACTAGGAGAGTATGCACCTTCTGGACCACCACCTCCACTCCCTTATCAGTCTGAGCAGGTTGGATATCTTTAATACCCAATTAATATATATGTAAATAAACGGGCAGGAAAAAAGAGGGACCTTATGGCCACAGCAATGAGAATTAGGGTCAGTTTCCTCAGGTATTTTCCTTTGATGCTAAGTAGACTTCAGCGATAAACAAGAATAAATGCACCACAGTCAAAGGCTTCTTATATACTGTACTGTTGTTTATGTAACCCTAATTGATGCAGTCCATTACTTGAAGAAGCACACATAGTAGTTTATCTTAGGGCTATCTACTAGAAGCTACTGGAAGTCTGACTTCTTGTTTCAAATTATTTTGTCTGTTATGTTTTCTCAACTGAAAACCTCTATCTCAGAGATTCCTGCTCTTAAATCCAAACTTTTTAAAAAACATTTAAATCTTCAACGTAATGTTAAGTCTTATGTGTGATTTGGCGCATCTCAAATAAATAAATAAATGAATAATCCAAAAAGTAGCTATATTAATGCTGAAACAAGGTTAAAATATTCCCTCCAAACAAAACGTATAAATTCTAAATGTGCAAATCAGTCCGTGCATGATTACATTGCTCTGCCTGTTAAAAAGTCACTTGCACAAATCTATCGCCTGTCGTCATTTACTGGATTGACGATTGGAAAAATTTTACGTCGCCCAACCTTAATGTCCATGGGGGAGAGCTTTATCAACAGGAAAAGCTATATAAGATATAAAAATACAGTTAAAAGTCCAAGCTTGATACCCTCCTTTAGATTTTCTAAAGCTGTTCAGTGGGGGAGATTTGAGTCTTTGTCAGGCCAGTTCTGACCCTGGGCCTTATGTTTGACGCTTCTGATTTAGATTATGAACGGAGTAAACGGCTAACCTAACCAATGAGTGCTGTAATTGGATGTTACTGAGTGGATATTGTGCACTGTTTTTTCTCACCCACACCGTTTGGCAGTGACCCCACTTCTCCAAAAGTTGATTCTGTTCATCTGGACGTAGCGTTTTGTGGGAGAAACGTTTCATCACACATCCAAGTGACTTCTTCAGTCTCAGCTGACTGCAGGTTTCCCCAATCTTATAAACGGTACATTTGCATAATGACTGAAACCAGCCAACTGAAGGAACAATGGGCTGGGAGGTCAGTTCCTTTATCATAATTATGCAAATTCTCATGACCATTTATCAACAACCACTGATCAATGGCCACGAGTACCATTCACAGAGAGTCGGGGAATGGCTGCAATCACAGCATTGTAAAATGGCGAAAGATGTACCCTTAGGCCCCATCCTCAATTCAGAGATGGTCTTGTTTTGCAAAGGGCAGCCCATCAGAAATAATGTGGGCTTATGTGGGAGCATGGCCTTAATGGGCTAAAATGGCTTTTTTTCACATAGAGGATGAACTGAGGTCTGCACCAAGCCCCAATATAAGATAGATGAGGATTATTATTAACTGTTAAGTAAGCAGAACTGTTATGGTAAATTTAAGTATATAAAGTCTTTTATGGTCTCTTAGAGCTCCTGGGTAACACACTGTTCTCTCACTGCCTCATTAAAAGTGAGAAAAAAAAGAGTGTTTTGTAAAAGTTTAATGTTCTTTATTTTTGGAGAGCAGTTTTCTGATTTTAGACTTCAAAATAATGCACACCTTTCATGGTCATGAAAGTGCTTGGCAAAATAGACAAAATGTAAAGTTTCCCCCTAATATTTTAAAAGTTATCAATTAGCTTTAAGAGTGTTTGCCTTTTGATTGGTTAGTTATTTGTTTTGGTTTGAATCATTTGGCATCCAGCTTATAATCATGCTTCTCTGCGCTTGGCTGTCATCAACAACATGTTTGCTCACACTTACAGTCATCGGCCACTAAAACAAATCCTGTCACATGCAGCTGCTTCGTTATTGTATTATTTGTGGTGAATAATGTTGTCCATGTGATACTGTAAAATAAGCATTCCCTTCTTGTTTCCTTTTTTATTTTATTTTTCCTGTCAGACGGCTCATTCTGGACAAATTGACCACTCTCATAACATCCTCCAGCAGCATGGCTCAGGTGTGCACAGTAACCTGAGTCTGTGTGACACTAGCAGCCCTCTGCCACAGCGGAGCACCAATACCCAGAATACCCTCGGACAGAGCGAAGGCACCTTTGGTCTGAGCGGCCCGGGACTGCCTGTAGGAGAGGGGACAGATCATACGCTAGATGTGAGTAGAGGCCTGTTGATGTCGTACTAAATTTTCAGTTTAAAAAAAAAAAAAAAAGAATAGTAAAGAAATCATAAAAACGTATAAACATAGTGTAGCAAAACATTTCCCATAAAGGAACAGAAATATGAACATGATCCACAGAAAGAGTGGGGTAAACAAGAAGTTTAGTTCTTGTTTGTGTATATAAAGATTTGAATACAGTTTTAATAAGATTGCTGTATCTCAAACTTTCAGTGTTTATTTAATTTTAAAAACATTTTAAGTGTCTATTTTTTTTCCTTAATTATCTGTCATCAAGCTTCTTCCTGAGCTGACCAACCCAGATGAGCTGCTGTCCTATCTGGGCCCTCCGGACCTTCCCAACAACAGCAGTGATGATCTGCTTTCTCTGTTCGAGAACAACTGAGTCAAACTTCCATTCCAACCTCTTTCTCTCTTTGCTGTAGCTCGGCTCAGTTTTCACCAACTTCTTTGTGTGTGTTATGTTGTTTTTTGTGTATCAGTTGCTCTGAAGTGTCCTGCTGCTGAAATTCTTTGAGTACAGTGTTAAGGTGTACGTAGGAACACTCTCGAAATGTGAACACTATTATGAGTTTGAAGAATGCAACAGTACACAGGCATTGACTCTACAGACCAGCATTTGAAACTATAGCACAAATCACTGGCTGGAGTATTTTGTATTTAATGATTAAATTGTTTTTTGTTTGGTTTTTTTTATTGGTGTACATTCATAAAGGAGTTCCCAAAATTTGACTGGGGATTTTCATACATTAACATACACTTCTGCACATCGTGAGTGCTGCAAATTGTCTGCAGATCGTTGTATTGTAACTTGTCCACATGTTAAGTATGATAATGGAAACAAAAAGTTTCATGCAAGAATATTTTTGTATTCTTGCCTTAAAATTAGGGTTTTCTGTAAGGTTATTATTGGCTTATTTTTAATGCCAACTCAGCTTAAAAAACATATATATTTATTTATATATACAATTAATTTGAATTTCCTTCCATTACATAGCACCTTTAGTTTAAAGCACCCCTATTATGCTTTTGGGATTTTTCTCATTCTGTAGCTTTCTTTGTGTGTGTTAAGTTTACACAGTTCTAAAAGTAAAGGTTCAAGCTAAACAGGGTCACTCCCCCATAGGATACACTGCTCCTAAATGGTATAATGATTATTTATAAACTTGTTTGGCTCTAGCCAATAATATCCCACTAATTACCAACAGACTCCAACATAAACTTCACGACTCAAATACTGATATGGCTTCAGATAGCATATTGCCAGTGACGAGAAATTTGTCTGCATCTGCATTGTCTGGTAATATTAGCCAAAAGAAAGACAATTTTATGCTACAGAATATGTGACCAACGGCCAGGGTTGTATCATGGCTGTGCAGGTTCATTGTTGCATTTAATTTTTGAGGGGAAAGTCAAATCCAACTATGAGCTCACTTTCTGAGTTGAAAAAGTTGAAAGCAATTGTTTTTCTAAGATTTTTGTTAGTAATACAATGGAAAGCAATAGAAAACATTTAGCACTGGTTATTTACATAAACACATTGCCCAAGAATGACCAGTTAAATCAAACTGGGGCTTGGGATAAGTGTGTTTTCGATAGACGGTATACAAGTTGGAGCCCCGTTTGAAGGTTTGAATTTACTGTTTTCAGCTTTTGGTTAACAAACATTTGAATGTGACAAGGAGGGGCGGGTCTGACTGCGAAACTAGTTGTGTATTGGCTAATGACATGTTGATCATAAGTCATATAAACTTTCATTTTGAAGCATAGTGTGAATAAGATTTACAAAACAGTATTTTGTAAACTAAACTCAGAAATAAGTTACTGAGGTCAAATCACATATAGGGTGTAAAGAGGTGCTGGAGCAGTTTCCCTTTTATTTGTATGAAAATATTACATGGGACCATCATTGAAAGAGCTGATATATATATATATATATATATATATATATATATATATATATATATATATATATATACACACACACACACACACACAAGAATAGCTCTGACATTCTCATATTATAAATCATAAATTTGTAAGTGATATCTGTTGGAAGTTGATGTTAATCCAAACAAGCATTGTGTGATCTATTTATAAGAACAGCCAGATCTTCTGAGATTATAATGGGGGAAGCCATGAGTGGTGTCAATGGTGAGGTGAGGTTGATCTAACCTTATAACGCTGTGGTCAATTTATGAGAAAATTCAAATTTACAAGATTGCAAAGGAATGTGGTATGATCCAAACCCAGTAAACTTGGGGTCATTTAAAAGTATTTATAGTTATTTTCAAGCAGCAGTGGTTTGATGAGTTTGAGCCAACCTTGGGAAACTGAAGATGATTACATTGGACATTTTTGGTAATTGATAATATTATTAATTAAATAACTAAATATTAATCTTACATAATTTAGTTTGTTTACATTTATTCAGGTAAAGATTGATGATTTTGTGCAATTTTATTTAAATTAAATACTATAAGTAACTATATTTATTCATACAAGTATTTCTTGCTTGAGACCCACTAATTGGTAGCATGATGCATTTCTTAGTTGTGGTCATCTTCTGGGAATTGATGATAATGCAAGATAAAGAAAACTGACAAACATTTTCTTAAATACACACATGATTACAATGTAAAATGAGAGTGGTTAAGGTGTAGAGCTAAAAGACACATGTCGTCATAGAGTAAATGAGAAAAAGCCCAAAGTATGAAGGCATTGCCAGTAGGCCTTTTCCACAACATAAAGCTGGGAGAGCACTGACATTCATTGTCTCTCTGACATCCTTCAGCACTGTGAAATGTACAAAGCCTCATTTTCCCTCTGTTGGTTTACCCTCTTTTGAGGGCTTTCAAAAATACTTTATATGAGCTGTGTGTCATGGCATTTTTCTGCCATTTGAAAGTTAGTATGTTTTTATATTGTTTTACATTTATAACCCATCATGGCACGGGTTTACGTATTGTATAATCAACTGTTTTCATTAGAGAACGTGTGTGTGTATCAGACAAATTGTTAAACATGATCATTTTAATGTTATTAGTTGGATAAAGGATCATTGTTGGCACTGTATACTGTATGTTTAAAAGTGTTAAACCAATTGTAAAAATCAAGGTCATACATAAAAGATGCATGTGTGACAAAAAAATGGACAGTCAGCAGTCATCAAGATAAAGTTGAAATTATTCTTAATGTGGTTTTTTTAAAGTTGACATTTTTTTGTATGAACTGTTTACTCGTTGTGGTCCAACATTGTGTTGACAAAGCAACAGAAATTCTTTTCCACGTTGAGCTACGCAAAATTATATTTGAAAAGTATGAACAAACAAATTTACTACAAAAAAACTAAACAAAAAACAAAAAAGATTTTTAAAAATGTTCTTCCTATTTTGTAACACATTGTAATTGCCATTATTTTCTATTTATTTTTTAATTATAATTATCATTGTATTCACAGTTGCTTTGTCCCCTTCCTGAAACTGAATCAGAATTAAACATTGCTATTTGACCAATGGCGTTTTTCTATTTAACTTTAACATTTATTTTAGTTTTAGCTTTTTGAATGTATTTATAGTATGTAAAGCTTTTTCCATCAGAATGCCAACTGCTGTTTGGGTTAGTCATCTTTATTAATTTTGTTTTCACTAATAGTTAACTATTAGTCTGCTTTTAGCTGGATATTTAAACTCTGTGTTATAAATGGATAAAACTAATAGCATAAATAATTTTTTGAAATAGTTTGTATGTTACAGCATTTTTGGGCTCAGAGCATAGCCTTTAGAATTAATCCTACTTCTATTAGCAGGCACATCATCAATAAACAGTAGTGGTCTGGTTCTACTGGCAACCATGCCTATGCCATAACATTGCCTCCACCATTTCTCTCTTTCTCCATACTTTCCCCTTACTAGCATGCTGTCCCAAGTTAATCTTTGATTTATCTGTTTTTTCAGTGTAATGATGGCCACCTTGACATTTCTGTGGACCTCATATTGAGAGTTCCATTGAGCAGCTACCAAATGGAAATCCAACATTTGGAATCAGCTTCAAATCTTTGATCTACTTAATTTGTCATAGACCTCTCCTGACCATGAAACTGCTTGTTAGTCAACTGTACAATTAATGCTGAACCTGAAAATGGGGGACTATGTATAAAAATTCCTAAATTTTCTGTTCAGACAGTTCATCGTGCCATCCACAAATGTTGGCTGAAGCATATGCAAAAAAGAAGCCATATGTTAAAATGATCCAGTAGTGTCACCATTGTATGTGCACCAAAGCTCATTCAAAAATGGACCAAGGCAAAGTGGAAAGCTGTTTTGGGCTCAGATGAATCATCATCTGACCCCAAATGTAACTGATGTAATGGTCTCGATGGACTTTGGTCTTGTCTTGGTCTCGCTTTCTCGGTGTTGCTGTCTCAGATCGACATAGTGGTCGGGGGAGATTTGGAGTCAACAGTATCCATGACACACAACGTAAGTTCTCTAAGAGCTTCACTTAATTTCCTTTCGCTGCTCAGCTCTCACAGAGTGGCTCAGCTATGCTTCAATCCCTCCATATTGTGGCCAATCACATGCGAGCATATAGGATAATATCATTATGTGAAAAACAGAGAGGGTGAGAGACGCGACAGTCAAGTGGAGCGTGCGTCTGTCCTCTCTGTAAGTGAGTGAGACAGTAGACAGCGGGGAAGAGGGCTGTGCGAGTGCATCGCAAAAACACATAAATTTGCCTGACACCCGTAAACGAAGCAGCATCTGGCTGCAGTTTAAAGACTTTTTTTGTCTCGGTCTTGTCTTGGTCTCGATACCCTCTGGTCTTGGTATTGTCTTGGTCTTGGTTTAGGTGGTCTTGACTACAAGTCTATCAAAAGGGAATAATTTAGGTCAGGCACCTAACTGTTTTGCTTCCTGCCCAGCCCTTGAGGGTTGCCGTGGAAATGTCACACGTAACCTCGATTATCTTAAATCCAATTGGTCAGCATTGGAGTCTTTGAAAGGGAACGGCTGTGATTGGCTGTAGGCCATTTACATCGCTGCCGCAAGACCCATCCAAAAATAGACCCGAGTGTCGCTGTCAGGTTCAGTACGTTATTCTCTATCACGAACGAATCGCGAGCACATTTGTGAACATGGGAAACCCCAGAGTTTTCTTTGACATAACAATTGATGGCGCTAACGCCGGCAGAATTGTAATGGAGGTAAGAGATTTCCTATTATCATTTATTTTGTCACTCTGCGTTCCAGAGCTACAGCCTTCGTCATCTTCTAAGGAGTAGTCTCAATTTCATTCCCAATAGTCTGATGAGATTTAAAACCTCGCTGCTTTATTTATTTATTTATTTATTTATTTTTTAACTTTAGCTAAATGTCAGTGTTATCGTCAGGTGACAATATAAACCGAGGGCAACCTAGTGCTACTGTGGTTAGCACTGTGGTTTCCAATCTAGCCTTTCTGTGTGCGGCCTATGGCTTCTTCCAGTGTCTCCGTGGGTTCTCTCCGGGTACTCCAGTGTTCCAGGTTAACGGTTTTTTTACATGAACTACTTATATTTGTATGTTCCAGATGTTGCATTCGCAGAATCGTCAATTCCTACGAGTAGTGCTTGGGGAAGGGTGGGGTTGCTGTCTCTAGTATAGGGTTGAGTGTCGATAAATATGCTGCTTAAAAATATATTAAAATTTAAGCAAATAAATAAAAGCAAGTATCCTTTAGCAGGTCTCAAACTTGCGTTTTTTTATGGTAAATGGCCTGTATTTATATAGCGCCTTACTAGTCCCTAAGGACCCCAAAGCGCTTTACATATCCAGTCATCCACCCATTCACACACACATTCACACACTGGTGATGGCAAGCTACATCAATCAATCAATCAATAATCAATCATCAATTTATGACATCAATAAATTCTCAACCTTAAAACAGAATCCCCTGTTTCCTTTCCACTAATTGAAATCTCTGTGTTCTGTAGCTCCGGGCTGATGTGGTCCCAAAGACTGCAGGTAGGTGAGGTAGAAAAACATTTTCCGTGTCACTGTGCGTCCTCAGCTTCCTCACACCCAACAATCAATTTATGTTTCACTGCTGAAAAGTTTTCGTTCCCATTCAACCACAGCGGGATTTATTCTAAATATCTGTCAGGGCTATGGGTGATAGAGATTGTGAAAATAATACATGAATCAACTGACACGTGGAGATACTAACACCTATAGCTTAATACTAGAAAGAGAAGGATCTGTGTAATGCTTTACAAATTTACTAGATCACCAGCCACTAAGGTTTATGCCACAGCTGCCTAAAAGTTATATTATTATGACATTATTTATTATGTTTCTGAGATTAATAATTCACCATAACTTACTTAATCAAAATGGTATTTCTAAAAATTTTAAAATATAATTATCATTGTTATCCATGAAGTTTCAAATTTACTGTAAAGATGATAGAACTTTATTAATCCCTCAGGTAGGTTCCTCCAGGAAATTGAGTATTCAGGGTTTGTTTGTTTGTTTGTTGTTGTTGTTGTTTGTTTGTTTTTTTACCAAAAGCAGAAAAATAGTTTGCTTATTATTTTTATTGACTTTAGTTGCTGTATATATTTTTAAGTAAGCAACAATATGCTAATTTTACAGAAAACTTCCGTGCTTTGTGCACTGGAGAGAGAGGTTTTGGCTACAAAGGCTCCACATTTCACCGTGTGATCCCTAAATTCATGTGCCAGGTACAGTCGAGGCTTGGAATATGTAGTGTCCTCACTTTCACCTGTATGTATTTATGTATGTTTACCACATGTGCTTCATTTTTTCTCTTCAGGGTGGAGACTTTACCAACCACAATGGAACAGGGGGCAAGTCCATCTATGGAGAGAAATTTCCTGATGAGAACTTTCAGTTGAAGCACACAGGCATGGGGACACTGTCCATGGCCAATGCAGGGCCCAACACAAATGGTTCCCAGTTCTTCATCTGCACAGCCTCAACTGACTGGTAAACTCTACTTAGTAATGCTGCTGCATTCAGGTTCTATTCAGCTTATTTCAGGTGTCTTTCTCGCATACTAATACTTTCCTCTGCTCTCCAGGCTGAATGGGAAGCATGTGGTGTTTGGCAACATTGTGGAGGGTATCGATGTTGTCAAGGCAATGGAGAAGCAAGGCACAAAGAGTGGCACAACTAAAGCCAAGATTGTCATTGCTGACTGTGGCGAACTAAAATAGTGTAACTCATTCCCTTATCAGATATAGCCTTTATTATCCACGCCAGTCAGTTTTTATGGTTCAGCATATCAACAGTCAGAATGGGGGAAAAACACCAAGTTGACCAACTTTCTCCTTCTAAAATGTTTCTCTGCTGTGTTGTCATTTGTCGTGTTACTTTTTGTTTGTTTGTTTAAATAATTTATTTTGTTTTATTTCTTTTTACCTATAACATTATCCTTTTCATGATCACATTTGTTAACAAAATCTAGATAAAATGGTGGTGGTGTTATAAATAAACTAATTGAAAGCATGTTTTTTGTGTATGCCCTCTTTTATTTATACATAATCAGAATCGTGTTTATGTGCCAAGTATATGTGCAGACACATACAAGGAATTTGGTTCCGGTAGATGGTGGCTCTCAAGCACAGCAATGTAAATCTCACACACACACACACACACACACACACGTGTCTATATATACATTACATATGCATACGCATACATACACAAAGCTGTGTAAACCAACTATAAATAACTAATCTAAACTTATATACATAAAATACAGAAATGAAATGAGGTGGAATGAATACTACAGAATGTACATAAGGTGCAGTTGCAGTCTGGCAGTGGGAGCAGTGTGACAGGTCAACTGTTTAGAAGGGAGATGGCGAGGGGAAAGAAACTGTTCCTGTGTCGGGTGGTCCTGGTCTGCAGGCTTCTGTGCCGTCTGCCAGAGGACAGCAGATCAAAAAGTCTGTGTCCAGGGTGTGAGGGGTCTGTGATGATTTTCCCTGCCTGTTTCCTGGTTCTTGGCGGGTACAGATCCTGGATGGAGGGCAGGGGGGTGCCGATGATCCTTTCTCCTGCCCACAAACAGGACCCTGGCATAAGTTCCCGGGCGGTCGAGGTGTTGCAGGATGTAATGCAGCCCCATGTTCACTGCATCATCCACCGACCTGTTTGCCCGGTAGGCAAACTGCAGAGGGTCCAGCTGGTGGCCTGTAATGTCTTTCAGATGGGCTAGCACCAGTCGTTCGAAGGATTTCATGACCACAGACGTCAAGGCGACAGGTCTGTAGTCATTCAGTCCTGTGATGGTGGGTTTCTTGGGAACAGGGATGATGGTGGAGCGTTTGAAGCAGGAGGGAATTTCACACAGCTCCAGGGATCTGTTGAAGATGCGAGTAAAGATGGGAGCCAGCTGTTCAGCACAGGTTTTGAGGCAGGAGGGTGAGACGCCGTCTGGTCCGGGGGCTGTCCTGGGCTTCTGTTTCTGGAATAGTCGGCTCACATCCTCAGTGTGTATTCTGAGTTTCAGGGAGGAGGAAAGGGGGGTGAGAGGTGTGGTGGAGGTCGTTGAGTCTGGATTGGGGAGGGTGGGGGTGGTCGTTGAGTCTTGATTGGGGAGGGTGGTGGTGGTCGTTGACTGGATTGGGGAGGGGGAGGATGAAGGGGGGAGAGGTGGAAGGTGTGTTGGGGGGTCAATGTCTGAAGCAATGTCTCTGGGGAGGGGAGGGTGAGGTGTGGAAGTCTGTCCGTCTCAAACCTGCAGTAGAATGTGTTTAACTCCTTGGCCAGGTCTTTGTTTGCTTCAACAGTGGGTGGGGGGCGTCTGTAGCTGGTGATTTCCTGCAGGCCCTTCCACACTGACGCTGGGTTGTTGGCTGAGAGCCGTTCTTCCAGCTTCTGGGAGTAGATCCTTTTAGCTGCTTTCATCTCCTTGGTCAGTGTGTTCCTAGCTTGCTTGTACAGGGCCCTGTCACCACTTCTGTAGGCATCCTCCTTGGCCTTACGAAGATGTTGGAGTTTAGGAGTGAACCATGGGTTATTGTTGTTGTATGTGCAAAAGGTCTTTGTTGGCACACACACGTCTTCACAAAAACTGATGTATGATGTCACAGTGTCCATGAGCTCATCTAGGTTCTCAGATGCAGCTTCAAAAACAGTCCAATCAGTGGAGTCAAAACAGTCCTGCAGTTCCTGCTTTGCTGCGTTAGTCCACTTCTTCACAGTTTTGACTACAGGCTTGGCACGTTTGAGTTTTTACCTATAAACTGGAATAAGATGGACCACGCAGTGATCAGAATGTCCCAAAGCTGCCCGGGGCACAGAGGCATCTTTTAGAGTGGTGTAACATACACACATGCACTAGGGAGCATGCAAACCCTTGAGATTAACTTAAATTCTAAAGTCATCTAGCCAGCTCTGCCACTTTTGCTGAAATCACATAATACTTTGGTTTCAGAATTCTGTTTCCAGTGGTTTGGATTATCTTGTTGCTTGAAATTTCCACAGCAACGTGAAGAAGCCTGCTTGTTTGCAAGTCATTGTCCTTCAGGTGTATTTACAGCATGTGTTCTTTGTTGCATATACTCACTGGGATTGATAAGAACACAGAGCAGACAAGCGGGGCACATTTCTTGGAGCATTACATCCCATCTGTTAAAACAAGAGATTGCCAAAAGAAATAAATGTAAACTTTACTGATCAGTATGTGAAATTACTATCCAAGCCCCCTAATTCTGAAGCTAAACCTTCCCTCTATCCACTTTCACTTCCATTTTTTTTATGGCTCCAAATCACACTTATATTGTATTATACTTTATATTGTAAGGTAAAGGTGCTACAATAATAGGAAACCCCAAAAATCAGATGACCACCTATGAGCAAGTACTTGACAAACAGTGGAAAGGAAAAAAAACTCTTTTAACAGGTCATAGCGCAGGGGTGGGCTACTCCAGGCCTCGAGGGCTGGTGTCTTGCAGGTTTTAGATATCACCCTGGGTCAACACACCTGAATCACATGATTAGTTCGTTACCAAGCCTCTGGAGTTCTCCAGAGGCTTGTTGAGGAGGTAATTTAGCCATTTGAGTCAGCTGTGTTGGCTCAAGGACACATCTAAAACCTGCAGGACACTGGCCCTCAAGGCCTGGAGTTGCCCACTCCTGTCATAACAGAACCAGGTACAGGAAGGGGCCTCCATCTGTCGTGATTGGGGGTGATGGTTGACATCCATCCATTTTGTTTTGCTTATCCAATTGATGGTCATAGCAGAGATGGAGCTTGTCAGTCAGTTGCAGGGATAATGCATAGTGACAGACAACAGTGCAAACTCATATTCACACCTACAACCAATTTCGAATACCAATTAACCAAAACAATAACAACTCCAATATGGTAGAACCCAACTGAGTTATCGATGGGCTGATATATCCGCCGATATATCTGCAATCTTCTGCCCTGAGCCGCTGTTTCTGTGCTGCCCAGCTGTGGTGACAGTGGCACAACATGTCGCCCACTGATTTTTACCATCTCTGCAGAAACTCTGACATTGGCAAATTATGTATTCGGAGCAGGCGGTGGTGTGTCAACAACAGGTGGACACACTGCAAGACCAGGCAGTGCTGAGCCATTACAGGGGGGGCACGTGATGAAAAGGTTTAGAGACAGAGAGAGCATGTTCTAGGTTCCTTTTTTTAAAAAGGGATTTTCAGAACTGTTGATATATGAAGCAATCCTCATTTAAACATGGGTCAACCCTGTTTTTGGCAATTATGACAGTTTTAATAAAACCTGCAAGTTCCTGCATTTATGCTGAAAAGCAAGGAAAAGTTAAATGATGCTTGTACTCAGTGTTCGGGAGTAACGGAATACATGTACCAGCGTTACGTATTTAAAATACAAAATATGAGTAACTGTATTCTGTTACAGTTACTGTTTAAAAAGATGGTATTCAGAATACAGTTACTTTGTTGAAATAAAGGGATTACACGGCGGTCTTTTCCTGTTTCATATGTTAAGCTGTCCCCTCTCTATTTTTGGTAACTGCATGCTGGTGGAAAACCCAAACAAAACACGCATTAAGAGGCTCTAATGCCTTGGTCTCAATCTCACGGCCCATGTCACCTCTACTTGCGGCCCGCATGAGTCATTTTACCCACACTGGCTTTTCTCTGGGATCTTTGCTCCAGTACGACAGTCTCACGTTTCTGTGGAGAGTAAGTCTGACTTTGATTCTGATTTTCAGGGGGATATGGGGATCATAAATCACAGGTTTGACACAAGATGTATATTATCACCTTATGGTATTATCATCAGCTGTTTTTATGTCTCTGAAGCGAGTCTGTGTGTTCTTCAAGTTGAATGTCCTCTTTCCTTGCATGAACATTAAAATTAAAAATATAAAATATTTGATCTGACACAACACAGTTCGTAAAAAATGAAAACAGTAAAATATCTCAGTTAGAATATTTTTATTACATTTAGTAGAGAATTTATCAAAACAAAATTAGCAATGTTCAGTGTTATTTACAATAAAAACAGACACACAAGATTAAAAACCAACTTGAAGTACACAGATTAAGGCATTAACATCTCATTTGCTAGTGTCTCCTTTAATGAACCGCACAGAAAGTGATACAAAAATAAATTTAAAACAATTCAAGTTTTTCTATAGAAAGGGCTCTATAACAAAACAATAGAGATAGAAACAGGAATTGAGAACAACATCAATCACAGCACAAAAAATTCACGGATACAAAACATGCAAATGCAATACAGCATAGGTAATACAATGGTAATACAGGTCCCATCTAGAAATTATCATATATATATCTATATATATCTATATATATCTATATATCTATAAATATCTATATATATATATCTATATATATATATGCCTCTCCTGTGCTTTAACTCAGTAAAACTAAGGATGCTTTGCCAAATTTTGCAAACCATGCTCCTTTTTTTCCAAATACTAATTGACGCATTAAAGCAACATCATCATATCAATCATATCAATCAGAATCCCATATTCTTACAATAATGTTCATACAGTATATTCAGGGTAATAATGATCTGATCCTCTGTTGAATTTGGTTTGCTCACTTACAAAGAAATGAACAGTCTCTAATTTTTATTGTAGTTGCATTTTAATGGAGAAACAGAATATCAATCAAAAATCCAGACAACTCCATTACTTAAAAGTTATAAATTGAATAGCATATCATTTAGTGGAATAGGTAAATGATCCCCTATAACCTACAGCCAGAATTCTGGCCTCCACAGATTGGTTATGTGCCCATGTAGCACAAAGACTATATTCAGTCTATCAAACATTACAATTTCTGATCTCAAAGCCTTCAGGAAAAGCTTTGTGAGAAAGCTGCTGGTGTGATGGAATAAAAATATAAAACGACTATCAGTCATTCTCGGTCTCCATGTAAGATCTTGCCTTAATAGGTAAGGATGATCATGACCCAAGACTACGATCTGAAGGCAGTTGGGACCACAGTCGCCAAGAACACCATTGATAACACTCTAAACTGTAATGGATTAAAATATTGCTGAGCCCACACGACCCCCCTGGTCAAGAAAGCACATGTGCAGTTTGCACACTTCTAAATGATTCTGGGAACAGTCAGGTGAAAGTGGGGTGGCTGTAGCTCAGGAGGTAGAGCAGGTCAGCTACTAATTGGAAGGCTGGTGGTTTCATCCCTTGCTGCCCCAGTCTGCATGCTAAGTATCCTAACCCTAACCCCAAGCTCATATTAATGTGTGTGAATGCTTAGATAGAAAGCACTTAAAGCATAGAAGACAGTGCTTGTGTGAATGTGGCTTGTTGTATTATGCACTTTGAGTGCTCTAGGAAAGTAGAAAAGTGCTATATAAGAATCAGTCCAAGTCCAGTGGTCATATAGAACTAAAATTGAGCGTTTCAGGGAAGAAAGATGTTGACCCAAAGAATACCATCCCCACAGTCAAGCACGCAGCTGGAAACATTATGCTTTAAGGCTGTTTTTTTTTTGCTAAGGTTACAGCATGACTTCACTGCATTAAGGAACCAATTGGCAGGCCATGTACTGTAAAATGTTGAACAAGAACATCCTTTCCCAAGCCAGAACACTGAAGGATCGTGGATGGGTCTTCCAGCATGACAAATACCCCAAACATATAGCCAAGACAACAAAGAAGTGGCTAAAAAAAGAAGCATATTAAGGTCAGGAAGTGGCCTAGCCAGTTTTCAGATGTCAGTCCTATAGAAAATCAGTGAAGGCAGCTAAAGCTTCAAGTTTCCAAAAACTTAAAGGATTTAGAAAATTTCTGGGCCATAATCACTCCTGAGATGTTTGTGTGGCGGGGTGTTGTCTTTGGCTCTGCCGTAGAGGAGGGATGGTGCAGCGGGGTAAGGGTGTAGAGTCAGGGGAGGCTGGCAGACACAGCAAGGACCTATCATCATAATCATGCATCCACTTTTTCTGCAGTAGCTGAGGAGAGCAGTAGCAAGAAGAGCGAGGGCAAGAAGCACTGCCAAGTGACCAGAAGCTGGAAAGCTGCTCACGCAAGCACAAGATTACAATGCACATTGTAAATGAAGACTCTGTAATTACACTGCCAAGCGTGGGTCACACTTGCTACAATGCACAAACCTGGTGACAACTACAAAAAACATCTCACAACTACATCTACCAATAAGGGCTTCTTTACCAAGTACTAAGTCATGTTTTGCCTGAGGATCAAATACTTATTTCACTCAAACCATAATTTTCATGTTTTTTGGATTTTGGTTGATATTTTTCTCTGTCCATTAAAATGAAATTACTACTACTACAGTTCATTTGTTTTTTAAGTTAGTAAACTTACACATTTAGCAGGGGCTCAAACAATGACTTCCTCCACTATATGTATGTATATATGCACCCTATCTCCTCCTTAAAGGATGGGCCAATCTGAATGAAAAATGTCACAAAGAGCAATTATTTTAGCATTTATTTATTCTAAATGTAAATTATTTTGATATTTCTAAACAGGACGTTCATTTCATTATCCCCCTTCGAATGCAATGTTACATCTTCCGTTTGCATTTCTTTCACTTATCACTTTTTATGTATATTGCCCTTAAGTTAATGGTCACTAAAAATTGTATCTGCGATGGAATTGGAATGACGGAACTGAAAAAGCACCACAGTCCTTGCAAAAAACACACATAAAGTGGGTTTTTGCCAGTAGAAGTAATTTTTAATACTGCAAGGCATAGACATTAAGATGGACAACATCACAGCTCCCTATTCTTGTTAGCATAGAGGATATGAGCCTGACTAAAACATATTTTATCAATTGTAGCAAATATGTAGTCAAATTGACTTTTACGCATCACTGTGATATTTTGTCACTGTTTAGTTGCTTGATTCTAAAAAAAGGTATCTGATGACTGAAAGTGACAGGTAGCTCCTTTGAACAAATAAGTAATGTAGACATGTTTTAGCATCTGTTTAGATATTGTACATAAAAACATTGGAGGACTTTTTAACATTTTTTAATAGTTTCTCTTATGGCTGACACAGCATTTTAGATATACAACAATAAACTACTGTTATCAAGTGAGCTACCATTTGGGTCAGGCACAAGTTGTGGCTACAATACTATGGTAATGTCATGCTAGTTACACTCAAAGACATGGGCTAAAAAGGCAGGAAGTGATAATGGGTATTCCATCCATCTTTATATGCTTTCTATAACAGAAAGTTATAGTCTGATGTGGCCATTTGATTATCTATTGAGCCCTAAGCACCCAGTTAAGATGCAATTAATTCCCTATAAAATGCACACAAATTGTCACTGAAAAGTCATGACAGTTGAGTTCAGATTGCTTGTTGTTCTTTTTTGCGTTCCAATACTATGGTTCAAAATACAGGTATGTATTTTGTGAAATACACCCTTTCTTGCCAAGAGCAGTGTTGCAGAGTAATGGAATACATGTACCGGCGTTATGTATTTAAAATACAAAATATGAGTAACTGTATTCCATTACAGTTACTGTTTAAAAAAGTGATAATAAGAATACAGTTACTGTGTTGAAATAAATGGATTACACTGCAGTCATTTCCTGTTTCACAGGCTGTCCCGTCTCTAATTTTGGCAATTCCCCGCAAACCCAAACCTGGAAACCCAAACAAAACGCAAAATACAAGTCTCTAATGTAAGCGTCCTGTTAATGTTGGTGGCGTCAGTTACACAATGGACCTGGAACAAGCACAACAGAGTCAGCAGTGCGTGGGAAGGAATGTATTTCTTACTTGGAGATTCTGACAACACTTCATATTTGCCAGCAACCAAGCTGCTGAGAGCAATAGTAATAGCACAGTCTGCTCATTTCCAGATTCTCATTTTTATTCTTCAATCATAATAGATTATACTATTTCTTTTATGCTGGGTGTAGGTGCAGGCACTAAGTTTATCCTCTGTCTGAAGAACAGCCAACTTTCTTTAGATTTGCTGCTCCTTGCAAACAGGTTTGAACACCATATGGGTTGGGAGACTAGAGCTGTGTGCCTGAGATGACCTTATTGGAGATATCTGTACTCACTGAGATAATAAAGAGCTAAGAGTAGAAAAAAGCTGTGTGAAACTGTACAATGTGAAGCCAGAGGTTTTACTTGTAAATAAAAATTACTTGTAAATACACTGGCATCAGTGTATTTACTTTAAACACTTTAAACATGTTTAATATGAAAATCCAATATTTTAACACTAATGCATCTACATATGCATATATATATAATGAGCATAGTACACCCTCTTTAATATCCACAGACTGTACAGATCCTCATTTTGGGGGGTTATTTTTATCTCCATTTGCTGAGAGTAACAATGCTCAATTCATTCCCCCTTGTACCTCAACATGGTGATGTTACACAGCACAAATTCTACAAGCCACAAAATATGTGTTTCAAACATCATTCTTGAGGTAATCATTAGTAACACACTGGAAAGTATTTGAAATGCTGGTTAAAAGCACAGAATTGGCTCTTCTAAAGGTTTTTTTTTACAAGCCTCACTTTTAACATCAAGACAAAACAGCAGACTTTACCCGACTTGTGCACGCAGCATGATTACTGTGTATGTTATCCAGGCAGTTGGTAGCTTTTGCAACGGCACATCTGTGGTATTGTCTCTCACTGCATGTCTACTCAAAATGCTTCTTGAGCTAGCATACTACATCTTCACTTCGAGTAGTACTCTGGACAGCTAACAGTCACTGTAAAGTTAAGGTGATACACTGGACTGGGAGATACTTAGAGAGCACGAATTTATTTTGATAAATTACCCCATAAAAAGGTTTACTTACACAACACCAAATTGTAAGCAACTAATTAATTAAAGATGCAACAATGGCTTGGCCAGGGACCATCTACTTGGAACAGCCTTACGCTATTCAGAGCTCAGAGCCAACCAGAAGCTGCTCTGAAAAAAAAAAAACAGTTACAAGAAAAATTATGAAAATTAAAAAAAATGTTAAAGAAAGAGAGGTCAACATAATTTTATCTGGTAAATTTATAAACATACTGGAAATAATGCAACTACCTGATATTTGTTTTGTTATATAAATCCACCTGCTTACTTTTGGTAAGTTAAGATATGTCAGATAACAGTGGGTATATACCAACTCATTTCTGTTAATTATTTGTACCTCTTTTCACTGTTTAAAAAAGAGAAGATCCTGTTATTTAATGCAATTTGGGGGATTTAGGAAGTTTAATTATTTCTTTTAGTATGAAAATAATATTTTACTTTGAGAAAAGTTGAAAAGTTTGTTTGTATATGCTGTAAGTTATAGTTTTTAGAAAAAAAAATCTGAATCAGCAAAAAAAGGAACTTGGAAGCAAACAACCAAATTGCAATTGGTGCATTTGCTTTTGTGTTCACAAACAAATAATTACATTATATATGCTGTAATTACGCTGGAATTCTATAAGCTACATAACTTTGCTGGATTAGACCCGGGTTATAGGGCACTTCACAAATGTAAAAGTGACTGGAACCACGGGGGAAAAAATCACAAAGAACATTTTTGGGGGTTGATATAACTTATTTACGCTCTATATTAACTAGAAAATACAACAAGGAACGTGTCTGCTTAGGGTCAGTTGTGATCAGTTTTTAATTACTGACACTCCTGAATCATAACAGTGACCCGTGTATTTTATCCATAAGATTCGGGCTAAAGTTGTGGAACATTTAAAGAAATTACTTTCAACATGATGAGGGAATACATTAAATTGATATGGAGTATCACACAGGGCCTAATGTTGCTGTCACACAAACATTTAAATTTCCTAGCACAAACAATTTTCTTCTGCCAATTTTCATCATGTTTTTTTAACAGGCTGAGGTTTATTTTAATATACGATTCTATTCTACTTTTACATATTATAATTTTTGATCATAGTAAAATACCTTTCCTTTCTGCAAAGGACCTCATAACTTCATTAACCACTTTAAAACATCTGCCAGTTTAATTTCAGGCATGAAGTGGATTCACAAATCTTTAAGACTTGCAAATCTATACAACTATTTTAAACAACAATGCCTGTTTGAATTTTAGGCTTAATGATTTGATTTTTGTAATATCACTCGCACCTTTCACTTTTCTTATCTATTTAAAAATATATTTTGTAATGCAGTTACAGCCACATAATGTTAATTCCAAATAGACAGACAAGAACATGGAGTCTGTTTTAAAATTCTTATCTTCACATAACTTTAAAGCCAAGTACCTTTGTGTTACCTTTGTGTAAATTCCCTCTCATTTTAACAACTGAGAGGGAATTCACACAAAACGTTATAAACCTAACGTTTCTGGACTACCAGGACCAATAAACAGCATTATAAACCTTGTGATCTGAGTAGTTCAGTGTATAGTTCAGTGTGTGGTTGGTTAGCTCAAACTAAGCAGCTGAAGTTTTTTGATATTGTTACTTCTCTCTGGGTTGAGGCAGTTTTGTTTATTTCATTTTGTTGTAATCATTAAAATACTGATATAAAACCATTCTTGAACACATACTTTCTCTTGCTAGAAAGTCAGACAACACTCAGAAAGTATGTCAAGACAACAGTAAACTCACATCTGCAACCTTGGCACAACTCATATGTGGAACTATTTCTCTACAAAGACTAGATAACAAAAAAGATTAACATCCTATTCAATATCACAGTGTCTGCTGGGGTTATTTTGTGACTCTTTGCTGGGTTCAGACCCCAGATATGTTAATCAGGTTGGCGATAACCTGCCTCAGGTTGACTATTTTCTTCTGAAATTTAAAAAAGTCAGACAGGAATCTCTGTTAGACGTGTTCTCTACAAGCTTGACTAAAAAGAAAAACAATGGATATGAGTTCGAAACTGCAGAAGCGTCCAAAAACATGTGTAGATGAATCCTGTAAAAGCTTTTGGCATAAATTTTGTGGACATCTGTGGCTGGCAAGATAACTGCAAACATGGTACCATGAATAAACATGTTAGCACTTGTCAACCATAAGAATGATTGTTTCTAGTCCTTTATACTTTTAACGTAGGTGTTTTCCCCTTGTCAGCCATAATTGTGCAAAAATTGTTTACCGAGCATCGAAACTAGATCTCAGATCAATAAATAGAAGCTAAGTTAAGGCTACGTCCACACTAATGTGTTTTCTTTTGAAAACGCATAGTTTTCTCTCCCGTCCACACTGAGATGGCATTTTCCCCAAGGAAAAACGCAGCGTTTTGAAAACGCTCTCGAAAATGCATATATTTCAAAACGGAGCTGTCCCGTCGCAGTGTGCACACTCGAAAACGCAGACTTTCTAAAACGATGATGCATTTTTGTCCTGTGATGCATTCATGTGACCAATTAAACAAAGATAGTGGAGGGCATTATACAGCAGTTGTTTTGATTGCTCTCAATTTTGACAGCCCTAAAAAAGATTAATATCAGTTTGTGCATGCTCCAGATAGCTTTTCGTCAAATTCTTTAATTCTCACCCACTTTTGCGCATGCGCAGGACTGGAACGTAAGCGTTTTTGGCCGTTTCAATGTGGACGCACATTTCAGACGAAAACGCCGTTTTCAAATCTATCCGGGCTAGTGTGGACATAGCCTAAATTAACATAATTCAGAGGTTACACACCAAACTCCTGTTTCACATCTGACTCAAACCCCGTGCAGCAGTTTCCTCAATTTTGGACTCGCAGTCAACTTTTGAATCCTATACGTCAAAGGTAAGGTTTTACTACTTAACTTACATAGGTCAACTGATGTTGCTGTAAAATTTCTACCATTATGTGCGTGAATGAATCTGAAAGGCAGAGGTCAGTTACAAATTGAAAAAAACACTTTGAAGGAAATAGTGGAATTATTAATAAAAGTTTCTAATTTTTTAGAATCCTAATGTACCAGTAAACTTTGATCTTAAGGAATATAAAATTATTTGGTGCTGCTGTTTCAGAGTCTACAGAACTACAAAGATTAAACAAACTGAGCAAATTGACTATGAAAATAATGGCATCACTTGATCTGTGGTATCACTGGCTACCATTCAGAGATGCAAAGTCAGAAATTCACAGGTTGCTCCTAGTTTGGTCCCAGAATATCTCCCAGTGTAATGGGCTGCTACCTCAGGTGGAGTGTGTCTTGACAGTATTTTCAGCTCTATGGTGATGTCTTTCGGCTCTCTCTCAGGATGCTGTCCAGGCCATTCAGCTGGCGGAGGAAACCTCGGTTAGGGATGACACCTCTGTGGTCTTTTACTGTCTTGATGGCCTCCACAAGCGTCAGATTTTGTCTGATCATCAAGTAGGCTAGCACCAGAGTAGCTGAGCGGCTCACTCCCACAGTACAGTGGACCAGAACCTTACCTGCACATACCAAAAAACATAATCACAAGTCCACGCAAATTAAACAACCTGCATAGAACTCAGTAGCCATGCACACAAAGAACCCAGCACATACACAAAACTGTTTGCTTTGTATCCACTGTGGCAGAAACATCAGCGTTGTTTTAAAATGCATTTTTTTACTATTTGAAAAATGAAGTTTGTCAACAGTTATTGTTTGCTGTGTAGCAGTGGAAATATCAACAACTGCCACTGGATTACATGAATCTTTAAAACTGGAGGATTCTAAGGCGAGCTCTGAAGCCTCAGCACTCCTGTTCCATTAGTCTTGTACAATATCAATATCTTGTACAAACAAACAAACAAACATAACGAGGCTCAGGAAAGTAAGTGTGCATTGTGATCCAGCAATTATAACTTTGGCCAAAATACAGACATTTCATTCGCCAATAAAAAGTTGCTCAGCCTTCAGCAACACATGTAACTGCACGTATCATGACTGGATGAGTTTCAGGTTTTGCATTTTTTTCTGTATTAGAGTGAAGCCAGTGATAAATCAATACATCCACCCATGTACAGTGGAAATTACAGCTATAGTTAAAATGGCAAACTTAACTTTCAAAAAGTCAACAAATCCTGAAGACAACAAATTATTGATGTGCAGCACACATATCAAATCTTTCATAGTGATTTTGTAATTTATTCAAACTATAAACAGGCAAAATAAATAATAAGTTATGGTGTGTTTTAGCTACAGTGAATTTGTTCCAGCTCGGGTGGAGACTTTAATGAGTAAATACTTTTATAGAGATTCAAGTAGATTTTATTGCAGCACATTTATACTTTTATTTCAGTAAAATGTTACTTTTACTGAATATACATACACTATTGTATTACTTTTATATAAGTAGCAGATTTAGGACACTTCTTCCAAAGCTGTAAAATGCTGATAATCAGCATTTGATCAGAGCATTTGTTCACTGTTTATCAAAACAGTGAAGAATACTTTACTAGTAAACACAGATCTAAGTACCACCAGATTTACATAAGATGATTTACGTAAAATGATAGAAACAACCTGAACTGTTCAGATCAGACAAATGAGCTACTTATTGTTGTCATATATTGTAAAAAGACAGTCTGTCACATACTCCTCTCTGTCCACTGCTCAGCGGACGTGTAACTTTATCTAGATGACCTATAATACTGGAACCTGAACCCGCAGTGAGTGGAACTCTGCAGCCAGAGGTGTACAGCTGTGTTTCACTGAGTGACCATTTGGCAGCAACATAAGCACTGGAGAGGCTTCCAAATTTAGTTTCCAAATTGTACACAAATACAGTTCAAAACAACGCTGATCATGGCGCCACCTTGCTTTAATGCAGTAACCTGAAATGTCCATTAAAAGTGACCAATCACATTAGAACCCCTCTTCCTTTGGGCTCTGCTCCAAACAGTCAAAATTCAGTTCATTTGCAGGAGCAAGAGTGAGAGTGTGAATCAAAGTTCTGCATGCACAGGTTGTTGAATTTATGCAGAGGAATTTAATTCTAGATTACGTTTTTTCCTGCGTGGAATTTTTGACATAAATAATTCCATAAGATTACAAAATGTTAGGTCAAAATGTTTTGCTTAAAATGGTCAGTTTGTTCTGCAATTGGAATTCCCACCATCTCTGGCTCCAAAAACAACATGCCAGTGGCCACAAAACTAACATTACGCCAGATTCCAGAAATCAATGGATGATGTCACAAACTTCCATTATTTTTATACAGTCTGCAAAAGAGACATACAGAACCAGAGTGTGAGCTTGTGGATGTTTGTTTATATTACAATCTTCAGCGTGGTTTTAGGATAGCTGTGCCCCTGATCACTGCTATTAAACACAAATGGTTGCTCCCCTCATCCCAGTGCAAATTACTAGGATAAATTGATGATTTACAAAAGACTATTAGCTACCCTAAAAATATTTATACATATTTTATATAAATGAAAATAGTTTCATGTAATCAGTGTAAAGCAATATACTAAATATTTGTTCATACTTTAAAGAAAAAGCTAAATGACCAGTTAAGACAAGGGCTGTGCCCCAAATTCCTCTTTTCTTCTTCTTCTTCACTACATTAGACATTTGCATCATTATTTAGACCTGTTGAGCCACACAAGTCTAACTATATAACACAACATTTAAGTGTTTTTGAAGAAGCAACAGCATGTAGTGGGAAAATTTATAAACTAAAAACAGGGCCATTCAAATACAAATGATGAATCTGCTAAAGCAAGGTTACATTAAGCGTTCCCAGTAGTTATATAAGACCTTTCCTAGATCAAAAAGAGATTCATTTAAAATGTAGAAGATACTACAGTCTGGAAATTTTTTAGGTCTTAGGTCTTTGGGCAAGACACTTCACCCGTTGCCTACTGGTTGTGGTCAGAGGGCCCGGTGGCGCCAGTGTCCGGCAGCCTCCCCTCTGTCAGTGCGCCCCAGGGTGGCTGTGGCTACAATGTAGCTTGCCATCACCAGTGTGTGAATGGGTGGATGACAGATTGTGTAAAGCGCTTTGGGGTCCTTAGGGACTAGAAAAGCGCTATACAAATACAGGCCATTTACCATGTACCATTTAGGTCAAAGAACAGTCTTAGGTCTTAAGTCTTAGGTCAAACAACAAATGTATTTGTTTACTCTAGTAATATAATAACTCATTTTTACTTAAAATTACTTTAGTCAATATCTATCCATCAGGCCATCAGGGTTATATGGGGTTCAGTCTTGCCCCGGGATCTTTTTTTGATATGCAGAACACAGAGCTTCTAACTGCTAGATGACCTGCTATTTGAAATGATAATTTTCCCTCATGTTATCAATTAATAATACATTTTTCATAGGCATCTTTCAAAAGAATCAAAGATACCTTGTAAGCAATTAAATAACAAAAAACACAGCATGCAAAAAATAACAATTGGAAGAGTGCATAGATTTAAAAGTTAATAGATCATAAAATTAAAATCAAACACAGTAGAACAGAGAATCTACCCACACAGACCCCCACACACCCAGACTCAGACAAACCTCCACTGGTGAGGGCTTTGTGAATGAACTCAGAAGCAGGATAGAAGTTAACACTCATGTCAAAAGTTGGTGAGTCATGAGCCTCAATGCCAAGATAGGTGATGTTCATCCCAGCATAATATTCGGCTCCCCCGCGCCACTTCGTCTGTGCGCAGTTGAGGATATGTGTAATGCCAAGTTTGGCCAATTCTCGTCGATCTGATGCAATGTCCCTGCAGAGGAGAGAAGGTATTTCCAGCTCTAGCAGTTAAACTGTTTTCACTTGACTACATAACTTGTATGATTTATGCTGACATGTAACTCTTATGTGACTCCTAAGCTTATGAATGAGACAAACAGATACTGCTGGGTGATGGAGCTAGATATAGATGTTAGATAAATACGCTTGCTTTAGACTAAACAACTTTCAGCTTATATGGTGGAATGCCAGAATATTTACTTCATTAAAATTAGTTCTCATTGGGTGCTCATTACTGACTCGTAGTAATGGGTATTTTTATTTCTAAGTAATATGTTACTAAGAAATTAATACTTTAAGTATTTATTCACTGTTATTAAGACACTCTGAGTATTTACTTCTTCTGCCACCGTTTAGAGGTTAGAAACACTCACTGGTCTCCGATATAGAGTCGTGGCCACACTTCGTCTGCATGGTTGCAGGCCGTTTTGCCCGTGTAAAGGAGCCTTTCTAGCTCGGAGACGGTCAGGATCGGGGAGGAACGTTCAGAGTCTTTTCGGCTCGGAGACCTGGAGCTGCTCCGGGACCGAGAGAATCGAGACATGAACGCCATTAAATCTGTGAAAACAGAGATGAAAAGAACGGGTCTTTTATTATTATTATCATTATTATTATTATTAAAGAAATTCACACGCGCGTGCGTTCAGAATAAAACGAATAAAATTAAAATATAAACTGGTCGTGTGTTGTAATCCTTACGTTTATTATTTGAATATGACATTTTAATAACAAATGTACCTATAGCTTTATGTAAATAATTCGTAGCATGTTAGTTTACAGTTGCGGATACAAACAAAAGCATGCAGATCATGAATTTTACGTGTTTTTTAAAAACGCGAATACCATATTTGTATTTACCTGTGTTGTTTTATTCCGTGTCTCAGTTATGTGGGGCTAGGTGCTCTGCGGCCATGTTGACTAATTTATTTGTTATGGGAGGATAACTGTGTAGACGAGACAGCTGCTATTGCATTCAGTGGGCATCTTCACCGTCTTCTCAACAAGTCTTCATTGAGGTGCGTGACTCCGAGGACATAGCTCCCGTTTTAAAACGAAATTTAACGAAATTTAAAATAATGTGAGCTTACACAGTACAAAGAGCTTCTCCAGTTCTTCTCTGTGGCAATTTATAGTCGGTTGTGTTGAAATAAGCGACTTTCAGCTGCTCCTTTAGTCACATTGGTCACAAGGGGTCGCCACAGCGAGTAAGTCTGCATATTTGATTTGGAAGATTTTTACACCGAGTTCTTGACACCATTGTGACTAAAGGAAGCAATTGAAGGTCGTTTATTTCCCGACGCAACCCCAAAAGGATTTGTGAGCACTCCTGGGATCGAAGAGGGATCTTTCAGTTTTTATGCGAATGTTGCTATTGCTAACTGAAATGATGGCTTTAATGGTATTATTTAACATTAATGGATTTTAGTCATTGTGGTGTTTGCTACCATCTGCTGGTCAAATTGGGGTAAAGCATTAAAAATGTCAAGGTAGGAAAAAATGAATAGCAGTCTTACCACAAGGTCCATCTGCTCTGGAACTTTCCATCACACCGCTGGAGTAGTGCGGTGTTGTTCTCCTTGTATAAAGAGTGATGGAAAATTCTGTCATAAAACTGATTACGTTTTAGTTTTTCTTTAGGAAGACCCATGTGCAGAAAATAATATATGTTATGAATTACAAATTACAATTAATAAAATTAGTTTTAAATCTGATTTAATAATAACTGGTTTAATAAATCATTTAAAAATATAATGAAGAAACGTTAGACCCACTTAAAAAAATCTAACCATAAAAAAAATCTAAATTTGGGCTTTCTACGGAAAAAAAAATATAGGGAAAATGAAAATTTATTTGGAATGATTGTGTGAAATAGTACGATTTCTTTCCAGCATCAGACAATAACAACATAAATAACATTATCAGAGGCCTGTATTATGAAGCAATATTATGGTCTTGGTGAGGTTAGTTTTCATTATTGAGGTGGTTGCTTGCCAGGGTACATCACAATGGTAACTTGCGGTAGAGTATATAGAAAAGTATATAAACCTGAAAATAGTATTACTGGTCATAAACAATATTGAGTTGAAATTTAACGTAAAAATGAATATATCCAGATCATATGCCTATCTCATCCAATCTGAAGCACCGTCTTCTGCAACACTAACATACTAAAGGTCCTTCATAACATCCATGATGGTTTTCCTCTTTTCCTCCTGCCTGACAGCTCCATCCACAGCATCTTTTGTCCAGTAAGCTGTCTTTACGGCACTTGCTCATACCATCTAAGTCTTGTTATGTGTGTGTATATATATATATAAAACACCCAGCGCGCCCCTGCGGGCGGTTTATCCTTCAAGCTCGGGTCCTCTACCAGAGGCCTGGGAGCTTGAGGGTCCTGCGCAGTATCTTAGCTGTTCCCAGGACTGCGCTCTTCTGGACAGAGATCTCCGATGTTGTTCCCGGGATCTGCTGGAGCCACTCGCCTAGCTTGGGAGTCACCGCACCTAGTGCTCCGATTACCACGGGGACCACCATTACCTTCACCCTCCACATCCTCTCGAGCTCTTCTCTGAGCCCTTGGTATTTCTCCAGCTTCTCGTGTTCCTTCTTCCTGATATTGCTGTCATTCGGAACCGCTACATCGATCACTACGGCCATCTTCTTCTGTTTGTCTACCACCACTATGTCCGGTTGGTTAGCCACCACCATTTTGTCCGTCTGTATCTGGAAGTCCCACAGGATCTTAGCTCGGTCATTCTCCACCACCCTTGGGGGCATCTCCCATTTTGACCTCGGGACTTCCAGGTTATACTCGGCACAGATGTTCCTGTACACTATGCCGGCCACTTGGTTATGGCGTTCCATGTATGCCTTGCCTGCTAGCATCTTGCACCCTGCTGTTATGTGCTGGATTGTCTCTGGGGCATCTTTACACAGCCTGCACCTGGGGTCTTGCCTGGTGTGATAGACCCCAGCCTCTATGGATCTTGTACTCAGAGCTTGTTCTTGTGCTGCCATGATTAGTGCCTCTGTGCTGTCTTTCAGTCCAGCTTTGTCCAGCCACTGGTAGGATTTCTGGATATCAGCCACCTCCTCTATCTGCCGGTGGTACATACCGTGCAGGGGCCTGTCCTTCCATGATGGTTCCTCGTCTCCCTCCTCTTTCTTGGGTTTCTGCTGCCTGAGGTATTCACTGAGCACTCGGTCAGTTGGGGCCATCTTCCCAATGTATTCTTGGATGTTCCTTGTCTCATCCTGGACTGTGGTGCTGACACTCACCAGTCCCCGGCCCCCTTCCTTCCGCTTAGCGTACAGCCTCAGGGTGCTGGACTTGGGGTGAAACCCTCCATGCATGGTCAGGAGCTTTCTTGTCTTTATGTCAGTGGCTTCTATCTCCTCCTTTGGCCAGCTTATTACCCCAGCAGGGTACCTGATCACGGGCAGGGCGTATGTGTTGATGGCCCGGTTCTTACCATTCAGCTGACTCCTCAGGACTTGCCTGACCCTCTGCAGGTACTTGGTGGTTGCAGCTTTTCTAGCGGCCTCTTCATGGTTCCCATTTGCCTGCGGGATCCCCAGGTACTTGTAACTGTCCTCTATGTCTGCAATGTTGCCTTCTGGTAGTTCAATCCCCTCAGTTCTGACTACCTTCCCTCTCTTTGTTACCATCCGACTACACTTCTCCAGTCCGAACGACATTCCAATGTCATTGCTGTATAGCCTGGTAGTGTGGATCAGTGAATCGATGTCTCGTTCACTCTTGGCATACAGCTTGATGTCATCCATGTACAGGAGGTGGCTGACAACTGCTCCGTTCCGTAGTCGGTATCCGTAGCCAGTCTTGTTAATGATCTCACTGAGGGGGTTCAGGCCTATGCAGAACAGCAGTGGGGACAGAGCATCTCCTTGGTAGATCCCGCACTTGATGGTAACTTGTGCTATGGGCTTGGAGTTGGCCTCTAGTGTTGTACGCCACATCCCCATTGAGTTCCTGATGAAGGCTCTTAGGGTCCCATTGATCTTGTACAATTCTAGGCATTCCAGTATCCAGCTGTGGGGCATTGAGTCATAGGCCTTCTTGTAATCAATCCAGGCAGTGCACAGGTTGGTCAGTCTGGTCTTGCAGTCTCGGCTGATTGTTCTGTCTACCAGTAGCTGGTGTTTTGCACCTCTGGTATTCTTGCCAATTCCTTTCTGTGTCCCGCTCATGTATTGACCCATGTGCCTGTTCATCTTAGCCGATATGATGCCTGACAGGAGCTTCCATGTAGTACTGAGGCAGGTTATTGGTCGGTAGTTGGAGGGGACCGGTCCCTTCTTGGGGTCCTTGGGGATCAGGACCGTCCGGCCTTCAGTTAGCCATTCCGGGTGTCTCTCATTAACTAGCAGCTGGTTCATTTGTGCTGCCAGACGCTCGTGGAGTGCAGTCAGCTTCTTCAGCCAGTAGGCGTGAACCATGTCGGGCCCTGGTGCTGTCCAACTCTTCATACTGGAGACCCTTTCTTGGATATCTGCCACTGTGATGGTTACTGGACCCTGTTCAGGGAGGTCGCTGTGGTCTGCCCTCAGATCCACTAGCCACTGAGCATTGCCGTTATGGGTTGCATCCTTCTCCCATATGCTCTTCCAGTATTGCTCCGTCTCCAGCCTTGGTGGTGCTGTTCTCTTATTGTTCCCTTGCCACTGAGAGTACACCTTTGCTGGTTCTGTGGAGAACAGCTGGTTTATTCTCCTGCCTTCTATCTCTCTGGTGTACCTCCTCAAGCGGCTGGCCAAGGCTGTGAGTCTTTGCTTGGCAGTTTCCACGGCCTCAGGTATGGACAGCTTGCTGTATTTCTTAGGCACCTTATTTGTCGCACCTTTCTGCAACTCTGTTAGTTGGCTAACCTCCCTCCGTGCTACTTTGATCTTGCCCTCTAGCCTCCTTCTCCATGGAGGGTACTGCCCCTTGTGGCTGTTCAACTTGTAGCCAAGCATCTCACTGATCACTGCTGCCGTATTGTAGATCAGCTTGTTAGTGTCGGTAATCGTGGTTGTAGGTATTGCCCGTAGTGCTGCATTAACATCATCTAGCAGACCTTCTGAGGGTACTTCACGTAATCTTGGTAACCGGCTACGGGGGATCGAAGTTTCAAGCTTGGCCATGATCCTATTTTTCAGGTCAGTTCCTCTCGCACTCAACGATCCTTCTCCTATCGCACTTGGGGCTATGTACCCAATCTCGGGTGGGGGTGATGATATCTCCCCCCTGACCTGGCGTCCTGACTCCTCCTTGCCGTAGCATTTGTGTTGTACCTCGTCAATCTCTAGCTGTGAGAGCAGTCCCTTCTTTCGAATGTTGGAACACTGAGCTACTAGTTGTTTCGCCGTCATTGTGGATGTTGGGTATCGAAGAATCCATAGGTCCCTCATCCTATTCATGTAGCCCCTTCCGCCGGGGTTACTTGCGTAGTAGCATTCCAACAACACCCTGTTTTCGTCCCTTGCCCACCGATGCCTTCTTGTTATATATATATATATATATATATATATATATATATATATATATATATATATATATATATATTTAAATATATATATATATATATATATATATATATATATATATTTAAACATATATTTAAATATATATTTAAATATATATTTAAATATATATATATTTAAATATATATATATATATTTATATATATATATATATTTATATATATATATATATATATATATATATATATATATATATAAATAACCTTGGTTATGTATTTGAAATATGCTTCAGTTTCTTTTTTAAGAGCAAGAAAACTCTGTTTAATATTTAAAAAGTACACTTTTTAGTTATAAAGTAGAGATTGACTACAAAATGTTCTTTCTTTTATTTCGGAGGTGCTTAAAAGCGACGTGACGTCATAAACTTGCGACGCACGTGTGAGCTTGGTGAGAGACGAGCGATGGCTCATGAGAGGCTACAATTCCATGAAATGGGCTTAGACGACCGCCTGCTAAAGGTAACAAACTTCGAGGCTGTCGGGGGAACTGTGAATTTTCAGGTGGAGAATAAAATCCTCCGAGAAGTTTGAAAATCCGACAGTTACTTCGGGAGTCGGAACTGCTCGCTCGGTGGCAGAGTTAAGTTTTTATGCAAACATGAAGTTGTGCGTAGGTGAAATTACTAGACATGGAAAAATGCTGGATTACAGAAGTAATAGAAATCATGTCCGCTGTTTTCTAGTATAGACGCCGTTTCGCACTTTTATCAAAAGCTAATAACAGTTTGATTACCCTACATTGTTTTTGACTTTCTCCTGGTTGTAACTGCCTTCCTAGTATCCCGTTTATCATGTATGACAAAATCCGGTTATAACGATATTTACTTAAATGGGCATTCAGTTAACCCATAAATGATGATTTCGACATAAACATGCATACACAGACGCCACATTGAGGGAGGGGGCTCACCCGTTGCTGCGACCCGTCAGCGCGTCCGCCATATTGAATTTGTCCTTCTTTTTTAGCAGCAAAACTACTACAAAAATTATAGATCCGTGTTTCATTGTATGCAATAAAATTTTACGGTTAGAATGTAAAACAAAAAAGGGCTAGTTCCAATTTTTGTTTTGCAAATGTAAGGTGCACTACAAATTAAATGTGTTTATTATTATTGTTGTTGTTGTTGTTGTTAATAGACAGCTGTTCTCCCTCAGCTACAGAGAACAGCTGTCTGTTCTCTCCCTGTTCTCCTCTCCAGCTCTTGGCTGCTTCTGGCTTCTCTTCCTTCTAATCTTCCACACACAATTTGTCTTGGCCTATCGTCAAGGGTGGAAAGTGTCTATCCTGTCACCTCTCACTTTGCAGTGTGGGTTTCTTAGTCTCTCTTGACTTCGGACACTTCAACCATGGCATTTAACAGATATTTTATAAAATGTTGCTATTTTTGTTAACTTGCAAAATGAAAACACAATTTTGACTTAGAATCCCATGGACATATTTTATATATTTTAATCAAAAGGAAAAACTAAGAAAGGTGAAATGGGACATAAAATCCTACAGAAATAATAATAATAACTTTTATTTAAAAGCACCTTTCAAGACACTCAAGGACACTAAACAATAGAGTAAAACACATACATAGTAGAACAATGACAAAATGAAGAACAAAAAAAACAAACGCATACACACAAGATAAAATAAATAAGGTTGGGCAGATGTACAAATTTTATGTGTAACAAGTTTATTCCTGGACCACTTCACTTCGACTGTCCGTCATTTTTGTTCAAAAGATTTCTTCACCAATATGCAAAGCATCTTGGGATAGGGTGGGCCTCGAAGGGGGCTGCATTTGGGGGAGCCAGCTCAGAGTCTTTGTTGTATGTGTGTGTGTGTGTAAACAAATTCCAGCTCCATGTTACACTGCTGCTGCTGTGTTGCTAGTCCTTTTGTTGACATTTTTTTGCAGAGTTTGTTTGTTTTTGTGGACATGCTTGCTGCTTTTTCATTCATTTTCAGTCCAGCCCTGTACCTCCCTGTTTTCAGTGGGTTTTTTGTTTTGTTTTGGGGTTTGGTTTTTTGTGTGTGTGTGTGTGTGTTTTAAGCACTTAAGTGTAGAAAAAGTGGTTGTGTGATTGAGTAAATGAGACATGTTGTATAAAGCACTCTGAGTGCTCAAGTAGATGAGAAAACTGCTCCATTTACATTTAGCACAGCAGTCAACACGGGTGAATGCTCTGCACCAAATATTAAACTGAGATTTGTCTGACATTTGTCTGTGTCACTATAATAATTTGTTTCACCTCTGGGTTTTTTTGTTTTTTATTCTTGACTCAGGCAGTCGCAGATCTGGGATGGTCAAAGCCCACTCTGATCCAAGAAAAGGTAATCCCTTTGGCTTTAGATGGAAAGGACCTTCTGGCTCGAGCCCGGACTGGGTCTGGGAAGACTGCCTCATATGGTATACCTGTCATACAGCGCATCCTGGCTTCCAAACAGGTGAGAAACAGCAATAATGTTTTTGGAAGCAGATTCAAATGCTGAGTTTACACACTGTAGGTTGATATTACTTTCATCTTAGATGATCTCTGCACCTTAGAGAATGTGACTATCCAGATTTGGTTTTTTGTTTTTTATTGTTTAGTGTATAAAATTGAAAAAACAAAATGGTGTTCCCATTGCTTAGGATGATGTTTTCTGTTCTCCAGACAATTTGTTTTACTCCAGAGTTGTTTATTCACTGTTTGTTGTTTCTCCTGTTAGACTGTGCGTGAGCAAGATGTGAGGGCTCTGATTGTGGTGCCAACCAAAGAACTGGGTCACCAAGTTCAGATTATGATGAGACAGTTAACAGCGTACTGCTCCAGGGACGTCCGAGTGGCCGACATCTCTAGCAAGGTTGATCTGTCAACACAGAGGTCAGCACATTTCTTTCAGTCAGAAAGCTGAAGCGGTCTGTTCAAATAAAGTCTGTGTGGGAGACACTGGTCCACGTGGTCTGAATAGTTTTTATTTATCGTTTAACTTCACGGAAAGAGTACTCCACAGAAAAAAAACACAGTGACCTCAATATTGCTGTCATCAGGTTACTTTTGTTCTCACTTTGGTTCTGATTAGTGCCAACATGTATGGAACACGTCAGAAGATGGGTGCAGCTGTGTGTGGCTACAGTAATCTCTAAAACATTGTGGAGGCCTCGCCATGCTTTAGAGCTGCATTTCAGCCAGTGGTGTTTGGGATCATGTCAATACTGATGGAATTATGAATACAGTAAAGTAGAATTTGATCTATCATGGTACAATGCTACTGTAACGTCTGTATTTGATTTCATGGTACGGTCATTTTTTTAGTATTTTATTTATTAATTAATTTCTTTTTTTTTTTGTAAATCTGCAATCATTTTGCTAGTGAACAGTCCTCCTTGTTCTTTTGATTTTAATTGCTCTTACCCCTTCCTGTTTTATGCTTTGCTTGGGTTTATTGTTCTGTTGTGCATTTAGCAAGCTCAAAAGTCCCTGATTGTGTGATAAGAATCTAAAGACTTCAAGTGCCTGCATTTTTCCACAGTATTGCAGTTATATAATATTTTTAAATCCGCAAAGTGTAATTGTGGACTTCTGTTACGGCCCGGCTCTGCTAGGCGGCAGCGGACGTAACATAAACGAGCCCAGAGACCAAGGAGTTAGATAGGAAGACAAACATAAGGTTTATTAACACAACTGAAATCCGTTAGTGAAACAACTCACTAGGCAGCAGAGAAACTTTAAACAAACACCACGATTAATAACACCAGTAGAGCACTGCTCTACTAAACGTCTCGCAGGAGGCAACACAAAACACAGGCAAAAGGGAGGGACTCTCTGTACAGTCTGTTCAAATCAACAAGTCCCTCTTCGAATGAAGACTCCTCAGCCTTTTATACTATCCGTTAACTGCAGTCAGCTGTGTCACTTGTCATAACTGCAGACAGCTGTGTCACTTGTCCGTCGTACTCCAGGCTCCTGCGGCAGCCAATGGTGTGCGTAGTCTGACAGGCTCGGATCCGCATGAAGTTGGGGCGGGCATATGTCCGGGCCAGCCAATCCCCCGTGAGTCCTGGAGCACTGTAGCTTCCATGGAGGAAGGCGGGGCCACCTGAGGCCAGCGGCCGTAACACCCCTCCCCTTAAAATACCAACTATGTTGGGCTGACGCCAACGTTACAGAGCAAAAACAACAACAAAAGACAAAAGCAGTAAAACATGTTTACAAACGGGACAGACCGTCAGCTAAAACATTTTCAGTCCCCTTTTTGTGGTGGATACTTAAGTTGTATTCCTGCAACAACAGAGCCCAGCGCATAAGGCGCTGGTTGTGATTAAACATACGCGCCAGGAACACAAGTGGGTTGTGGTCTGTGTACACGACAAGAGGCAACATGCTGGACCCCAGGTACACGTGAAAGTGCTGAAGAGCCAACAACAAAGCCAGGGTCTCCTTTTCAATGGTGGAGTAGTTTAACTGATTTTTATTGAACTTGCGGGAAAAGTAACAAACGGGGTGGTTCAAACCCAGCAAGTCTTCTTGCAACAGCACTGCCCCAGCCCCGACAGCACTGGCATCAACCTCGAGTTTGAATGGTCGCGTCAAATCAGGTGCAGCTAACACAGGAGAATGGCAGAGGAGGGCTTTTGCACTCTCAAAAGCATCCTGACACTCACTCGACCAGCTAAACTCAACCTTTGGGCTGAGCAGGTCAGTCAATGGCTTTACTACAGAGGAGAAATTCTTACAAAAGTTCCTGTAGTAGCCCACCATCCCTAGAAACCGACGTAACTCACGCCTGGTGGTAGGCGTGGGAAACTGTTTAATCACTTCCACTTTGGCATCTATGGGCCGGACCTGTCCACGTCCCACCTCCCGGCCTAAGTACGTCACTGTAGCTTTGGCAAACTCACACTTAGCTAAGTTGAGAGTTAGAGTAGCTTGAGCCAAACGGTGAAATACCTGTTGTAACGTTTCCAAATGATCTTGCCATGTTTCAGTGTAAACTACTAGATCATCTAGGTAGGCACTGCAGTTGGACAGACCACGGAGGACTTTATTTACTAGCCTCTGGAAGGTGGCAGGAGCGTTACACATGCCGAAAGCCATGACTGTGTACTGTAAAAAATCATCGGGTGTAACAAAGGCAGCGATGTTAGAGGCACGTTCAGTTAAAGGGACCTGCCAGTAACCCTTAAGAAGATCTAACTTGGAGACATACTGAGCAGTCCCAATACTGTCTACACAATCCTCAACCCTTGGGAGAGGATGTGAGTCAGCCACAGTCACAGAGTTCACCTTCCGGAAGTCTGTAATAAAACGGGGCGAGCCATCTGGCTTAGACTCCACTATACAAGGCGAGCTCCAGGGGCTTTGACTGGGCTTCGCTAAACCATGTTGCAGCAGATAGTCAGCCTCCTGTTTCATGAGCACGCGCTTATGGGGGCTGGCTCGATAAGGATGCTGCTTAATAGGTTTAGCGCCCTGGACATCAATGTCATGCTCTAGCACCGTAGTGGCAGTTGGCACATCCCCGAATAAACAGGTGTATTCCCTAATTAAGGCAATTATGTCCTCTTGCTGCTCTGAAATCAGATGCTCAAGCAAACCCGGCAATGCTTTTAGCATTTCAGAGTTAGACAAACGGGGTCTAGAACAGGTGGGATAACATAGTTTTAACCCATCACCCCCATCCGCCCCTCCTTCCTCCAGGTGGCTTGAGGCTACAATAGGAACACAGAGCCCTGCAGGCTTTGGTGTTGACCGCGGATGGTACAGTTTCAACATGTTTACGTGACAGACACGTGTTTTGCGTCTGCGGTCGGGAGTGCAAATTACATAATCTGTCTCCCCTCTCTTTTCACAAACTTTAAATGGGCCACTATACCTAGTAGACAAGGCTGAGCCAGGGACAGGCAAGAGCACGAGAACCTGGTCACCCACCTGAAAGGTTCTTTTAACAGAAGCCTTATCATAATGGCGTTTCATCTTTCCCTGTGACGCGGCAAGGTGTTATCTTAGTCTTTTCAGTTTACGTTTCCCTGTCTCGTCAGTTCTGAGTTGCCCCAGCTGTGTTTCCCTCTTGTTGTCCATTTTCCTGATTGCTCCCTCTAGGTATTTAAACCCTGTGTTTCAGTGTGTCATGGTCGCGATCTTCCCCCCGTTGTAAATAGTTTGACGTCTTGTGTTTGGTGATGTAAATAAATGTCGTATCTTGCTTTAAATCTCGTTTTGGGATTATTTTAGTGGGGTTTTTTTTGTGTTTTTTTTCTTTATTTTTACTTTTTTTCGTGTTGCACTCCGGTTGCCTAGGCCGGGGTGTAACATATTTGTAAATCTGCAATCATTTTGCTAGTGAACAGTCCTCCTTGTTCTTTTGATTTTAATTGCTCTTACCCCTTCCTGTTTTATGCTTTGCTTGGGTTTATTGTTCTGTTGTGCATTTAGCAAGCTCAAAAGTCCCTGATTGTGTGATAAGAATCTAAAGACTTCAAGTGCCTGCATTTTTCCACAGTATTGCAGTTATATAATATTTTTAAATCCGCAAAGTGTAATTGTGGACTTCATAGATTAATAAAAAAGTCCGTGTTGTCAAATGAGGAGATGTATTTTAAATGATCACTTTTATGTGTGGACAGGCCCATTTTAATGGAGAAGCCGGATGTAGTTGTGGGGACGCCATCCCGTGTGCTTGCCCATCTCAACGCACAGAACCTGGTCCTGCGTTCTTCTCTTGAGATGCTGGTGGTAGACGAAGCCGACCTAATCTTCTCTTTTGGCTTTGAGTCTGACCTGAAGAACTTGTTGTGGTGAGAGTGTACAGATTTTCACCAGAGGGAACTCGCTTCATGCAAGCGTCTCCTGCTGCTGTTTGTTTTAAAATTTGCATTAGAAAGGTGGTGTTTTTGTTTGTTTTTAACGTCCGGGATTTAAATGAGAGATTCCCAGCCTGTTTTAGGTGAAAGTTGCATGAAACTTACATGTGTAATAGTGTTATAGGTTATAGCCTTCTTATGAATATGACACGAGCTAATAATGTTTTCAACTCATCCATTTTCCAAACTAATTTAAATGTAAGAGGCAAAGAAGAAAGAAGTCTCTTTTTTCACATCATAGTTTTCTTCTGTTCTTGTTCTTAAAATCTCAAACTTGGTAAAAAAAGAAATGAAGCAAAAATCTGTTTTAGATTGGAGCATCAGTCTTTTTCAAAGACCACCAAACATACTTTTCTTCCCTGCAGCCACAAGTTGCCTGTGTTTACATTTAGTTTGGCTTCAGTTGGGTTTAGGTTAGTTATTGTAGCCTTAATGTCAAATTTAACTGTTTTTTTTTATCTTTCTTTCTTTTCTTTTTTTTAAAACAGCCATTTACCAAATATCTACCAGTCTTTCCTGATGTCTGCTACATTTAATGAGGATGTCCAGAGCCTCAAGGAGCTGTTGCTGCACAATCCTGTAATGTCCCCTTAACACTCACTTGATCAAAGGTTTATTGTTTTCTATACAATTGAATGTTTAGATACATTATTAATAACATTTGAGTTACTTCCTGTCAAGTCAAATCAGCCCTGCCTTTCTCCTTCAGCCTCAGGTATCAACACAGATTTCTCCCAGAGACTCCCACTTACTGAATATATTTATTCAGTATTTATTATTAGATTTACTATTATTATATTTTTTCTTCCCTTAACCCCCAACCAGTAACAGCAAATGGCTATATAAATTTAACAGAACACAGTAATTGCACTTGGGTTGAGAACAAAAGAAAACAATCATACCGTTCATACCATAAATTTGTTTCTAACAAATTTATGGTATGAACGTGATTCAACCCAAATACTAGTAAGTTTGAGATACACACCTTCCCACCTGAGATGTGGCGGGGCATCATAGAAGCGAAGGTCAGTACAAGTTAGCAACTAGCCACCTGATTCGGACCAGAGTAAAAGAACTATAGTTGTGAAAACACTCTTAGCCTGCTATGTTTCTAATTAATACTGTACAGACTGAGACCAAGAGTTAATTTCACACAGTGTGAATTGATCATTGTTGTATTATCATTATCAGTGTTCTCTTCTGCATTGTGCAGTTAAAGACTTGCGCAAAGTAAATGAGTACAAAAAAACATAACTTTATTCTCTTGCGAAAACCTTAGTGAAGAATAAGAGTGAAGTTTAAGCTGCAGTCAGAGGTGATATGCAGGATGTGTTGATGTTTCTGGTTTTGTCTTGACCCACACATCCATTTTGGATATGGTGTTTTGTTAGGTGATACTGAAGCTTCAAGGATCCCAGCTCCCAGACAGCAGCCAGCTGCAGCAGTACAGCATCAAATGTGAGGAGGAGGACAAGTTTCTACTTGTGTACACACTGCTCAAGCTGTGCCTGGTTAAGGGGAAGACGTTATTGTTTGTGGGAACTGTGGACAGATGCTATAGACTCAAACTGTTTCTCGAACAGTTTGGCATTCCTGCCTGCGTCCTCAATTCTGAACTGCCGGTCCAGTCCAGGTGAGAGGAGAATTCACAGGACAGTGTTATATACATTTTCAGGTTTTTTTTTTCAACTTGGTTCTGTGTGGAAATATGAAGGTGTACAGTCACCTTATTCAGAGCACAACATTGGGCTATATACAGTGTAATTATTGAGTTTTCTCCTGATGTTGGACTGATGAACATGATGTTAAAAAGGCCAGAGTTCCTTTGTGACCATCTAGACTGTTGCAGTAAACTTTATTGGTCAATGACTCCCGTGAAGAGGGACAGTCAATTTCATTGATTTTATACGCAATGTGACAGTGCAGATGATTCTGTAATATTTCCTTAAATGATTAACATCAGAACCTGCATGAAACATGCGCTTTGAAGATCAGACTTTAGATCCCAAGATTGTGTAAAAAAAAATTAAAAGAATTGGGCTCAATAAGCATGCGAGTATCTGTGAGCACAGTAAAAGGAGTCCTTCAAATATTGCACTTTGCAGCCAATAGCTGCTCCAGCTCCACTAGCTTAGACTGCAGCTGATGGTCTTTGTTCTGCACCGTAGCCATGGGGAGCTCTGTGTAGCAGCACAAATCCAGTTTTGAACTCGCCACATTGTAAAATGCCCTGCATGTTTTGAAGAAAAGTTAGTACTGCAGTCTAAGTTGGTGAAATTAAGGTAAATTTACCTGTGGGTTAGGGTTGGAACCTCTGTTGATAAATAGCTGGATGACTTAAAGAACAAAAACTACCGTAATCAATAATCAGTCTAGACAGCAAAGTAACAACAAAGGATCACGTTTCAAGGCACTATTGGAGAGGCTTGTGTAGTGTTACACAGAATAGTCTGTCCACAAATATAAGTATCATAGTTTTGAACTATTAATGCATCTGTTTTAAGATTTTTGTTTATTTGCTTGTTTTCTTTTTAAGCGTCTTGTTAATTTGGACCCGACACGGCACATGACACCCACAATAGTAAAAGTATACTGTAGCAGGCAGTCATCCAGTATGTATGGTGCATTATTGATTCCTTTCTCTTCTCTCTGTATTTGTGTTTTGTATCACTCTGTTGCAGGTGTCACATCATTGCCCAGTTTAATCAGGGGTTTTATGACTACATCATCGCCTCAGATGAGCAGAGTCTGACTGATACAGCCGCTGCACCACAGACGACTGCAGGGAAAGAGAAGAAAAAGGCCCAAAAGAAGGGAGGAAAGTAAGTCAGACTATTGATTAACACTCAAATAAAAAATATTAGAGAGATAATATTCTGAAGCAGCACAAGATGGGGAAAAATGCCATAAGGGGGAAAACTAATGTTAGTAGAATACATTTTATGTGATGTTTCAGTAACCAGTTGGACTTTCTCAACAGTGTAAAACTACAGTTTATATTCTTAAGTATAGACAACAGTGAAGTTTTTTGGTGCTGGTTACCAGAAATGGTGCCCAGGGTTCGTACGGGTGCTTGAAATCCTAGAAATTGCTTAAATTTTAACATTGCCCTTTCGTGGTTTGAAAAGTGCTTGAATTTTGGATGTGGTGCTTAAAACTGCTTGAAACTATAACTGTCTTTCATTCACCACAAATACCTATCTGATTGGATAGTTCTTTTTTTCTCCTTCACATATAGAAATTAAATGAGTCACAAAGTCTAAAAGCAAAATTTCTCCGCCTGGGCTGCCTTGCCACTGTTCTCCATGCCTGTCTTACTGTACATGATGTTGTGAGTGCAAACACTTTAAAGGGGATAATTTAGGACTTTAACAATATTACAGACAGTAATATAGTCAAACAAAAGGCTCCAGTCTCTCCACGACCCTTATCAGGGTTAGCAGGAGAGGATGGATGGATAAATGGAAGCTTTCAGGTTGTTGGTCTTTATCAGTGGAAAAAGAGTTTGATGGTCAGTTGGATTGCTGAAGTTGAGATTTTACCATTTCAATAAATACATTTAAACCTTCTAAACAAGCTGTGTTTGCAGCCACATTGAAAAACCCACATTATGTGGCGTAACCCATGTCGTCAGATATTGGATGATAGAACCAGCCTATTAAAAATTGCATTTGGACACTGTATTGACTGTTTTGTTGTCTCTTTAGAGCTAAAGATAAAGAGTATGGAGTGTCAAGAGGTGTGGACTTCCAAAATGTTGCCAATGTAATTAACTTTGATTTCCCAAAAACTGCGGAATCGTATATTCATCGAGTTGGAAGGTATGTACAGTTTCTTTTAAAAAAATGACATGATAATCTTTACTAAAAATCAAACTCTGATGGCCACTTTTATTCTTGCAGAACGGCAAGAGCAGACAACCCGGGCACCGCTCTGTCATTTGTATCTCATACCGAGCTTGGTTTGCTGTCAGAGGTGGAGGAAGCTCTCACTGGGGGTAATGAAGATGTGTTTTGATCTAATTTTAGGCCTACACCTTTTACTGACTTTTTAATGTGAAAATTAAGTAAAAATGGAGTTGCAGAGAGATCCACTTGCATTAATATCATCATTATCATTATGACTGTTTCTGTGTTGATGACTGTAGCATGTTGTTTTTCATTTTACTTTAAACACAGTTAGGCTATGTTCACTTCACATGCGAAAAAGGCCCACATCTAGTTTTTCGCTGAATAAGTGAAATGGTAGACCGTTTCTCTAGTTAGTCAGCTTCACCTTCTACAGCTGCATCAGAGTTTGATGTGTCTCAGTGCTAAAATATTGAACCTCAGGGAGTAGTATACAGTGCTGTGAACAAGTACTTGCACCCTATATCTTTTTGCATATTTGTCACATTTGCATGTTTCACATTATTGAAGAAATTGATAACCAGACTAAACACAAACTGCAGTTTTTAATGTTTTGTTTTGTTGGAAACCTGGTGGAAGTATGGATTCTGCTGTCTACCAACAAGTGAAGGGAAGACAAATGTACAAAATAACTATGAAATCAGGATGGGTGCAAATACTTTTAGAGTGTAGCATGATATTTAAATGGAGTGAGATAATTTTTTGTAAATTGTTTTTATTCTGTTTGTGTTTAGATGAGACCAATTCTCCCCTCAAACCTTATGAATTTAAAATGGAGCAGATTGAAGGCTTCAGGTACAGATGCCGGGTGAGTATCCTCCTCCTCCTTTTGGAAGCTCAATTTAATTCCAAAAATGGCAAATTCCTCAACATTTGCTGATTGTTGGCATTAGTTAAGTCTATGGCTGAACAACAAATGGAAAAAACAAACAAACTTATAATCAGTTTTTCATATCAGCACAAGCCAGTATACTCTGTGCCAGTCCCTTCGCCCTTGTAAATGGGGAGCGTTCCTTCAGGAAGGGCATTTGGTGTAAAATCTTGGACAAATCAAACATACTGATCAAAAAAGATTTCCCTACCGATTGGTCAAGTTTTGACTCAACAATGACCACCTCTCTGGGCCAACAGGGTGTTAGTGTTGGCTGAAAAAAGAAATGGGAAAGGGGGAAGACATGTTAGGAGGCAACAAGAGAGAAGGAAAGGCAGGAGAAGGAGGCAGAGGATGAAGAGCGGAAAGATTTTTGGCTCAGTTGAAGGAGGGAGATGTGTGGGAGAGACAGCGGTGGACCTTCTGACCAAACTGTTTTAAAACAGTCTTGGAGAGTGAGACAGTGAGGCTAAAGAATGGAGAAAAAGTGTACTGGTAGGGATGAGACATATCACGAAGGTATGGGAACCCGTTGTTGAAGTTAGGCTAAGAAGGGAGGTGACAGTTAGTGAGCAGCAGTATTGCTTCATGCTGAGAAAGAGCACTACAGATACAATGTGTTGATGGAGTAGGTCAGAGAAGCCAGAAGCAGTTGCACTGTGTATTTGTGAATCTCGGTTAACAGATGAGGTTGGCAGGAATCCCTATGTTTGCAGATGACATTGTGATGTTAAGTGAGTGAAGTATACAGTCAGTAGAAGCATGACAGAAGGCAGGTGCGTGAATGGGAGGCAGCCGGGTAGAAAAATGCTAGAAATAAAGATGGTGATGAGTTCCTTGGTTGTTCATCGTTTGACCTTTGGACTGTGTCTGTTCAGTTGTCTTGTGTAGTAATGCCATCAGCTGAGTTTTCGAGCACATGATTGATTTGGTCCAGTGCTATTCTCATTGTGCCTTTTGTGATGTCTGTCAAATTTCAAGTTCTACTTTATGTTGACCATTTCTCATATTTCTTTTGATGGAAAGACGAGGAAAGATAACCATTTTTATCGTTTTATCGCCAAGTCCTAGCCCCTTTTTTTTCTTTTTTAAGTGTAATGTAAGGGGAATTGATTATTTTTAGTTTTTCTTTAGGACGCAATGCGCTCAGTGACAAAGCAGGCAGTGAAGGAGGCCAGACTAAAAGAGATCAAACAGGAGCTGCTCAATTCAGAAAAACTTAAGGTGAGAGATGATTTTTTTTTTCTAAAGACAGAGGAAGGCAGAAGTGTTTGAACACGTTTTGATTGCATGCTTGTGCTCTCACTCAGACATACTTTGAGGACAACCCCAGAGATCTGCAGCTACTCCGGCATGACAAAGACCTCCATCCTGCTGTTGTCAAACCTCACCTTAAGAATGTACCTGAGTATCTCAGTAAGTGTCTGATTATATATGAATATCACCCTAACCAAAATTTTCCATTAAGATATTTTTCCTGTTTATAATGTATATTGTTTATGCTAAAAAATATTGATCTTCTACTTCCATGATGCCATGTAGGTCTTGGCTAGTAAGGAGTGATTTGTGTGAAATAATTCATTTTTTTTGTTGAAAGTTTGACTCTAAATGCAATACTGAAAGAAACTATTACCCATGAGCACATCACATTAACAATTAGGTTTACATAGTGTTAGCTCAAATTTGGATAATTTCTTCTAAAATTCTGTTAGTTCATTTTTTATTGAAGGAAATTAACATTAACAGAACGTCATTTTTTTTTATTGTGAAAAATGTAATTGGGCGAGATAACTGAAAGTTGGAGTTAAGTTACAGTAGCATATTTTCAGAACTTACAGAGCTTAAGTTACACTGTGTAAAATTTCACCACTAGATTGCAAATTTCAGTCAAGTTGAGTTTTGTTTTCTTACGCCTCCCAATTCAGTTCAATAATCCTAGCCATAATGGTTGCTGTAGGACAAAAAAATGTTAATCAGCTGTCAATATGTGGTCAAATCTATTTACGCCGAAAGAATTCGATACAAATCCACGAGTCAGTCTGATGACAGTGATACTGAGTTACTGAAGAGATCTAAACTTTTCTGTCAGTAAGTGCTTCTGTTTGTCCTGCTGTTAGTCATTGTTTGTAAAACTGTCATATAATGTGACTGAGCAAACTATTCATCAGAGCAGAAAGTACATTTTTTAGGAAACTCGAACCTAACATTAGCTGGTATATTGCTAGCATATAATCAGCTATTGTTAACTGGCTTGTTGTTAGCTGTCTGGAGGTGGAATGGTCACATGTCTAATTTGGTTGACCATAAGCATTTGCAACAATATCAGGAATAAATAAGAATGTTTACATATGTTTTTGTATGTTAGAGGCCTGACTAAAGACTTCAGATGAGGAATGAGGTGAAAAGATGGCGTCTTATAATGATGCCTGTTGTGTTGTCTCTTCCCTTTGCATTTTTGCTTCTTTTGTGGAGACAGTTTCTCAAATGAAAAAAATATAAGAATGATCCTTCATATGTTGAGTGTGAAAGTCGACAGACAAATTAAAATTTGTCTCAGTGGCACGCAAATGCCTACGTGTTTCTTCTCTTCTGCCTTTGGTGTACTGCACATGTGGATCCTTCTCTGTCCACATACATAAAACGCAGTTAACGCAAAATGGCAAATCAGCCACTGTGTTCAAGATGGCAGGGCAAGTAGGGCTGCTCAATTAATCGAATTTTAATCACGATTACGATCTGGGCTTTCAACGATCATTCAATGACTGAGCCGATTATTAGCCCCTCCCTCATTTATCCGCGACACCTTAAAGGCCGGTGTTCCAGATCTACTGGCGTTTAGATCAACTGGCGTTGGTCGAACAGATGTGTGGCAGACTTGCGTTTCAGGAGCTGCTACCGACAAACCAGCAAAAAAAAACGCCAAATGTGTCATCTGTGACACTTGTGAGGTTGTTTCAAACACACTCCGTCAGTCTTGATGCTGTTGAACAACAAAATGTATAAAAATGTGGCGAGTTTACCTGGTGATATCCTCATGCGCGACGCGATCGCGAAAACAGCAAACAAGTAATACCACGGCGATGTTGTTCACAGGACAGCAAGAGTAAACGATCGGGAGACTCTTGTCGTCGTTATCGTTCCCCTCGCACGGTTTATTTCTCTGAATTCAGCGTTTTTGCTTCACAACTACAGCGTGCAGTTTACTTTGTGCACTAACATGGACTCGGGTCAACCAGCGCCACCTCTGGCCAAGTGCCACAGCCTACAGCCAGATCAACTTGTGACACACATCTGCACCACATTTGAATTCGTTTCATGCACAACACATTTCAGCAGCTCCTGAAACGCAAGTTTGCCACACATCTGTTCGACCAACGCCAGTTGATCTAAACGCCAGTAGATCTGGAACACCGGTCCGTGAAAATATTGTCGGGCATAAACCGGTCCGTGGCGCAAAAAAGGTTGGAGACCGCTGATTAAGAGGACCCGAGGGAAGCTCGGAAAGCTAAGCAGAAGTTATTTGGAGAGGAGAGAGTGACTGCCTTTGGTTGAAAAGAGAGGTTAAAAAAAACTTCAGTGGTGTTGCACACTATTTTATATTATTTTTTTAAAGTCATTGTTAACCCTTTAAAGCCGGTCAGAGCAGCACGCTCCGTTTTGCGTAACTATTTTTAAATCCCTGTAGAACCTGAACCGTGTAAGCTAGCGCAATAATTTGTTTTGCATATGAAACCGGAGGAGTTGTACTTACATCTTATGCCATCAGCTTGTCCTCGGTCACGGTTTCCTTCCACATAAAGCTTTGCAAAAATTGCATAAAAAGCGCTTGCAGGAACAAAAACATAATATTCCAGAAACACGCTTTGCCGATCCGATCAGCTGTTCGTAACACTTCCCACAGTGAAACAGACGTCAGCGCGAACTGTCGCATGTCCGCCATTTCCTGGCCGAAACCGGAAGTGACGTCATTTTCGCGGAAAATGTAGTTTTTTACTTGTAGGCCTTAAGGCCTTAAGACCAGTATAGGCTTATACTGGTCATGTTAGACTTTTCTGAATAGTTTCTGGGATGCTTAGAACTCGAATTGCACTGCTGGAAATAGTTTATTTTGATGCACCTGCTGTTTTCTTTGCAAATTTGCATCATAGGATTGTTTTTTCATTTTTCCTGCAGTATATAAAAATTGCTGTATCTCCAAAATAAAACTATGAAGACACTCAAAATAAATTTCCTGTTGTTGTAAACTATTTTTTGCAACTTTTTTGTATTTAAAGTTTTGAGGGATAAACCTCCAAGTAGAAATATATGTAAAAAAAAAACCCCAAAAACGATTTTCAATTTTTTTGTAGTTTATTGCACTTTTTTGCAATTAATGTAGTTACTATGGACTTAATGCATACATATTATTAAAATATGGGCTATAACAGTTGTATAGCAACTTGAAATGCTCCCACAAATGGCACTACAACATGTAAAAAAATAATATAAGCTCTGGCGGACTTGGTTCTGTAGTAGGTCTTAAAGGGTTAAATAAATATCGTCAAATAATCGAGATCTCAATTTCAGTGAAAATAATCGTGATTATCATTTTTGCCATAATCGAGCAGCCCTAAGGGCAAGCATGGTGGCTTTCTACTCCTAAGTATGTTTCATGGATTAATTTATTTTATAAGGATGCATCAGTGTGCTGGAAGATCTAATTACAATGTATCGATGTATATTTGAGTATGCAATTTTTTTTCATTTTCATTTCACTTTCCTGCAGTTCCTGAGGCACTGAAGGGCGTGGTACATCCACTGACAAGCAGAAGAAGGCGGAGAAAAGAGATACAGAGACCAGGAGGAGTCATCAAGAGCAGTTTTAAGGTGAGATTTGGTTGGAAGGGACACCAGATCTTTGATACGCCACAGATCTGTGTAATAGTTTGAATTCTGTTCCAGGTTTCACCTTTTTGGCATATTTTTTGTCATGTATTTTCTGTTTCACTGTGAAAACAAACTGTATATCTATTAGATTTTAGTTAAACAAAATCAGGCAATTTGAGTTGTGAGCGTTTGTACTATTTTCTTACTTCTAAATTTCAGTTCACTTTTACTTATAATGTACCAAATGAGAACAGTTGCTTCAAGGCATTTTATATTGTAAGGCAAACACCCTATGATAGTACAGAAGAAAACCCCAACAGTTGAACGACCCCCTGTGTGCAAACACTTGGTGACATTGGGAAGAAGGAGCTTCCTTTTAATAGGAAGAAACCTCTAACAGAAACAGGGAGGGGCAGACATCTACTGCAGCTGGCAGGATAAAAGACACAATCTGATAATAATGAATTATAATAGTCTAGCCTAGATGTAATAAATGCATGAACTAGTTTTGAGCATCACTCTTAGATGACACGTTTTATCAATTTTATTTATATTGATATTAGGGCTGCACGATTTTGCATAAAATGAGAATCACGATTTTTTTGGCTTAGAATTGAGATCACGATTCTCTCACGATTTTCTTTTCCAGTATAAATATTTATTGCACTTATTAACTGCACATCAACTTCGTAACAGTTGAGACTGAACATAAAAACAATAAATAAACATAAAAACAACAAATGTCTCACGTTTTGTTGTTGTACTGCTTGAAATTCCATCTCCACCGTTGCTCGGCGCTGCGTGTATAGAGCAGGTAGTGCAACAATAGAAAAATAGTTGCGGGACGGCACTGTGTAGCGTTTGTCTAGGGTGTTGATCATTTTCCTAAATCCCTCGTTTTGCACAGTGTTGATGGGAGCCATAATCTTTGGTCAGGTGATAAGTGATAGCCTCCGTAATTTCTTTGTGCCTGCGGGAGTTCGACGTGTATAGGGAAGCGCTGTATAAGGTTCCTGTTATTGGTGTTTGGGTGGTTGACGAAGACGGATTTTCTCCTGTCACTTTCTCATCATCCCTGACGTGCTCTCCGTTGTTTTTTCCCTGCTAATTTTAGCATCACACGGCACAGCTTCTGTATCACGTGGTATGAGGCTCCGCCCTTGTCATTTGTTGAACAGGAAGAGTGAGCGCTTGTTTTCATGCAGAGTACGTCCCGGATCAAAATGCGGTACAATCGTCGTCTTTTTTTTTTTTTTTTTTTTTTAAATCGTTGTCATTTGGAAATGAGATCGCACATAAGTATGAATTGAGATCGCGATTTTCTAACGATTAATCGTGCAGCCCTAATTGATATTAGTGAGATGCCATTTTATGTCTTTTACAAAGCTCACAATATAAAATGTATATTAAAACAAAAATGTCCAGTTAGTTTGATGAAATCACCCCCTTGTTCTGAGCTAATGTGTTCCCTTTTGGTTTTGGTAGAAGAACATCCGGGGGAAGAACCCACTGAAGAGTTTCCAGTACACTGGAGGGAAAAACAGAAAAGGCAAAGCGAGCCAGTCATAGCCGTTGGAACACACCTGAATGCGTTTGAGATGCAAATGTTATTACACTCATACACCAGTCTATTATATCTCATTAGCAATATCTGTTTTATTTGATCCATTGAATAATTAACTGTATACACAGTGCATTTGCTCTGTATAATTACACATGTTGGAATACATTTTTTGTCAAACAGTGTCTCTGTTGTGCTGTAATTCGATGAGCATTAGCATGCTGATGTTTGCAAAATGACACCTAAAACAAAGGAACGTTGGTAAAGTTTAGAAAACTTTAGTTTCCCTGAGTGAAATTCTAGTACTTTGTTACTTGGCAATAATTTGGTCTGTCTCGTGACTTCTCTCTTTTCTCTGTGTATTTGACTCAGAAGCCCAGAGGCTAAAACTGAGGTTTCTAACCTTTTAGACCTAGAATCTAAGTCCTTAGTAGTTGTTAATTTTGATCTGAAAATGCTTTTAGGTTAAAAGTATGGTTTATTTAAACTCTAAAGTTCATGGAGGGTAAGGATCTTGAGTGGGTCAATCTAATACTCCATAGGATTATAAGTAACTTGTAAACCAGTTATTTTCTGGGTGGTCGCTTCACCTGCCAAAACGATCACCCTTGGTGTAGAACTACATCCAGATGAGCCAAATTAAATGACTGGCCTGCACAAAGCCCTGAATTGAATCCTATTAATATTCTGTAAAACTGAAGACCAAGGTCCATGCCAGACGACTATTAAATCTGAAGGAGTTTCAGCGATTTGCCAAACAAAAGGATACGCAATTGAATATTTGCATTAGGGAGACATCTATATGCACAGGAAGCTTTTTGGAAGAAATTTGGGTATAAATGATCACTGTTTATTCAGGTTTGGCTGTATGTGTTTGTGCAACTGTTTTATGATTAGTTTGTTTAGTATTTGTGTGGATTGGAGCATTGTGAGACCTCAAGTTACACACAAATCACCACACACATTTGCAAATCTTACTCTAGGCTTGTCATCAATCATGTTATACACATTTGTAACACTTTTGAGGCAAATTTCTCTCAAAATCTCTCTCACCAATTCCTTTTACAATGCAGCTTACAAATGAAGCTTGCAGGTGACTTCAGTAAGAGTAAGGTTTCTATGTTTTCTACTCCTCTACATCATAACTGTTGCTCAAGGTAATTAATAAGAGAAAACCTGTTCATATCATAGGAAATAGAGCTAAAATTAGCAAAATACTCTATCTATTTTTGCATATGTATGTAGTAATGGTAACTGATCTTGGAGCAGTAAAAGCCAAGTCAGGGGTAGCTTGTCTGGCACTCTGGTCTCCCATCAAAGACAGGTTTATTTATTAAAAAACAAACAAAAAACAAGCAAAAAGTCTGCTACAACTATGGTTTGCCAGTGTGTGAATGTGAGAGTGATAAATAATAATAATAATAAACTTTATTTATAAAGCACACTTAAAAACCAAGGGTATGCCAAGGTGCTTAACAAGTAACATAGAGAATAAAAGGAAGATAATAGAAAGATAATAGAAGAAGAGTGAATGAATAATTGTAAAGTGCTTTGAGTGTCTAGAAAAGCACTATATAAAATGCAATCCATTATTATTACATAAATAACTACATCTACAATCTACATCTGTGGCACATTTCCCCATGAGTGAACTGTTACGGACCTTCTTTGAACTATAAATAAATACATAGACTATAGTAATTTAGAAAATAACGTCATTTTAATGCAATGCATTCAGCAGTACAATAAATCAGTTTAATTGAAGCCAGAAATGATTCTATGAAGCCATTAAAAAAATGAAGACAGACCTAATCCTGTCTTATTGAACATACTGTATGTTTAATTTAACATAGAGCTAATTAAACATGTGCTGTGTAGTCTTTGCTCAGCAGAGACTTCCATTTCTTCTTTATCTCTCTCCAAGAAATATTTGTTCCCAAGAATGTAACCCTCAATACACAATGCTGCCAACAAGTCTTATTTTGTCCAAGCTAAATCATTAAAGATGTTTTTTGTGGGTTTTTTTTGTTGTTTTGTTTTAAAGCTGTGATCTTGCAGCAGATTTGGTTAGTAAGGACTTTCTATAAGATAGAACTGGGTTTGTATGTGCAGTAATCAGTCTATAGTGTATTCAAAAGGATAGTCCTGTGTGGGCACTGAGTCAAAGACAACACTATCGAATGGGTTTTCAGTGGACCATTCATCCACAGGAAACCAAGAGTCATACCATGAGGTTGTTCTCTTGGTTTCAGGTGGTAGAGTGGTGGATGCTGTGGTGGTGGTTGTTGTCATTGTAGTCGCAGGGGTGGTTCTAAGGCTGGCTTGTAACCTCTGCAAACGCAGCCTCCGTATACGCATCAGCCGCAGCCGTCTACGTCGCGCAATGTCGTGAGTGTTGGCGGGATTTTCAAGCTCTGTATCAATGCTGGGGGCTGCCACAGTGCTGGCTGCAGTTGTTTTCACTACATTCGCTTTGGTGATGAGTCGAATGGGTCTTTTGCCGTGGAGTGCCATGATTTTCTTGATGCGATCCCAGTTGGATTTGGTTAAGGTGAAACTGCAGGGTGTTGCTCCGGAGTCATAGCCCACCATGCAGAGCCGTGTCTGAGGGGTGTAGCCATCAGCTTTGGCTGTTACCTTGTACTCCCCAGGATTTAGCAGTCGCCAGTAATCCCCGCCCACAGCTATACAATGGTTACATTAAAAAAGGTCATGTTAAAAAATGCTGTAAACGAATGACTGGATCTTCATGATCTGAAACACTATATAAAATAGTTTACCAGTTTTAACATCATGCCGTATCCCCTCAACAGATATTGTCGCGTTGGGAAGTGGATTTCCATCTATATCCCTCACAATACCCTTTATCCCGCGATGTACCTGCACAAGAAAAGTACATCCCAGTGAATCTTAAGGAAATTTCACATGTAGAAAACATTAATTTCCACGTTTGTCAATGACATATCAAAGCTGCTATGTACAAGACTTTTCGTGACAAAAGCTTGCGTTCAGCTACCACTAAAGCAGATAAGCAACTGACATGAAAATATAATTTTTAACTACACTCAACAAAAATATAAACGCAACACCTTTGTTTTTGCTCCCATTCCCCATGGGATGGACGTAGAGACCTAAAATTCATTCCAGATACACAATATAACCATCCCTCCCAAACAGTGGTCACAAATCAGTCCAAATGTGTGGTAGTGGGCACATCTGCTATATTTAGATAATCCATCCCACCTCACAGGTGTGCCACATCAGGATGCTGATCTGACATCATGAGTAGTGCACAGACTCAGACTGCCCACAACAAAAGGCCACCCTGGAATGTGCAGTTTTGTCTCACAGCAAAATCCCACAGATGCCACAAGCAATGAGGGAGCGTGCAATTGGCATGCTGACAGCAGGAATGTCAACCAGATCTGTCGCCCGTGCATTGAATGTTCATTTCTCAACCATAAGCCGTCTCCACAGGCGTTTCAGAGAATATGGCAGCACATCCAACCGGCCTCACAACCGCAGACCTCGTGTAACCACACCAGCCCAGGACCTCCACATCCAGCAGGTTCACCTCCAAGATCGTCTGAGACCAGCCACCCAGACAGCTGCTGGAACAATTGGTTTGCACAACCAAACAATTTCTGCACAAACTGTCAGAAACCGTCTCACGGACGCTCAACCGCATGCCCGTCGTCCTCATCGGGGTCTTGACCTGACTCCAGCTCGTCGCCGTAACAGACTTTTGTGGGCAAATGCTCACATTCGATGGCGTCTGGCACGTTGGAGAGGTGTGCGCTTGACGGATGAATCATGGTTCACATTGTTCAGGGCAGATGGCAGCTGAGAATGTCCCAGTTCTTGCATGGCCAGCATACTCACCGGACATGTCACCCATTGAGCATGTTCGGGATGTGCTTGACCGGCGTATATGACAGCGTGTACCAGTTCCCACGAATATCCAACAACCTCGCACAGCCATTGAAGTGGAGTGGACCAACATTCCACAGGCCACAATTGACAATCTGATAGACTCCATGCGACGATGTGTTGCACTGCATGAGGCAAATGGTGGTCACACCAGATACTGACCGGTTCTGGGTCCCCAGACCCCCAATAGCGCAAAAAACTGCACATTCCAGGGTGGCCTTTTGTTGTGGGCAGTCTGAGGTACACCTGTGCACTACTCATGATGTCAGATCAGCATCCTGATGTGGCACACCTGTGAGGTGGGATGGATTATCTCAATATAGCGGATGTGCCCACTACCACACATTTGGACTGATTTGTGACCACTGTTTGGGAGGGATGGTTATATTGTGTATCTGGAATGAATTTTAGGTCTCTACGTCCATCCCATGGGGAATGGGAGCAAAAACAAAGGTGTTGCGTTTATATTTTTTGTTGAGTGTAAATATAATGAAATAAAATTCTCACTTGTTCAATAAAGGACAACAAAGCCTCACGGTTGTTCTCCCACTCAAGAGGCAATTCACTCTCATGGGGAAACTTATCACAGCCCAAGAAGATGGAGAGCTCGAAGCAGTTTGTGTGCAGGTAGCTGAAGTCATTCATACCTGTGGAGGAGATTGTGTTTTAGAGGAAATATTCTCCTTCAGTTGTAATATCATCTGGCTATTTAGATGATTTTATTTGTCCATTTTTGGAGAAACAGAAAAATAGCCTTTTGATAACCTTGATATTTAAGGATAAATCTTGTGATAGAATTCTGGTCGACTGTTTCTGATTTGCATAAAAATTTTAATAAACAACCCTAAACATTTATAATGATTGTCATATTAATAAAGACATTTGACATGGCATTTTCACTGGTTTTTCTTACCATCACAATGATGGTAAGAAATTAGGAAAGACACATAAAAAAATTTACATTTTCCAGCAATATTGTAAAATTATAAATGGTCAAACTTTGGACCATAAACTTTTCATGCAAACAGGAGATGGTCGATCAGGAGATGTTCTAAGGTGATGATTTGAGACAGAAAGACCCCTTAATGGTCTTGACTGAAATATTTTTCATTTATGACCTTTTTGCTGTGTCATGTTAACACTTACTTCCCACCACTGGCTTCCAGGTGGCTCTGTTAGTGATCCCCTGTCCTCCAGTGATATCATCTCCATGGCAGGAACCTCGGTAGGTCTCTGTCATGGTTAGATGGCTGTGGGCATATGACATTGCCAACCACCGAAACATGGCGTCGTCTGGAGTCTCCCTCAGAGCACCCTCATTCTGGCGCTGAATGCGAGCCCAGGTGTCCTCGTTCATTTCTGCATTATTTCTCCAACGACGGTTGTCAGTTAGCTTAAACATTAAGACAGCATAGAGTTATTATACAAGTGTACAGCTGCCAAAGAGTGCTTTTGTTAGGTGTTCTTAGTAAAAGAGCCATACAGAAATTGGTGGGCGCTGCATGTCAAAAGGATATGTGACCAGTTTTTCGCCTCCTTGCAAATTAGCTCCCAGAACAAAAGGGTTGCGCTCCATCCAGGTAATTACAGCTTTTGTCTCAACTGCAAGCTAAAAGAGATAAAGATTGCTAATAAATTTGTAGTAAATTAAAATACACACACACACACACACACACACACACACACACACACACACACACACACACACACACAATCCCAAAGGACGGTAAACAAACTCACAGAGCCATTCAAAAAGTTTTCTGGAAGGGGGATGTGATGATTAGGCACTATACGAGGCACCCAGCCTCTGTCTTCAGCTCCCCACAAGATGCTGTTTAGATCTGGGAAATTCTGGAAGATGTCATAACCTTCTTCAGTCCAGTGGCCCAGGGCCCAGTTTCCCATCTCTGATCCCTGCAGGAGTGAGGATGGTGTTAGGTCATTCATGCTCTCTGGGATCTCTGAATAATTTTTCTACAGTGTTTTGAAAAATCTGTCAGTTGTGGTGAAGACAAGTAGGCTCAGACATGAGACGAAGCAACAAAATTCCTTTTATAAATGCAAGATTTGTAGAAAACAACTTAATTAAAAACTGTATTCTAAACTAATGTAACTAATTTAAGAAATTAGAAATTCTGGTATGAGATACTAAATTTGGATCAAAAATTTCATACTGATTATGGCTCTGTAAACAAAAAGATGTTTACAGCCACTGTTACTTTGAAAGGCGGACACAGGCATCATCATGTATCATACTGGTTTGGGAAATCTTGTTGATGAAACCTTGAGCTTAGGATTTTTAAGCCTTTAGCATGTTTTTAGCAATGAAACTGGCAGATATTAGATATTCATATGGTAGTGACTTGTCAGTAAGAAGTAAGGCCTGACTTACAATGTTACCTATTTTATTGTCCTTCTGCACTAAAAATGGTATCTATAAGCTATGAGTTGATGGAACCGAGGGTTGTTCTCCACAGACTGCTCGACCTTTTTTACAACCTTGTTGAACATTAAAGTTTGTAGGTTTAAGGCACTTCCACAATTGCTTCACTTTTCTCCATATTGTTTGCGGTATGTGCCACTAAACAAAGTTTGAAGCCTTTGATTGTACCATCTCGTAGGCCAGCTCGTAAGCATCCGGGTTCAGTGAGGGCACCAAGTGTATTCTAACACCATCCACCAGGCGACGGACTCTTGGGTTGTCATCATTGTATTCTTTACATAGAAACTGCATAAGCAGCAGGAGGAGCTCTCGTCCAAGTGCCTCGTTACCATGGAGGCCAGCTGTGTAACGAAATTCTGGTTCACCTAAACAAAAAGACAACATATTAACGCAACTAACAATTTATTTTCTGGACTAAGAGCCACTTGAATGTGGTAAAACCTATTTACATTGCTCTGTAAAGATGCAAAGCGTTATACATGTACATTAAATGACAGACATCATGCAATGTCTACAAGTCAAAAAAACAAAATATTACTTTGCCAGCAACAAGTGTAATGACACTCAGATCTGTGTCTCACGGTGAACCATAATCTGTGTAAATTATGCAATTCTAAGATGAGCTTCAGCTGAGAGAATTACACTTAAGTAAAAATATTATAGATCTCTCTACCAGGCTCATGCTCCCCGGGGTTATCGGAGATTTCCATGGCATACATTTTCAGGCCCTGGGAGCTTTTTCCAATGTTGTAGATCCTGGTGATGTTGGGACATTCCTCATTTATTACCTTCATCATCTAGAAGAGTGAAGGAAAAACACATTTATGGATGGTTGCTGCAACATTATTGCTTTTGTAGGTTTTGGCATACTGCTAGAGAGGCAAGGTTGAAATGTTGCATTGTGGAGTAGACTGATAGTGTCCCAAGTGAGAAACAGACCTGTCTCATCTCCTTGTAGTTGTGGTGTCTGAAGTCCAGGTCATCGGATGGGTTGACCTCATTCTCACTGTGGTGGCTTCCTGAAAAAGTTGGCAAAGAGATTAGCAGAGTGGGAAGGAGATATTTTACTAAGCAGAAGTTTTTAATTTCAGTTTCAAGTACACTACTCCACTTTAAGTATTTGTTATGCATTTAGAATTTATTTAATTTATTTAAGGGTACCTAATATGCTTATAAACAAAAATGTTTAACAGGTCTAGTGTTGGCACAAGTAATCATTGGGAATTAAAACACTGTTTTAGATCATTTCTAGTTTATTCTCACATTACGTTTTATGTGGTTAGAAATTCACTGTAGAATTAGTTAGAAAATCCCTGCCCAGCAACAGCGGGGGTTGAGACAGGAAGCTGTTATAACTGTAGCAATGCAGGAGTTGTGTGTGAATGTATAAAAGAGAGGCTGAGACGTCCCAGTGACAGAGCTCTCATGACTGTGGAGCTGTGATGTTTGATGTGTGTTAGCTCTGCTGCATGCAGTAATTAAAAAAGCTTGGCCACAGCTGATTGTGTTGCTTTATTAACAGAAAATTCCATCACAGTTAGGACCCCTGGTTTTAGAACCCAGGGTTTTGAGTTTTGGTTACTTTCGGTATGTTCATATATACGTTTTTTAGGGTTTTAGTTTTACCCATTTTGCCTCTCGAATCCTGGATACTAGGTCCAAAACCTGCCTGCTGTACAGCGCATCTTGATAAAAACACTCGTAATGGCTGAGGTATTTTGTTGCATTCTGAAGCTTTTGATGGTTTTAAATTCATACCCCATGAAGTAATCCACAGCAAACCCTCTTATTTTGACTTACCTACATGTTTAAATTTTGATCTTCAAAGTAACCTAAACCTCAGTTGTCAGATAGATAACACAGTAAAAACCCTAATATTTCTATTTAAAATACAAGCTTATGAGTAAGTACCAATATTTTGCAGTCAAAACGTTCAGCTGCTGCTGAGTAGATGTTATTGTTGTGTCTTTCCTAAAGCTAGTGGGAATACAAGCAGTTATCTTGCACTTATGTAGCACACTTAAGGACCACGGTTAGGAGGTTCATGCTATGATTCTGAAACAGACTTTTGTGTATTTCCACTCTTACTTTGGCAAAAGAACAATTTTTTTCTTGTTTCCCCCCTTCCAGTATGAGGTGACATACTGTATTATGGAATGAAGAAAACATGACTCATAAGGTTGGAAAACTTCAAGTTTCTACAAATGAAGTGAAAAGTCTGTGAACATGTTAAGACTGATGTATTTCTGCATAAATATACCCTCAAACATTAATTTTCACACAGCTACTAAAAGTAGATAAAAAGTTAAAAAGCTCTTTAAAGAATCAAAGATTTAGTTATTTATTTATTGAGATATTACATCCTGTGACAGGGGGAAAAGTATTTGACCCTTGAGGATTAGCAGTAAAAACAAGCCATAATTGTCACGGTTCTTGGTCATTTTGACCCAGCATTTCAAGTTTTTTGTGTTTTGGTATTATTCTTTATTATGGTTTATGTTCTGATTCACTAGTTGTGCTATTTTGATTATTATTATCATATGTTTCAGTGGAATTGTTGTTAATAGTTTAGTTCTTAGGTCTAGATTTCGTGCTCCCTCTGTTCAGTGTCTAGTCCATGCCTCTGTGCCTGTCCTGGTCCCTCATCTCTATGTTCCCTCTGTTGCCATGTCTGTCGTAGTGTTAAGCTCGTGTCTCTGACTCCATGTCTGTGCATGCTTGTCTTATTTTCTGTTTTACTTTGATAGTCTTGTGTGCTTTGTTAGTATGTTTAGTTTAGTCCTACCTAATTAGTTCCAGCTGTGCGTTTCTCCTATCTCCCGTTCCCTGATTACTCCGATGAGTATTTTAATCCTCAGTCTTCCCCTCTTTCTGTTGGGTCGTACACAATCCCTTCGTGTTGTGTTTCTACCTCATGTTCTCGTTGCTTGTTTCTGGTTTAGTTTTCCTAGTTCATGTTTCCTAGTTTTACTTTCTAGAAAAAATTTTCTAGCAAATAAAGCTGAGCTTTAAGTTTATCATTCAGTCTGTGAGTCCTTCATTTGGGTCTTTCCTCCTGCCTGCCACACAGCAAATTTGACTTGACAGTAATAGAATCCAAGTTAATGCATACTAAATCTTTGTTTTGTCTGACATTTTAATTTAAAATATTACTATTTAAAAAAATACTAACTGGGCAGCTGACAAGCTAGGATCTCGGCTCTGAGACATAGGCTGCCATTCCAGCTCTGAGGCAGAATACGGATGTAACGTGCCACCACTGGTGTAGCAAACTGACTCATCACTGGTGTTTCCTTATCCACATTGCCATAGAACAACTGCAGGAGAGAATCACAGGAGAAGGAAATGAGAAGGTGTAAAGGTGTAATTCACTGTTACGAAAACATTTTCATAATTAGTTGTGGCTCAATCACCCATTCAGCGTAGCCATCGTGTAGTAAAGTCCAGTCTCTGCTGTCGTTGCTGAAGGCCACAAAGTAGGACGACACAAAATCCTCACTAGGATCAAAACAAAAGAAATTACTGAGTACTGACTTTAATGAAACACAGCAGCACTTGTGCAAGGTTTTATTATGTGGAGATGGAGTAGGACTCACTGTAGCTCAGAGTTTCTTCCCTGGGTGATGACCCCAGTAAACTCCACCTCTCGGCGGGCATCAACTTGAAACCAGTGTTCTCGCTCCTCTGACTCTGCGCACCATGCACCACCATACAGGTCTTCATCATTGTCAGAGCCCTGTACACAACCACACAGAGAGCTGAAAATACATTGTTTTCCTGATAAAATGATGGAATAACTCTTGAAAGCCTACGAGGAGTAATCATTGAAGCTCTTTTCTCAACTGAGAGGCTTCTGTCATATTTCAGGGCCTCTCATAGGACAAAATGGTTCAGTGCACATTGGAAGTTTTTGAGGGTTGTCTCTGTCCATGCAGCTACCTTTGGAAAAACCTGGAAACTATTCTAATGGTTGTCTTTATTGACTTATACTGAGGTGCAAAAATTCTTAATTAAGGGTGAGGTCATCAAATACCGTCTTTATGGGGGAGTTAAATTAGTCCCAGTGTGCACCTTTTATGTATTATTTTGCACGCTTTTTCTGTTAGTCCTGAGAATAAAAACATGATGATTCACAAAAGAATGTTTTTGTTGTTGTTTTGTTTTAACTGAAAGCATCATGCAGTTTTGTGCACTCTTTGTTTCTCCGAATCTGTGCAGCATTAGTGGAGAGTTAGGATGACACAGATAGTTTCATTAAATGAAATTAACATCCATCCATTGTCCTTATCAAGGTCATGGGGGGTGCTGGAGATTATCATAGCCACCACAGAGCAAGAAGCAGGGTACACCCTGGAGAGGTCGCCAGTCTTTCGGAGAGCTAACAGAGTGACAGACAACCACTCACATCTATGGGCATTTTAGAATCCTCAGTTAACCTAACCCAACTAACTGTGTGTTTTAAAAATGTGGGAGGAAGCTGGAGTACCTGGAGAGAACACATGCAACCACAGGAGAACATGCACACTCCACACAGAAAAACCCCAGTCAGATGGTGGAGTCAAACTCCTAACCTTTTTGCTGTAAGGCAACCATCTTTACCACTGCACCACCATGCTGCCTAAAGGTAATTACACCAAAATGAAATTATCCTTTGTGTTGCACTCTGTTGCGGCATCGGGATAACAAGCGGAAATCTCCAGGTCTGGAAAATTAGGTTCCTCTAAAGACAGCTTAAAGCTAACTCCAAAAGCATGTCATTCCCCAATCCCAAGTAATGAAAAATTCCCCACAGTGCTTTAGTCAGTGGTTGACTCTTGTGCTTCAATACAGCTGCCATAAACACAGTAGCTACATATCATGTCTATTTATGACGGTAGGACAGTAACTAAAATCACTGTAACTTGTAATTTTCTACCAATTTTCAGGTGACTTGGTTTTATATTTTCATCTGAAAGGTTCTTGGTCCTTTGTGTGAAGGCCAGTGCACTTTGTGTTGATTTTTCTGAATATCAGTTGTGGGTTAATACGGATAAGGAAGTTCTGAATTTAGAGTATACCTGCATGTTAAGGCGCCCCCTCTGAGCTGAGAACCCATGATGAGACTGAGAGGAAGCTAACAGCTGGTCATCTTCTACCCGGTGAGACTCCAAGCCCAGAGGAGGACATTCTGGGAGGGAAATCAGAGCACACACCAACAAAATCTGTGTAACAAATGTTGCTGAGAGACACTAAAAAAGACACACAGTGTAAAAGAAATGTTGTAGTTCAATATAAGGCTGATTGTTTTGTTTTTTTACAGATCTTATCATTATTATTAATATTATATTAATCTCTGTCTTTACTGTGAATGTTTAAAACTAAAAAACAAGTGAACAAAACAGAGAGACTCTCTTACTTTTTGGTTCAGCTGGCACTGAGATCTGCTTACGTCTCTCCTCTTCCTCCTCCTCCCACTTTTTCCTCAGTCTTTCGGCTTTCAGAGATTAATAAAAAAATAGTAAATGTCAGAAAAAGGGACTTGCTCTCAAGCCCACCACCGCCACCACACAAACTATTTCCACATGTGCTCATAATATGCACCTTGATTTCCACTTGTGTTCCATTATTTGTTTTTACTTTAAAATACAGGGCATTTAAGTTTGTAATCAGGAGTAAATTTCCTCCACATTTCATTGGATTTTACAGGAAATTGTTCTGAAAAACTCTGTTATCAAACTGATCCTTTCAGTCACCCTCTTCTGCATGTTTTGATATCACCATAATATCTCCTAAATAGTCCCAGAGCTTTACATAACTATGCACAACAGGATACTGTGGCAGCTGTTGGAATTCTAGTTCATTATTTATTTTCTCATTAAAAACAGACCACTGATGACGTAAGAATAATAGTGTCACGCTACATTTTTTTCTGCCAAGATTTCAAATAAAAAGAGCAAAACCAGCAAGATGTAAGTCATTTAAAAACACTTCAAAAACGGAGCATATCCTCTAGCTTAATCTTTAAACAGTTTAGAGTAAATGTTTTAATTTGCTCTGTTGTACAATGAAGTGGACGGTTACTTGTATCAGTTTTGATGGAGTTGTTCTAATACTATTTCCATATTTTATCATGAGGCAGGTTTTATACTTTTTATTTTTTCGTTTCTTAATTAAAAAACAAAAACAGAAGGCCGTGATGAAGTATTGTTACTATTGAACATGTAAACAGAGTGAAAGAGAAATGTATAATTTTAATATTCTTCTGGGGTTTGTGGTAAAGGTTTACAACATGATGATGTTAAAGTTTTGATGTTTATCAATGTAAAAAAACAAACAATAAATATAAACCTTTTTCGGCCTTTTCTTTTAGAGCTCTCTCCTCCTCTTCTTCTTGTTTTTTAGCTGCCACTGTTGTCAGGGAATCAAAAAGTAAAAAATTATCTTAATGTCATGATGAAGAGCTGCAGTGTATGTTATATATTACACTTCATTAGTTATTTGTGGCAAGCAGACGTACAATCAGTGTAGTCATATTCTTCATACCAGGCTCCAATATATGGAACGGTGGTGGATTCCTCTGAAAGAGATGCAAAGATCTGATTTCAGTTGGAGTTTTTTGTTTCTGCATCACCAAATAAATTTTTTTTAAAAATGACACATTGCCATTAACACAGCCCTACACTGTATGACATTGTATACCTGGTATGTACATGATGACCTCAGGAGTTGTGACATCTTTCTTCGTATCAGGATATCTGCCAGGCACCTCATCTGCTATGAACATAGCAATCAGACATTATTGTTTTAGCTGGAAGATGATAAAAACTTTAAAACGAATGAAAACATCTTAATCAGAACAAAAGTTCCATGTTACTGTGGAAATATTAATGGAGAAAAACTCCCACCAGAATGGATTTGAACTTAACTCTAAGTTGTCTTGATGCATGCTCAGTCATGCAAAGGACTGATTGAGCATCATTCAGAATCAACTTTTGTGGGTTAGTTCCCTTCTTTTAAATTCTCAAACGCCCATTCTTTATTATATCTGAACTTGAAATATATCTTAAATGTGGTTCAGTCAAGAGAGGCAATCGCATGAATTCATCCATTATCACCTGGACCTAAAAATAAACTGTGTTTTATATTCCATCCATCCATTCTCTTGCTCATTTGGATAGCTGGTGGCTATCCCAGCTCTCATAGAGCAAGAGGACATGTCACAAGTCTGTTGCAGAGCTAAACATAGACCACAACCATTTGTTGACATATTCACATCTATAGCCAATTTAGAATTACAAATTAACCTAACCTTTGAACCCATAATCTGTTTTCGGTGGGATGATAGTACCTCTCAGCATTGTCATTATTTTAATGAACTAAAGTAATTTAATGAACCGTCTAGGCTGTTTTGACTGATCATTGTGGGCTGCCTGGACCAAAAATCCCAGGCGCCCAGTTTTGTTGTCCTTGTTCAGCCCTGATAGAGCTGTACAACACAATACAATACAATGCCCTGCAACATCACAATGATGCCATAATTGGCTGATGCAGTCATATTGTAATAAAAACATCATAAAGCATCAACATTTTAGCATAGACCTTGCTCTACGGGGGGTAGTGCTCTTTTTAATTATAATATATCATTATATACTGATATAAAATTTTTTTTATTGATGGCTATCTATAGTCACATTGTAAAATAACCCAAAACAAACAAAACTATCTATGATAGTTTCCTCCTTCACAACAATTGTAGTACGGGTAATTAAAAAAAAAAAAACTCACCCATTTGGTTTTTTTAAACTCAAAGTTAGAATTATGGGGCTTTGTTAAGTGTGCTAATACAGGTAGCTGTAGCTGACAGTTGTCTGTTAGGCCTTTCCTCTGGTAATTTGATTCATTGAACTTTTCAGAATATTTTAATGGCATTAAGTATCAAATAATATGGCTTGCTGTACCTGTATTTTATGCACTATTTATGCTACTTTGCTAATTATCAGGTTAATAAGCAGGTACCTGTCTGTGCATTGAAGTAGTGCTGTTTATGGATGCACCTTCTACCTCATGTCCAAATATGGTCACTTCTAGTTCTGCAAAACAACACGGCTCAGGCCAAAATATAAATACTG